>NC_067399.1:294251070-294560878 GCF_016432865.1 Antechinus flavipes | reverse complement strand
GATGCTCTGAGAGGGGGCAGTCCAACTCAAATCTTCGGAGCAAAAAGGAAAAAAAAGTGCACTTAGGTATTTCTGTTGCATGTGGGGAAGGGATGGTCTCTTCCATGTGATTTTTATCTCTGTGTGTGTTTGTGCAGAATGTTTTTGTCTTTTTTGTTCTGTGAGCTAGAATTTGTTAGAAAGGTCTGTAGGCTCCAATTCTGGCCAAAATTGGAGCTTAAGACAAGTTCATTGGGAATAATGGCCACTTGGGCCAGAGGGAGAGAAAGAACTATGCTGTTTAGTGAAATTCATTATTTGAAATATGATAACAAAAGCAGTTTTATATTATTGGGAATTTAAAGCTGTATTTGATTGTACTTTTAAGCTAAAATATAGGTTATCAAAACAAAATGCCAGTAGCTTACCTTGGGAAAGTCGTGTTTGTATCACCCTACTTAGATGGTATTGGGTAATTTGTAAACCATGAGTTATGTCTTAAAAATTTGTTAGCTCTGTGGGGTATATGTATAAGTTTTATGAAATTTGTGAATCTTGAAGTTTAAAATTTTTAAAAAGTGATTTAAAGACAAGGGACAAGAAAGATTGATTTGCAAAAGCAATTAATAGTTTAAATGGAGCATCTAGTATTGGTTCGGGAGTGTTTAAAGCATGTCAGAGAAGGTTTGAGCAAGTAGGCATTGGGAGGAGAGAGACAGAGATGGGACAGGAAGAGAGAGGAAAATGGCTTTCCAGAAATAGGGAACAAAAAGGCACAAACCCATAGAGAATTTGCCATTTGCCATGGGAAAGGAGATACCCCATGAGGTTGGGGCCTGTCTTTAGCTGGCAGATTGGATACTGGGGGAATCAGCGCCCTAAAAAACTGTGATAAGTTGGGGTAGGGAAGCATGGGGGAATGGGGAAAGGGCAACCAAGTGGGAAGGGGCCTTGTCAGGTGATCTTAATCCCCTTCCTTCCATTAAGTATAGTGGCTTTTTTTTTTTTTTAAACAAACTGTAGCTCCTTGCTGGTTCAAGCATTAATTGCTTCTACTGTTTAAAGGAAGAGCCTACATGGTGTTAATAACTGAATGTTTTATTTTTATTTTTCAAGTCTATAGCTGCTCTAAGAAGATTGTTGAAACTGAAAGCTTTCTGAAAGCAACTTATTTCTACTAAGATATCCCATCTGTTTTCACCAAATTATTTAATGTTTATTTAAGTGCATAATAGTCTCCTTGTTTAAGGAATATGATTAAAAAAAAAAAAACGAGCAGAATTTTAATCTGATCTGATAATTTGATAGGGCTATTTCCAAAAGTTTAATTTTTTTTAAATGAAGAATATTCATTTTAAATCTGAAGTTTCTTTTATGTGGAAACAGGATGGACAATATATAGTTTAGAATTTTTCTCTATTTTAAAGGCAAAATGATCTGTGTAATGATGAACCTAAAACCATCTACTTAGATATGAAGGATAAGCTGTATAAGCTGTGAACTTTGTGATGAATCTCTTACTGTGATCCCTGAGAGCTAGATTCGTCTGAAGCTTTGATTAATGATAATTGCTGTAGGAGATAAAATCTTTTGGGACTGCAACTAATAATTATTTGGAGTTTTAAATTCAGGTATGACTGTCTGGATAGATCATCAAACTAGTGCTCCACCATCTGAAAGGAATATGCCACAAGCTACTCAGTTTGGGAATGAATTAGAAGGACAATCTTGGTTTCAGCTGAAGATAGGATCCTTCTGACTAATTTCCCAGTGGTGTTCTTTTGAATGAGAACCCACCTGATTATTCCTGAGTCTGGTTTAAGATGGAATGGTTAAAAGTTAGGACAGTTACCTGAAGTAAAATTGCCTTTAAAAAATCATGTCCCTGATTTTTCCTCTTACAGCAAACGTCTGTAATCAGAGGAAGTGGTCAGTGGAAGATATAAAACACAATACAAGCATATAGATAATTTAATTTGCAGCTCAGTCCTGGAAGACTTTCTGGTTGTTGCTATTATATCTTTTTTTTTTTTTTTTTTAAACTCTTTTACTTCCTGGAGCTAGTTTCTTTATTTAAAGGCTTACTTGCCCAAATACTTGAGGCCACTCCCATTTTGCCTTTTGTTCTTTGAGAGAAAGCAGGCAATTTCATTGTGTCCTGATTAGGCTAAGGTTTGTTTTTTGTTTGTTTTTTTCTTAGGACCCTAAAAGTTAAACTAATCTACCTAGAATCTTTTACACTGTATGTTGATGGAAGACGGGACTAGGTCCTTGGGATCTCTGGAACCTCAATCCTAGACCCTTGACTTATTTATCAAAGATCTATATTGTCTTTAGATGAGTTTTTCATGTTTTGCATGATCGTGGAGGGCTATATGGAAAGAGAATTTTTGATACCCAAACAATTCCCCATTAAATAGGCAGAGAAAACAATTGCTGTCAGCTATCCATGGACCTAGAGAGGTTTGTGTTGTTTCTTAAATGAAGGGGAATTCACTCCAGGTGAAGGGAAGCAGGCTTACAGATCAGCGGCCCATGTTGCTGATCATTTGCCCTTGACTATGGCAACTTTTATTCCGTGACTCCTGTATTCCCTCATATAACTCCCAAGCAAGTAAATTCTGAAAAGGGCCTGCCCATGTGCCCCTTGCAGGGACTTCAAACTGCTTTGTTTTGTTAACACCAGTACTAATTGTATAAAAACCTTCCCTTGTAAGGCTCTAGCGGTTTTTTTGTGAAAGATCATACTCGCTGAAGGGACATGTTCTACCCATTGCACCAACTCCTTTGAAGAAACAAAAGCAAGAATTTGGGAAAAACATTCTTTGGTATCTATCCTAGGAAAGCCATTTCCTCCCCAGCCTTTGGAGGTTTCCTGATTACTGTCCTCAGTAACCTCTTTACCGTGTTTCCCCGATAATAAGACCTATCCCGAAAATAAATCCTCTCCTTATTGTGTAAGATTCCTCTAAAATAAGCCCTCTCCCGAAAATAAGCCCTATTGAGATTGCTACTGTAGTGAAGGTGATCCCCTGTGCTACATGCTACATTACGGTACCCTCTGTATGCACCGTCCTCCCCTCCCCCGCCCGTGAAACGCACGCCGCGCTCCGAGCTACATCCAATCAGAGCTGCAACAGTGAGTGCGTCATCCTGTTCTTCCCCAGTGATTTGCTTGCTGGAGCCATTGAGAGCAGTGCCGCGGAGGAGAGCTGAGGCAGGACAACATAAAACCCCGGTATATAAGCGGGAGTGAGGGGGCATGATGGAGGATAAAAGAAGAACTCAGGGGCATGATGGAGGATAAAAGAAGAACTCAGCCATCACTCACCGCGCTAAAGAAATGAAGAACTTCCTTGCAGAGAGAAGAATAGATCAAGTAATGATTCCTGCAGGAATGACTGCCTATCTCCACACTCTTGATATTGCAATAAACAAGCCATTCAAGGACCATTTGCACATGGAAGTCAATGACTACATTGAAAATAGAATGGGAAGAAATCAGAGGTGGGAAACAGCGTGAAGCCCTGTCTGCAAGAAGTCGTGACTTGGGTGAAGAAGTCATGGGATAAAATTACTGACAGCTGTGTCACGAAGGCACTACGAGCAGGTTACCTGGACAAGACATGTTCATTTAAAGAGAGCTATATTGCTGGACATGACAGATTGGGTCCACTTCTTCTGAAGGAAATAGAGGCGCAAGATATCCAGGATGGAATTCAGGATATGGACACTTATGACGATGTTGTTGAAGAAGATGATATGATCATTATTGAATAGAGGTACTTTTTTTTTTTTTGTTCACATTTACCTGTTTATTAAAATTGCTGTCAATGTTCATTAAAATAAGCCCTCCCCTGAAAATAAGCCCTCTGGTGTTTTTCTGTCCAAAAAAATAATAAGACAATGTCTTATCATTGGGGAAACACGGTATTAACTTTTGTTTATTCTTTCTCTTTTACTTCTATTTAGTCCTTGCATTTTAATATACTTGTGAGAGTTGCTTCTTCCAAACTCTGAGCCATGAAATTCCAACTACAGGTCATCCTGAAAATCACTGAGACCTGATTCGGACATTTAGGACCGATTAGGTCCTGATTAGGACATTTAGCAGCTGTTGCTGCTGCTGCTGCTTCGAGTGCTCCCACCTACAACTCACTCCTCTCTCTTTTCAGTCCATACCTCACTGGGTAGAGTCAGCTGCAAGCCCCTGGTCAGCCTGAAGCAGCTTCAGAAGATGAGATCTTTGTCCCTTTGTCCCAAATAAGTCTGAGTCTGGATTGTTTGAGGTGGGATGTATATATATTGGGGTGAGAAATCTTCAAACTGATGAAAAAAAGGAAGAACTGGATGGGACTGATTGGATGAAGTATTTCTCAGTATTGTCACATGATCCCTGTTTCCAGAATGGGACCTTGGAGAGGTCATTTGCTCTCTGGAGGAATGAACTATGAACCTGGATATGCAGGAAGTTGTAGGAAGTAGCATGACTGTGGGAGGCAGCCAGCATTGGTGACCATTGGTCAAGAATGGTTACATCCTTTTAGTCTATCCAATGAGAAAGCTCCAGTTTTTTGCTTTTAAACCTTGGACAATTGGGATGCTATTAGAAGAGGTAACCAGGGAACCATTGTCCCATTTGCAGATGAGGAAATTATCTCTCAGACTTTAGGTGATTGAGCCAAAGTCACACATAGCAACTACTTAGAAGGGCTTAGACTTAAACTGAAAAAAATATGAAATAGATTCAGGAGAGCAATTTTAAAAATAATATTATATAAAAATAGTGCAGTAGAGATTAAGTTCGTGACATAAGGAAATGTCACAGACATTTATCACAGGTTAGGCATGCTATTTATTATGTAAATTAACACATAGAAGTTATGGAGGAAAGTTTGTTTTTTAACAATTAACAAGGGGAAAGACAAGTTTCCTAGTAGAATTCACAATTAATTGAGAGGAAAAAGCTATTAAAGGGAAGATGTCAAGAAGCTAGAGTATGTCATTGACTGGTGGTCTAAATCCAGAAAGATATTTAGCAGACTAACCCCAAAAAGAATTACATCACTAACTGGCGGGTTAACCCTAAAATAGCTATCTATAATAAAGTCACCATGTAGCAGGACTACCTAATAGCAGGCTAGCACACAATTAATCAGAAGGAAGTACCTCATGGTGGGTCTAGTTCAGAAAAGGAGTTAGTGAAGATCTATACCATAAGTAGATTTATAGGAGAAATGATACCTGAGCAGGAGAAATGATACCTGAGCGGGAGAAAAGGGGGAAAGGAGAGAGAAAGGTTGATTTAATAATTTGACTTTCTGAATGGATAAGTAGAGGTGGAGTTTCTAGAATCCCAGACCAGAGGTGATTGTAATTGAAAGTTCACTTGAACAAAAAACTTACTTAAGAACAAAAGGCTCACTTAAGGCTGAGAGGATTCTATTAAAGCCTTTCCCTGCTTGCTTCTGGGTATTTTATTATCCCATTAGTGCTTCAGTCTTTCTCTGCTAAACCCAACTAGCTGTCCAGTACTTCAACTCTTGCACCACACCAAATTTACAAGAGATTCTTTCCAGGAGTGAATGTGAATGTTTATTTATTTTTATATATATATATATATATATTGAAGCTTGACAGCCCTTTAATAAATTTGACTTCTGGGGGAAATTAAACCAGAGACTTCAGAAGTTTCAAAGAATCTCTAGACATTTTACAAGAATTAAAAGAATTTCATTTTCTCTTATCCTTATTTTTTGTTTTTATGGGGATGATAGAGATGAGCACAAAAGATAGAATTAGGCAGTATCTCAATAGGCAGATGAAGCCTTCATTTTAAGAACTTTTTCACAACAGCTATCTGAAAATGGAATGGGATTCCTTTGCAGGTGGTGAGTTTCAAATCATAGGAAGTTTTCAAACAGGAGCTGGGCTACCCACTTGTCAGGGATTCTACAAAAAGGAATACCTTCACAGGATTGCTAGAGAAGTTGAATTGGATGATTTCTAATGTCGTTTGTAGCTCTCAACTTCTGTGATCCTATGGGGATAGAATATGTAATGCTCAAGAAACTGAGCAAGATAGAGATTAGAGAACAATTTAATAGTTTATTAAATGGAGAGATTTACTGGGACCAAATGGATCCATGGTTGGTCCCAGGGCTGAATGAGACTATCGTTTCAAAGATTCCAGCCATGAATGTCAGATACAAGATCCTTTTATAGTGTAAAAAGAACAATGACATAATAGGGGAGGTACCTGGATGGGGTTCCCTAATTGGGGAAGGCACCTAGATGACATAATGGTAGGTACTGGAGGGGCTCCTGATATTCTAATGATGTCTAAAATGGACATTTTATCCCATCAAACATTAAGAGGGAATGGTTATAACCTGAGGCAGAGTAACTGAATAGGACAATTAGGGAAACTGGGTCAGAGAACTGTGGCACAACAAATTTAGCATTTTGGTGCCCCCCAAAAAAATGTTTTCATAGATTACCAATCTAACTTTGATACAGGAAAAAGAGCCCTAAACTAAGATTTAGAAGACCTGAGTTAGTCCTGACTCCTCCAGGAGCTAATCCTGTAACCATAACCAAAAGATAAACACAAGGGCCTCAGTTTTTTTCTATAAAATAGACTTAGATGACGTTAGGAGACCTTTCCATCACTAACATTTTATTTTTCATTAAAATTCCTTTGTCTCTCTCTCTCTTTTTAAAATGCATCATGCCTTACACCCAAATCACTCTGGCTCCCAGTGATTGGTCAACAGCAGGCTCAAGCTTCGCTTGGGCATTGTTTGAATTTGATGACAGCATAAGTATAAATAGCAACTGTTTGTGTTTTGACTGGAAATCCTGAACATCTTTCCTTCCCTGATTGATTTTTTTTTTTCCAGAGTAAAAAGGACATTTTTTACATCCAGCCATTCTTGAGAGCGATTTGGAACTATGCTCAAAAAGTTATCAAACTGTGCATATCCTTTGATCCAGCAGTGTTTCTATTGGGCTTATACCCCAAAGAAATCTTAAAGAAGGGAAAGGGACCCACATGTGCAAAACTGTTTGGGGCAGCCCTGTTTATAGTGGCAAGAAACTGGAAACTAAGTGGATGCCCATCAATTGGAGAATGATTGAATAAATTGTGGTATATGAATGTTATGGAATATTATTGTTCTATAAGAAATGACCAGCAGGATGATTTCAGAAAAGCCTGGAGAGACTTACAAGAATTGATGCTGAATGAAATGAGCAGAACCAGGAGATCATTATATACTTCAACAACAATACTATATGATGATCAATTCTGATGGACATGGCCATCTCCAGCAATGAGATGAACCAAATCAGTTCCAATAGAGCAGTAATGAACTGAAGCAGCTATACCCAGTGAAAGAACTCTGGGAGATGACTATGAACCACTACATAGAATTCCCAAACGTTCTATTTTTGTCTGCCTGCATTTTGGATTTCCTTCACAGGCTAATTGTACACTATTTGAAAGTCTGATTCTTTTTGTACAGCAAAATAACTGTTTGGACATGTATACATATATTGTATTTAATTTATACTTTAACATATTTAACATGTATTGGTCAACCTGCCATCTGGGGGAGGGGGTAGGGGGAAGGAGAGGAAAAGTTGGAACACAGGGTTTGGCAATTGTCAATACTGAAAAATCACCCATGAATATATCTTGTAAATAAAAAGCTATAAATTTTTTAAAATCGTGCTGAGGACACAAAGACAAAAATGACATAGCTCCTGACATCAATAAATTTATATTCTACTGGAAAAAAAAAAGAGGACTTTTTTGGCTTCATTTCTTACCTACCTTAAATTATTTAATGCCCATTGCTGGACCAAGATCTTCCAATGCAGGCAGTGCCATTTTCAACAGATCCATATCTTCTTGTTGGATCCAGATGACTCTGGAGCCTGGTGACGTTAGACAGCCCTGCTCAATTAAATCCAATTCACTAGCAAATCATAACTTTGCCTTCTTAATAATGACCAGCAGGATGAATACAGAGAGGACTGGCGAGACTTACATGAACTGATGCTAAGTGAAATGAGCAGAACCAGGAGATCATTATACACTTCGACAACGATATTGTATGAGGACATATTTTGATGGAAGTGGATTTCTTTGACAAAGAGACCTGAGTTTCAATTGATAAATGACGGACAAAAGCAGCTACACCCAAAGAAAGAACACTGGGAAACGAATGTGAACTATCTGCATTTTTGTTTTTCTTCCTGGGTTATTTATGCCTTCTGAATCCAATTCTCCCTATGCAACAAGAGAACTGTTTGGTTCTGCAAACATATATTGGATCTAGGATATACTGCAACATATCCAACATATAAAGGACTGCTTGCCATCTAGGGGAGGGAGTGGAGAGAGGGAGGGAAAAAAAAAAATCGGAACAGAAACGAGTGTCAATATAAAGTAATTATTAAATAAAAATTAAAAAAAAAAAACTTTGCCTTCTTAAGTCCTTGGTTCTATTTAAGAGAACAAAGAACAAACAATTACAATTTTTATAATTGCTTGTTGTTCTCTAATGGCCCTTCCACTCTGGATTTCCAGACTTCCCTCTAAAAACCAGTCTCCTGACCTCATATAGAGACCCCCTTTCTATAAGGTGCTGAAAGGGGCAAGGTAGAAAGAAGAAGCCTTGTCGAATTGGACCCTCCTCATTTGAGAAGCCACATTTAGTTAAAAAAAAAAATTGTTGTCAGCCCTATTTTGGATGATCTGTTACTGCTATTTCTGTTCCTATCATATAATATCATGTAATACCTGGCTTTTTGATTTACCATTTCTTCAAAACATACAGAGACTGTTAGACTTGGAAGAGATTTTATTAAAAAAAATTTTTTTTTCTGGAAAAGATTTTAGAACTGGGAATGTTAGAGCCAAAAAGGACCTTGAGAGCTAGAATTTGAGAAATGCAAGGGATTTTGGATATCATGTATTTTAACTTTTTCACTTAACAGATAATAGTAACTGCTTTTATATAGCACTTGACTGTTTACAAGGTACTTTATACTATTATAAAATTTGAGGCTCAAGCCTAAGCTGTGAGGCAGGTAGAGTAAGTTGTATTATCCCAATTTTCCATAAGAGGAAATAATGATTTAAAAGAAATAAAGTGTCCCATAATATTCCATAATTAGCAGGTAAGAGAACTGGAATTAGAACCCAAGACTTCTGGCTTCCTGGTCAATGTTCTTTCCACCCTTCCCACACTGTACTGCCATCATCTTTGGCTCCAAGGCTTGCAATCTCCAAATAAATCTAGATCTGTAGACCTTGAAGGGGAGGGCTTGTGCAACTAGATATCCAGTCAACCATGACATGAACGACTGTGTTCTTTGTAGCCATTCCCAAATAAATGAGCAGTCATGTAAATGGAGAATTTGTTGGTGTCCTTGCAGAGATCAGACTGCCCAGCATTAAATAAATCATTGGATAGATTTATATTCTCCTTTGCCTCCCTAACACAACCAAGGTCTATCTGGTTCAAATCTTTCAAGTACAACCTTTCTTTTTAAGAGCACTGAATGTGTGGCCTCCAGACCAAATAACAAAGTCCCATTAAAAAACATTTCTTCTATTCATTCATCCAACAAATATTTGACTACCATGTTTTGGTACTATGTGCGGATATGAAAGTAAGTCAGTCACTTTCTATACTCAAGAAAACATTTAGTCAAACATCTTCATTTTAGAGATGAGGAAACTGAGACCCAGAGAGAAGTTATTTGCTCAAGATTACATAACTAATATCTCTCTACTACTTCATTTCAACAAATTAAGACTTGCATGAAATAATGAAGAGGGAAATGAGCAGAACCAAGAGAATGTTGTATACAGTAACAATAATATTCCTTTTTTTTTTTTTTTTTTATAAATTTTATTTTATTTAATAATAACTTCGCATTGACAGAATCCATGCCAGGATAATTTCTACACGACATTATCCCTTGCAATCACTTATGTTTCGTTTTTTCCCCTCCCTCCCTCCTCCCCCCTCCCAGGATGGCAAGCAGTCCTATATATGCTAAACATGTTGCAGTATATCCTAGATACAATACATATTTGCAGAACCGAACAGTTCTCTTGTTGCACAGGGAGAATTGGATTCAGAAGGTAAAAATAACTCGGGAAGAAAATCAAAAATGCAAATAGTTCACATTCATTTCCCAGTATTCCTTCTTTGGGTGTAGCTGTTTCTGTCCATCATTTCTCCAATGAAACTCAGTTAAGTCTCTTTGTCAGAGAAATCCACTTCCATCAGAATATATCCTCATACAATATCGTTGTCGAAGTGTATAATGATCTCCTGGTTCTGCTCATCTCACTTAGCATCAGTCCATGTAGGTCTCTCCAAGCCTCTCTGTATTCATCCTGCTGGTCATTCCTTACAGAGCAATAATATTCCATAACATTCATATACCACAATTTACCCAGCCATTCTCCAATTGATGGGCATCCATTCATTTTCCAGTTTCTAGCCACTACAAACAGGGCTGCTACAAACATTTTGGCACATACAGGTCCCCTTCCTTTTTTAGTATCTCTTTGGGGTATAAGCCCAATAGAAACACTGCTGGATCAAAGGGTATGCACAGTTTGATAACTTTTTGGGCATAATTCCAGATCGCTCTCCAGAATGGCTGGATTCGTTCACAACTCCACCAACAATGCATCAGTGTCCCCGTTTTCCCGCATCCCCTCCAACATTCATCGTTATTTTTTCCTGTCATCTTAGCCACTCTGACAGGTGTGTAGTGATATCTCAGAGTTGTCTTAATTTGCATTTCTCTGATCAATAGTGATTTGGAACACTCTTTCATGTGAGTGGTAATAGTTTCAATTTCTTCATCTGAAAATTGTCTGTTCATATCCTTTGACCATTTATCAATTGGAGAATGGCTTGATTTTTTATAAATTTGAGTCAGTTCTCTATATATTTTGGAAATGAGGCCTTTATCAGAACCTTTAATTGTAAAGATGTTTTCCCAGTTTGTTACTCCCTACTAATCTTGTTTGCATTCGTTCTGTTTGTACAAAGGCTTTTTAATTTGATATAATCAAAATTTTCTATTTGTGATTGGTAATGGTCTCTAGTTCATCTTTGGTCACAAATTTCTTTCTCCTCCACAAGTCTGAGAGATAAACTATCCTATGTTCCTCTAATTTATTTATAATCTCGTTCTTTATGCCTAGGTCATGGACCCATTTTGATCTTATCTGGTATGTGGTGTTAAGTGTGGGTCCTTGCCTAATTTCTGCCATACTAATTTCCAGTTATCCCAGCAGTTTTTATCAAATAATGAAATCTTATCCAAAATTTAGAATCTTTGGGTTTGTCAAACACTAGATTGCTATAGTTGACTATTCTGTCTTGTGAACCTAACCTTTTCACTGATCAACTAATCTATTTCTAAGCCAATACCAGATGGTTTTGGTGACTGCTGCTTTATAATATAATTTTAGATCAGGTACAGCTAGACCACCTTCATTTGATTTTTTTTTCATTAATTCCCTTGAGATTCTCGACTTTTTATTGTTCCATATGAATTTTGTTGTTATTTTTTCTAAATCATTAAAATATTTTCTTGAAGTCTGATTGGTATAGCACTAAATAAATAGATTAGTTTAGGGAGTATTGTCATCTTTATTATATTTGCTCGGCCTATCCAAGAGCACTTAATATTTTTCCAATTATTTAAGTCTGACTTTATTGTGTGAAAACTTTTTTGTAATTTTGCTCATATAATTCCTGACTTTCCTTTGGTAGGTAGATTCCCAAATATTTTATGCTATCAACAGTTATTTTGAATGGAATTTCTCTTTGTATCTCTTGCTCTTGGATTTTGTTGGTGGTGTATAAGAATGCTGAGGATTTATGGGGATTTATTTTGTATCCTGCTACTTTGCTAAAATTATGAATTATTTCTAATAGCTTTTTAGTAGAATCTCTGGGGTTTTCTAGGTATACCATCATATCATCTGCAAAGAGTGATAGTTTGGTTTCCTCATTGCCTACTCTAATTCCTTTAATCTCTTTCTCGACTCTTATTGCAGAGGCCAGTGTTTCTAATACAATATTGAATAATAATGGTGATAGTGGGCAACCTTGCTTCACTCCAGATCTTACGGGAAAGGTTCCAGTTTTTCCCCATTGCATATGATGCTTACTGAAGGTTTAAAATATATGCTCCTAACTATTTTAAGGAAAAGTCCTTTTATTCCTATGCTCTCAAGTGTTTTTATTAGGAATGGCTGTTGGATTTTATCAAATGCTTTTTCTGCATCTATTGAGATGATCATATGGTTTTTGTTTGGTTGGTTGTTGATATAGTCAATTATGTTAATAGTTTTCCTAATATTGAACCAGCCCTGCATTCCTGGTATAAATCCTACTTGGTCATAGTGTATTATCCTGGGGATGATTTTCTGTAATCTTTTTGCTAATATTTTATTTAAGATTTTAGCATCAATATTCATTAGGGAGATTGGTCTATAATTTTCTTTCTCTGTTTTCAGCCTACCTGGTTTAGGTATCAGTACCATATCTGTGTCATAAAAGGAGTTTGGTAGGACAATAATATTCCTTTAAGAATAACTTTAACCAACAAAATCATTATCACTATTATAAATACCAAAATTAATTACAAAAAACTATGAAAAAAGCTACTAGCTATATCCAGAGAAAGAAATGATAACATAGAAGCATGTTTAGAATGGTTTTATGTATATATGTTATCTGTAAGGTAGGAAGGAGGAAAAAAAGGAGAAAAAGTTACATGAGAACTTTTATTTTAGATATATAGCATATTATATATTTAAAATGAATAGCAAGTTCCATGTAATAGATATTTGCACTTTCATAGGCAATGTTTTTTTTTTAATTCTGTATTATGGAAATACTTATTTTACTTCTTAAATTCAGAATAAAATATTTAAAAATTAAATCCATTAAGCATTTATCAAACCCTATGCTAGGTGCTAGGGATATAAAGATGAAAAATTACACAATCTCTGACCTCAAGAAGTTTGCATTCTAATAAGGAAAATCAGACATGAAGATACAAGTAGAATGCAAGTTAGAATGTGATAGAATCAAAAGAAGTATCTAGACAAAGTGCTATGAAAAATTTGAGGAAGGAAAGATCATTTTCATCTTAATGAGGTAGAGATAGGGAGGTGTGGGGAAGATGGCTTTAATGGAGGAAGTAACATTTAAGGTGGGCCTTGAAGGAAGCAGGGAATTTTCATAACATGCTAGTACATTACAGTAGGGTAGTGAGAGAAGGGACAAGAATGGGCAATGGAAAGCAATCCAATTTAGTTAGAATATACACTAAGACAAGGAGATTAGTATGATTTAGGACTGGAGAGTAGGTGGAAGCCATATAAAGAATTTTTTAATATCTAGCTTAAAAAATTTAAATTTTACTCAGCCAGCCGTGGAAGGAACTACAGAATATTTTTAAGTAAAGAAGTAATGTGTAGGATGGGTACTAGATCCCTTTCTTAAATTTAATCAGAGATATCTTGGTACAAAGAGAAAGTATTTATTTAATCCCTGCAGGGAGGGGCCCAGACACACACTTGGGAGCTATCTCAACTCCTGCCATGAGCTCCTAGAATCTGACCAGCAGGAAGTAGAACACCCTGTTAAACAGAAAAAGACCCAAGCCTTTTCATTGGATAGACTAAAAGGATGTAACCATCCTTGACCAATGGTCACCAGTCTGCTTCCCACAGGAAGAGATTATATGACTTCCCAGGGTCCTTCTTGGACCCAGAGTCCAAGGCCTGATCTCCCAGCTCTGGGAAATCATGTGATTTCCTGAAACCTGAGGCCCAAGATCTCATCTTCTCACTCTGGGTGTAGGGATCATGCAACTTAGTCTCAATACTGAGAAATACTTCATCTAATCAGTCCCATTCAGTAACATAATCATAGTGGCTGATTGGGCTCCATCATTATATAGGTACCTGTCCTTGTTTTTCAATTTCATTTTATGGGTTTTCTTGCCCCTTCAAGTTAAAGGCAAGTTAGCTGCAAGACTCTAGGCAAGTCATTTAATCCTGTTTGCCTTACAAAAGCAAAACAAAAGATTAAAGGCAAGAACAATCTTTCTTTTTTATTGTATCCCCAGTACTTCCACAGTATCTGTTACATAGCTTGGTCTTTTCATATTATCACAATCAAGAAAAAAAAAATTGAAAAAAATGGAAGTACCCTCAATTGAGGAATGGCTGGGGAAGAGGGGTAAAGGAGGGGAGAATATAGTGTACAAATGTAAAAGAATGTGAAGTGTTTAGAGAAACAAGGAAAGAGTTGTTTGGGATTGGTGACATAAGGTAAACACAACTAGAAGAACAATACATACAAGAATCATAAGACTTTAAATATTTTTGTGATTGGTAATCCCCATTCTCCCCGGGGCCACAGATTCAAAGTCCTTGGAGTCTTCTTTGACTTTGGCATCATTGCATTGCATTGTCACTGAATCAATATCTACATCTTATTAGTTCTATCTTGATAATATTTCTTGAATCTATTCTATCATTGCTACTTCTGCTACAATCACACTAATTTTCATAATTGAGATCCTCATACTTCTGACCTACCCTGCTAAAATAGCCTTCCTGCCTTCATTTTTCTTTCTCTTGTCCAAATCATTCTTCTGCATTGTTTAAAATAATGCACAACTTTGAGAACATGACTTTTCTAATTTAAAAAATTTGATCTGCCAGTAGGATGATTTTGGCAAGACCTGAGGCATATGAATGTAATAAAATATTGTTGTTCTACAAGAAATGATCAGCAGGATGATTTCAGAAAGGCCTGGAGAGACTTTTTATTTTTTCAGTACATAAATATAAAATGAAGCATTTTATTAATATTCTACACTTTATCATTAATATTATATACTTTACTATTGACTGGTTTTAAATTTGTTATATATCTATCTGATGCATTCTTTTTTTTTATTAAAGATTTTTATTTACAAAACATATGCATGGGTAATTTTTCAGCATTGACCCTTACAAAACTTTCTGTTCCAAATTTTTCCCTTTCCCCCCCACCTCATCTCCTAGATGGCAGGTAGTCCAATACATGTTAAATATGTTAAAATATATGTTAAATACAATATATGTATACGTATTTATACAGTTATCTTGCTGCATAAGAAAAATCCAATCTAGGGGGAAAAAAAAACCTGAGAAGGAAAACAAAAATGCAAGCAAACAATAACAAAGAGTGAAAATGCTATGTTGTGGTCCACACTCAGTGCCCACAGTGCTAATTGCTGGGTGTAGATGGCTCTCTTCATTACTGAACAATTGGAATTGATTTGAATCGTCTCATTGTTGAAAAGAGCCACTTCCATCAGAATTAATCTTCATATAGTATTGTTGTTGAAGTATATAATGATCTCCTGGTCCTGCTCATTTCACTCAGCATTAGTTCATGTAAGTCTCTCCAGCCTTTCTGAAATCATGCTTCTGGTCATTTCTTACAGAACAATAATATTCCATAACATTCATATACCACAATTTATTCAGCCATTCTTCAATTGATGGGCATCCACTCAGTTTCCAGCTTCTTGACACTATAAAAAGGGCTGCCACAAACATTCTTGCACATACATATCCCTTTCCCTTCTTTAAGATCTCTTGGGGATATAAGCCCAGTAGAGACACTGCTGGATTAAAGGGTATACACAGTTTGATAACTTTTTGAGCATAGTTCCAGATTGCTCTCCAGAATGTTGAATCAGTTCACAATTCTACCAATAATGTATCAGTGTCCCGGTTTTCCCACATCCCCTCCAACATTCTGCATTATCATTCTAGCCAATCTGACAGGTATGTGGTGGTATCTCAGAATTGTCTTAATTTGCATTTCTCTGATCAATAGTGAGTTGGAGCACCTTTTCATATGACTAGAAATAGCTCCAATTTCTTCATCAAAAAATTATCTGTTCATATCCTTTGATCATTTATCAGTTGGAGAATGGCTTTATTTCTTATAAATTTGAATTAATTCTCTATATATTTTGGAAGTGAGGCCTTTATCAGAACCTTACACAGCTAATATTTAAAAGGGCCTAGACTAAAAGCGAAATCTTCCCATTCCAGAACTATTGATCCTTCCACCATATCAAATCTCAGGAATTCATTCCAAGGGTGAATGTTTGTAGATACATTGAAGCTTCAGGATTGTTTAAAAAAAAATTGACCTTTGAGGGAAATTGAACCAGAGACTTCATTAGTTTTAAAGAAGTTCCAGACATTTCACAAGAATTAAAAGGAGAATTTCATTTTCTTTTTTTTTTTTCTAGGAAATTATCTTTTTTTTTTTTTTTAATAACTTTTTATTGATAGAACGCATGCCAGGGTAATTTTTTACAACATTATCCCTTGCATTCACTTCTGTTCCGATTTTTCCCCTCCCTCCCTCCACCCCTTCCCCCAGATGGCAAGAGTCCTTTACATGTTGAATGGGTTGCAGTATATCCTAGATACAATATATGTGTGCAGAACCGAACAGTTTTCTTGTTGCACAGGGAGAATTGAGTTCAGAAGGTATAAATAACCCGGGAAGAAAAACAAAAATGCAAGCAGTTTATATTCATTTCCCAGTGTTCTTTCTCTGGGTGTAGCTGCTTCTGTCCATCTTTGATCAATTAAGGCTCTCTTTATCGAAGAGGTCCACTTCCATCAGAATACATCCTCAAACAGTATCGTTGTTGAGGTATATAATGATCTCCTGGGAGAATTTCATTTTCTCTCATCCTCATTTATATTTTTTATGGGGATGATAGAGGTGAGAACAAATGATAGAATATAAAATTAGGTTGTATCTCTATTGGAAGATTGTCTTCATATTAGGAAGAACTTTCTAATAATAGTTATCTGAAATGGAATAGGATTCACTTAGAAATGGTGGTTTCACATCATAGGAAGTGTTCAAACAGAGGCTGGCTGCCTACCTATCAGGAGTATTGCAAAAAGAAATACCTCCACAGAGGACTGGTAGAGAGATTGGATTGATTGATTTCCAAAGTTCCTTGCCATTCTCTGATTTTGTATTTCTATGAGGATAGCATCTAGCATTTAAGGGAATGTTTTCACAGGTTATCTCAGAGTTCCAAGTTATAGTTTGAAAGATCTGGATTATAAAATTCATATAGAGGAACAAAAGGTCAAAATCTCAAGGGTAATAATAAAACATTACCACTTGTCAATAAAAATGGAAAAAAAAGTAAGAAGGAAAGCAATACCATCTATAAAGATAAGATCTCAAATGATTTGATGCTAGTAAAAAAAAAAAGCAATCAATCAGTGCAACAGATTAGGTATATAACATTCAGAAGCAAACACATAAACCCAGCTATTCACAAAAGACTCACAGAAACTGCTGGGACAGCAGTCTAGTGGAAATTAGCTTTAAATCAACAACTGAAACTATAAATAAAGATAAGCTTTGAAATGATATATAGTCTAAATACATTGAGATCACATAATAAACAAATTAGATGAAAAAGATTTGGATCTATGAATAGCTGAAGAGTTGATGACTAACGTAATAGAGAGGATAACAAAATAAAATAGAAAACTTTAACTTTTATAGGATTAAAAACATTTTGCACAAGCAAATCTATTGTAATAAAAATGAGAAGGGAAACTAGTAACTAACTTGAAAAAAATGTTTGCAACAAATTTATCTGGTAAAATTATCATATTCAAAATACATAAGGAACTAAGTCAAATCTATAAGACGAATAGACATTCCTTAACAGATAAGTGGTCAAGATATACTAAAACAGGAAGATATCTAAGCTGCCAAAAATAATGTGAAATAGTATTCTGAATCACTAATAATTAGAGAAATGCAAATTAAGAGTAACTTAACTTCTGTCTCACATGTATTAGACTGGCAAAGATGAAAAAGGAGAAAATAAGAAATATAAGGACTATGGAAATTCATGTGATGAGGTCTTGAATGATGTTTTGAACCAAGGGAAACAACAATTGATCCTTGAGGCAGGCAGGAAGAAAACCCTGATAATCAATTTAGTTCTATGGTCTCACACCCACTGGAGTCTAGTCAGAAATCCAAGTTACATCAAGTCTCTGAGGCTAAATTTTCCCTATAAAACAACTCATGCCCCACGGTTTTACTGCTTCCCTTCTTTGGGTCAGTACATTACAACCCTGCCTTGTGTTTCTTCCCTCTTCCCTTTCTCCTTCCCCAATGGTATCTCCCCTAATTCCACTATGCTTCTCAACCCCACTTCTCTTCCTTCAGCTATCTCTTTTAGGGTACTAAGCTCCTTTCAGGATTTAGCCTGCCAGCAAAGTCATGCCCCAAACTCATGGAGTGCTCTCTTTCTACTGAGTAATTGTGAGTTCCATTGAGGACTGGTTTTTCATATGCTCTCCCACTCTGTTTCATATTTACCATGCTTGGTGTCCATTGTATCCCTTCATTTTATCTGTAGCCCCTTCCCCTAAATAAAACAACCTTTTGCCAAAGAGAATGGCTATTGTGAGATCTTCACATGAGTGAACACCAATTTTTTGGTGCCTGCTATTATCTGGTGCCAAACTCTACATCATCGATCACATCACATACACACTAATGCCCTCTTAGTGGAGCAGTGAATTGGTCCTATCAATCTTGAAAGAAATTGGGATCTATATCTCCTAAGTTGCCAAACTGCATATTCTTTGATCTAGTGTTTTCAGTATTAGGTCTATAGCCCAAAGAAATCAAAGGAAAAGAAAAAAAAATCCATATGCACAAAAAACCACTTAAGAGTATTGTGTCACATTTCCCTTTTATTGTCCTGATTCAGTTTCCTTAATTGTCCTGATTCAGGCTCCCTAAATTGTTCTGTTTCAGTCCCTAATTGTTTTATTCAGTCCTGTAATACCACCCTTCCCTCTTAATCATCAGAATGTTGATAGGATAAAGATCTATACCTTAGATATCATTAGAATATCAGAAGCCTCTCCCCATCTCCAATACCTCCCCCCATTATGTCATCCCCTTCCCAGGTGCCTCCTCCCCCCCCCCCCATTATGTCATCCCCTTCCCAGATGCCTTGTGTTCAGCTTTCTATGCTCTGACTCCACCCTTGCCTCAGTCTACCCCTGTAGCTGAGCCATGGGTATATATATATGTCACTAAGAACTCAGCTTCTTTGCTAGATTCTTGAAGACTCATTCAGCCCTGGGTCCAAACCATGAATCCATTTGGTCTCATTTAATCTCTCCCTTTCAAATAAAATATTAAAACTTTCTAATCGCTATCTTGCCTCAGTTTCTCCAGCATTACAATAGCAAAGGAGTTTAAAATAAATACATTATGGTATATGAATCTAATAGAATATCATTGTGCTGGAAGGAATGACGACAATTTAAGAGAAATTTTGGAAGATGTAAACTGATGCAGAGCTAAAGGAGCAGAAATTCTCATGTTAAAATTATAAAGAAAACTAAGATTTGTAAACAACAAGTCTTAGAGAATGTTTCATCTTCATTCTCTAAGACTTGTTGAAGATGAAATATTCTACTCACTTCTTCATAGATACACAAAATGTAAAAAGACATACATTTTCAGATATGACTAATATGACTATGGCTAATCTGCCAGATAACACAGTTATGTATTGAGGGATTTATCTGGGGGAGTTTTTAAACAATTTGCTATAAGAAGTAATTAATAGTGTTTAGGTGGAAGATGATGAGTCTAGATATGGGATACCTGAATGAAATTAGGGTTTAATTGAGGTATAGTGGCAGATAAATTCTGGGTACAAGGAATCAAATGGAGTTCCCCTGTAACCCCATTGGATTCAGTGCAAAGATATGGAGTTAAATGAGGTCTAGAAGTGGTGCAAAAAGTCCCCTGTAAGGAATTACAGGCCCGACAAACTAGATTGATAAAATAGGTTTATTATGGGGTTTGGAAGTAAGGTTAAAGTATAGTTAAGGAAATAGGAAAGGATAAAGAGATAAGAGGACACCAGAAACAGGATTCCAGGGGACAAAGGTCTCTGGCATGCCGGATGTAAGGCTGGCATGTTTGGAACCTCTGCCAAGACAGGACTCCAGCTTAACTTTTTTATAATGAGAGATTTAGCTAGAGGGGCCTGTGGGTGGAGTCCCAAGTTGGCTCAGATCCAGGTGGGGCTGGGACAGGTCTGGATCTCCTATTGGAATTCAAAAGGACCAGGATTTGTGAATCAAAAGGTCCTGGATTGAAAATGCATCAACTAGGAGGGGTTAGGAATCAGAAAGAAAGGAATCTTAAAGGGATCACACATGCATCAGAAGACACTGTCATGGTATGGCAAAAAAAAATTCGCAAACTCAATTTGTTTCCAAGTGGTAAAGATTTATTACACTGCTAACAAGGGGCTAAATTCCAAAGCAAAGAGCCAGAAGTAAAAAGATAATTTTATAGGAAAGAGAAACAAAGGTCAGGTTCAAGTCACTGATATGCTAATTTTATGGCTTAAAGGTATGATTAAGGAGTGGTAGGGATGGAGTTGCACCCACTGGTGAATTCTCTGGTTTCTAGAAGAGTACTGAATAGAGGTGGAGCAGCTCCCACCATTGAATTCTATGGCTTACTGACCTGTAGATTGTTCTCTGAACAATTTGTGGCACTCTCAAGTTAGGGTAGCTTAGAGTTTCTTAGAAATTGCTACATTCTTCCTAGGAGCTATACCTCTTTATTAGGAAGGATAAATTAATAAAAAAAACCTGTTAATTTAAAGTTAAAATAATAAATTCTTTTTAAAAGAATAGAATATAAGGAAAATAACTTGGAAAAACTGCAAAACTCTATTCATTGTAATGGCCATAGTAATCAGGGCTTCAAAAGACCAATGATGAATCATGATGGTTCCTACCTTTTGGCCAATGGATGAAAGACGAAGTGAGGAATGAGACATATATTTTCAGACACAGACCTTTTATTGATTTGATTTGCTTTAATTAGTTAATTAAATTTAGTCAAGGTGGGGTGGGTAGGTATTGATAGTTCAAAGAAAGAAAAAGACATCAATGAAACATATTTAGAAGAAAAAGCAAAATGAAATAGACAAGCAAGGCACTTGTTACTACCAAGTTAAATGTAATAAACACTTTAAAAACAAATGCATGTATGAGAAGTTCACAGTTTCACATAGAATTCTCTATTCTGTTCTTTTCATATTGAAATGTGCTCCTCAGAGTTATTATGAGGTACTAGTGAGATAATCTCTGTAAAGTGCTTTGCAAACTTAAACTTTTAGGTAAATGTTAACTATTATTATTATTACTATTATGTTTGTTAAATTCAAAGTGAAAAGAAACAGATCTATGACACAATCAGGAAAAGATGAGAACAAGGAATCTCTTATTAAGTCATACCAAAAAACAAAACCAAATAGCACCCACCTTTAAGTCACTTACACTCTGTAATCAACATGTACACTTAAAATAACCTTATGATCAACCTGGCCTCCTTTTACTTTTGTGTGGGATAGTAACCCTTACTCAAATTAAAAATTAGAGCTTCTTAAGGTAAAAACCAAAAAAAAAAAAGGATTTATTACAATCTCACAAGAAAGGGCAACTCCCAACAGACAATGTGTCAATAGAGAAGTACAAAGTGCAAACTGTAAAACACAAAATTAAATAGACTCTAAATACAGAAGGCCTTCCCCCACAAACATGTTTTCTCCCATTGTCTGAGGGAGTCCAGGCTTATATGGAAATCTATCCCAGAAACAAAAGAATAAACAACAAACTCTTAATTCAAATTTCTCTAGAGACTGGCTATATAAGCAGATATAGATGAGAGAATTCTATTACCTGAATTCCCAAAGCCATCACCTTTAAAAGAAGTACTTAAATGCTAATTAAGAAGTGAGGGTAACAGTAAGGAAAATGTTCATCCAAGACAAACTAATAGCTGCAGCTTTTTAGCTATAGCTCAACTTGTTATTGCAGTCTCGAGTCACAATTAGGGCATAAGTCAAAGCCACATTCTCATGAGAGGTCTTCACTCAGATTATCTCATTTGGTCCCTCTATTTATTAATCTTTGAAGACCTCTTTATACCATTCTTGATACATTTCCTCAACCAACTTGTTTTCAGTCTCTAATCCCTCTGAACCTGATTTACCATTTTTTCTATACTAAGGTCCTTCCTTGTCCTTTCAATACTCCAAGTCTAACTATACCTCTCCCTCCAGGTTGTTCAGTCTTTCCTCTGTGGAAATCCCAGTCATGTCCCTGGGTTTAAATTTTCCCTAAAAAACATACCTTAGGGCCATCTCATGGCTAGTTACCTCACTTTGGGCTAGCCTGCCATGGCACTCTGGATCACAATCTCTTTTCCCTTTCCCCATGCCATGTGGGATCTCTCCTAGCTCCACAATGCTTCCCAGCCCCATTTCTCCTTCTAACAGCTAACTCTTTTAGGGTGTTAAGTCTCTTTCAGGATTTAATCTGCCAGATAAATTATGCCCCAATGTCATGGAATAATCCCTTTGTACTAGATAATTGTGAGTTCCACTGAGGACCTTATCTTTCATATATTCTCCCAACTCTATTTCATATTTACCATCCCTTCATTTTGTCAGTAACCTAGTCCCCCAAATAATTCTACCTTTTACCAAAAAGAATAGCCATTGTGAATTCTTTACATGAGAAAACCCACTATTACTTGGCAACAAACCCACACCATATCAGGGAGGACCAGGTCTGGAATGGGATATGGGCCAATTTTCTGATGTCTTTGGCCATTTTCTTCACTACTTGTCCAGTAAAACAATCTTCACACAGCAAAAATTTAATTTCCCACAAACTCTAAAACAGTCTAATACTAATCTAAGCTAGAGTACTGCTTCTTTAGTCTGAGTAGCCTGGTCTGCTAACAAATCCAGTGCCTTTTTCATCGGTTAGTAATTATTTTGACCATGGTCTGGAGTCTAATGAAACTATTCAGCATACAAATTGGGGTTCTGTGCCCCCACCTTCCCCCTGGGCCATCTATCACCCCAACCATTTGTGTCATTAGTAATTAGACATAGGTAACCTTTCACAAATAAAAATGCCTATTACAAAAGTCAGCAACAACAAAAATGCTAAAAGAAACATATATATCCATCTAGCAACAGATAAATTACTTACCAAATACTTACCTACTTATTTAGGATATAATAACCACTTATTTTCATTTAGAAAACTGCAAGATCTACTTGAATTGTGCTCATAGCAGCTTCTACTGAATACTTGCCCTGATTATAGAAATTTGCTATAAGAGGAAAAAACAGGGACATGATTATAGTAGCATCAAAACTGGTCCTTCAGGCCTTAGCTGAGAGCACATACAGGACAGGAAAAAGCACCCTTAGGTAATTGCATGCAATAACAATTCCACCTTGTAGCCAGACTCAGGAGTAATCTTGCCCTGATATTAACCTCCACCTATATCAATTCAGGATCACATTTCTCTGAGTAGCTCTGCATATTCCTTGCAGATAGTGTGTTCCTGACTTGAGGATCCATCAGACAATCATACCTGAATTCAAAACTCCCAATAAAATCAGCTACAGTCCCAAGAGATTTTATCTCAAATAGCAAGTCTCATTAATCGAAGTTTCAGGTGAATTTAGCTCTCAAGGATCTCATATCTTAAATAAGTATTGACTACACCTACTTACATTGATAATAATAAAATATTCATCCTAGAGAGTTCACAGCTTATCTTCATATCTAAGTAGATGGGTTTTAAATTCAACATTATATACATTGTTGATAGAATTGTGAACAGATCCAGCCATTCTGGAGAGTAATTTGTAAGTAGGCCCAAAGAGTTATCAGACTGTGCATACTCTTTAATCCAGCAGTGTTTCTACTGGGTTTATATCCCAAAGAGATCGTAAAGAAGAGAAAGGGACCCATATGTGCAAGAATGTTTGTGGCAGCCTTCTTTGTAGGAGCCAGAAACTGGAAACTTAGTGGATGCCCATCAATTGGAGAATGGCTGAATAAGTTGTGGTCTATGAATGTTATGGAATATTATTGTTCTGTAAGAAATGACCAGCAGGATGATTTCAAAAAGGCCTGGAGAGACTTATATGAACTGATGCTGAGTGAAATGAACAGAACCAGGAGAACATTGTACACAGCATGAGTAAGATTACATGATCATCAGTTCTGATGGACATGGCTCTTTCCAACAAAGAGATGAATGATGCCAGATCCAATGATCTTGTGATGCAGAGAGCCATCTACACCCAGAGAGGGGACTGTGGGAACTTAGTAGTAGGGATCACTACATAACATTTTCACTTTTTTTGTTGTTGTTTGCTTGCATTTTGTTTTCTCTCATTTTTTCCCCTTTTTAATCTGATTTTTCTTATGCAGCAAGAGAATTGTATAAATATGTATACATACATATATTGTATTTAACATATACTATAACATGTATTGGACTATTTGCCATATAGGGAAAGGGATGGAGGGAAAGAAAGGAAAAGTTGGAACAGAAGTTTTTGCAAGGGTTACTGTTGAAAAATTACCCATGCATATATTTTGTCAATAAAAAGCTATAATAAAAAAATAAATATGTATATGTATATATAGGATTTAACATATATTTTAACATGTTTAACATATATTGGATTACTTGCCATCTAGGGGAAGGGGTGGGGGGAAGAAGGGGAAAATTTGGAGCATAAAGTTTTGCAAAAGTCAATGTTGAAAAATTACCCATGCAAATGTTTTGAAAATAAAAAGCTTTAATTTAAAAAAAAAGAAGAAGAAAAGATTTTAAACTAAAAACAAAAATAAATTCAACATTATACAAATTATTTTTCTTTTTTTTTCCCCAATGGACTTGCCATTTTTTCTTTTTAATTATAGCTCTTTATTTACAAGTTATATGCATGGGTAAATTTACAGCATTGACAATTGCCAAACCTTTTGTTCCAATTTTTCTCCTCTTTCCCCCACCCCCTCCCCCAGATGGTAGGTTGACCAGTACATGTTAAATATGTTGAAGTATAAATTAAATACAAAATAAGTATACATGTCCAAACAGTTATTTTGCTGTACAAAAAGAATCGGACTCTGGAATAGTGTACAATTAGCCTGGGAAGGAAATAAAAAATGCAGGCAGACAAAAATATAGGGATTGGGAATTCTATGTAGTGGTTCTTAGTCATCTCCCAGAGTTCTTTCACTGGGTGTAGCTGGTTCAATTCATTACTGCTCCACTGGAACTGATTGGTTCATTTCATTGCTGAAGATGGCCAGGTCTATCAGAATTGATCATCATATAGTATTGTTGTTGAAGTATATAATGATCTCCTGGTCCTGCTCATTTCACTCAGCATCAGTTCATGTAAGTCTCTCCAGGCTTTTCTGAAATCATCCTGTTGGTCATTTCTTCCAGAACAATAATATTCCATAATATTCATATACCCCAATTTATTCAGCCATTCTCCAATTGATGGGCATCCACTCAGTTTCCAGTTTCTGGCCATTACAAAAAGGGTTGCCACAAACATTCTTGCACATGTGAATCCCTTTCCCTTCTTTAAAATCTCTTTGGAATATAAGCCCAGTAGTAAACTGCTGGATCAAAGGATATGCACAGTTTGATAGCTTTTTGAGCATAGTTCCAAACTGCTCTCCAGAATGGCTGAATGTATTCACAGTTCCACCAACAATGTATCAGTGTCTCTGTTTTCCCACATACCCTCCAACATTCCGCACTATCTTTTCCTGTTATCCTAGCCAATCTGACAGGTGTGTTGTGGTATCTCAGAGTTGTCTTAATTTGCATTTTCTGATAATAATGACTTGGAGCATACAAATTATTTTTCTTTAAGAAGCTTACTAACCAATCTATATCAAAACATGTTCAGATATTAACCATGTTCAAAGAGACAAAGACATAGACCACTGTTCTCAGAATTTTCCTAAATAATGGGAACAATTTAAAAATGACTCCATATACCAATAAACTGTAAAGAATCCTATCAGATTTAATATTAGTAATTTCTTCATCCTAAAAAATGTTAATTCAACTTTTTCCAGTTGAGGAGTCACTATAAACTTTTCTGGAAAAATAAATGACAAATACAACACCAATATTGTTAAAATTCCTCTAAGCACAATTAATCTTCACTCCCACCAAAACATTCCTAATTGCAAAGTCAATTTTAGAGATTATAAATTGTCCTTAACAGTCCATTCTTGAGGTTCTTCCACAGGTCCTTTAACCTTGGTGTTCTCAGCTTCCAGATTGAATCTCAGTCAACTCTAACATCTGGTAAATTTCTTCTCACTCTGCTTTTTCCAGGACTTAGTAAGCACCCAATCTCCTGAAACTGTAAACTCCAAAGGTGTTGTCTGGGCCAGTGATCCTTGCTTCGTAAAGGCTAAAAAGAATGAGGACACTGCCAGTTTATAATTCCTTATAAATACATCCTTTGTTTCAATAGAGGGTCTTTCCCTTTTTCTTCCCAAATAAAATAAACCAATCTCATATGGAGAAAGCCTTAGATCACTTCTGGGGACAGTTCTAATTCTTTAACAAAGCAATAGGCAAACATTTGGTCCGAGGCAATTTAGTCTTTAATGTCAATTTAGTAATCTGTTTCTAAAGAATCTGATTCATTCTGTGTGGGACATAAAAAGACCCCTATCAAAAATGAATACTCAGAGATCACTCATGGAAAGCAGAATTATTTATTAGAATCTCGAGAAGCAGATCCCATCCTGTTCTGTGAGCCAAAGCTCACAGCAGGAGGACCAATCCCTTGAGAGTGATCACAGTTTTTATATATTTCAGACAAAGAACCCCAAAAATCCCACCCTCTATATGTTGTGATATGTTGAGATACATAAGTCTCTATTCCCCTATTTGGTCAGTGGAATGCAGCAGATGAGATAATAGTATAGCTCCTTACTTTTCATCCCTTCTTTGGACAATGGAATGTAGTCCAGGCCTTATCTAAAATCAAGTGACTCAGAGAAGCCGAAACTGAGGCCTTAAGGTTTCAACTAATTTAACAATTACTGATCAATATGTGCTTGATCTGTAAGTTCTTAATCTTTTCCACACAATTCTTTCCACTTTCCCTGATGAAGGCAGATGCCCAGGTATATGGAATTGCCATTCAATTTGCAATCCCTCCTCATTATTTCTTATAAAACCTCAGAAGTGAAATATGTTCTTTTATTAGAATCAATCCATATTTAGATACAATTTGTTCCAATGTTATTCCACTTACCCTTCTTAAAACAGCAGAGTTCAGCAGAAAGCGATCTTTGTTTCCCGGAAAGTGTTCTCATTAAAACCTAACTTGAATATTTAGGAGCTAGGCTCTCTTCTTCTGGAGGGACAACTCCTCAATATCTTTTAATTTATCTTTAGACATATCACACACTTTTCAGATAAAATTTTTCCCTCTCTCCCTCCACCTCCTCCCCCAGATGGCAAGCAGTCCTATACATGTTAAATATGTTAAAGTATATCCTAGATACAATATATGTGTGCAGAACCGAACAGTTCTCTTGTTGAACAGGAAGAATTGGATTCAGAAGGTAAAAATAACCCGGGGAAGAAAAAAAAAAATGCAACCAGTTTACATTCATTTCCCAGTGTTCTTTCTTTAAGTGTAGCTGCTTCTGTCCATCATCAATCAATTGAAACTGAGTTAGGTCTCTTTGTCAAAGAAATCTACTTCCATCAGAATACATCCTCATACAGAATCGTTGTTGATGTATAAAATGATCTCCTGGTTCTGCTCAATTCACTTAGCATCAGTTCATGTAAGTCTCTCCAAACCTCTCTGTATTCATCCTACTGGTTATTTCTTACAGAACAATAATATTCCATAACATTCATATACCACAATTTACTCAACCATTCTCCAATTGATGGGCATCCATTCATTTTCCAGTTTCTACCCACTACAAACAGGGCTGCCACAAACATTTTGGCACATACAGGTCCCTTTCCCTCCTTTAGTATCTCTTTGGGATATAAGCCTAGTAGACAATATTTCTTTATTGACAACAATACTTCTTTATCAATGCACACATATTTCTCTCTCTCTCTCTCTCTCTCTCTCTCTCTCTGTCTCTCTCTTTCTCTCTCTCTTTTTGCTGAGGCAATTGGGGTTAAGTGTGCCCAGGGTCACAGAGCTAGGACATGTTAAGTGTCTGAGGTTAAATTTGAACTCAGATCCTCCTGACTTCAGGGCTGATGCTCTGTATCCACTGTACCACCTAGCTGCTCCCAGTGAACACATATTTCTAAAATCTTATACCAGAATAAACAAATTCACAATTTTAGCATAAAGTAGTTAATGGGAATTATTTCATGCAATTTCAGAATCAGAATTCCAATTTAAATACACACAGCCCCAAAATTTAAAGTGGTAGAAAACTGCTCTTTTAATTCTGTCTACAGGGCTTTAAGAAATTGGTGGGCTTTAGGATCCTGAGGGAGAGGGTCAGAGAAATTTGGACCCAGGTATCTGGGTGTAGGTCTGTGCCTCAATGACCAGCCTACCCTTCATGCTAGAAATGCCAGGAGCCATGTTGAAGATGCTGGGGCACCGGCACAAATCCCAGAAGAGTTCAGGCCAGCCAAGGACACCAGTCTAGCTAGGACAGATTCCACAAACCTTCCACAAGGAACAGAAGCTTCGAAAATCCCAGAGAGGGTGTTTTTTTCCCCCAACTTTTGCAGTTTTTCTGTAAGTCTCAGGTTCAGACCCTCAGAAGACTTTTTAGTCATGTAAATTAGGCCTACTTAAAAATATAATAGACTAACTCAACTTAGCCGATAGTGCCAAGCAACTTAAAACTTAGTCTCAAAACCCCCAAAATCTGCTAAACTGCTTTGGCAATTCTGTAATTTTAACTATTTCTGCAGGCCCAAATTGGCTAGTTCTAGGTCCTTAGAAATGTCAGGGGTTTTTTTCTTTTCTCTTTGGTGTGATAGTTAAAATCTTTCCATATCTGAGAACTAGTCATTCCTTTCTATACCTAAAAGTAATTTGCATAAGCCCAATTATGTACAAAACAAGCATTTTTAAATCCCAAATAGCCAGATCTTTTTCTTTGTAATTTGGCTGATTGAGAGAAACACTAAAGACAAAACACAAGCTCACATATACTCACAAACACAAACTGCTTTTCTAAATCAATAGACCTCTAGTTCTCAATCCCTGCCTTGGGAAGGAGGTAAGGAGGGGAGTTCTGGAGCTGAAACCATAAGAGCTGGCTTACTAAGTATAGAAGGTTCCTACCATTGAGGGATCTGCAGTTTTTCCAAATGATGGGGCACCTACCCAAATAAAACAACAGTACTTAATCCCTATAATTTTGGGTTTTGATCCTAATTCTTCCTAAAGGCCTATTATCCCAGGATACTAGGTAGGACAGCCAGTTTGATTCCTTTTCCAAGGCTCACAGTATCTTATCTTTATGGAAGAATAGCCTGATCTTACCAAAGGAAAATGAGAAAATCCTTGCAGACTCAAACCGCTTGGAATTTTCAAAGGGAAATGGAAGTCTTAAATTCTCTCAGTCCCAATCCCTCTTTTATGATCTCTTTGGGATACAGATTCAGTAAATGGATCAAAGGGTACACATAATTTGATAGTCCTTGGGACATAGTCCCAAATTGCTTTCTAGAATGGTTGGATCATTTCACAACTCCACCAACAATGCATTTGTCCCAGTTTTCCCACATTCCTTCCAACATTTATCATTATCTTTTCCTTTCATTTTAGCCAATCTCAGAAATGTGAAGAACTATCTCAGAGTTGTCTTCATTTACATTTCTCTAATCATTAGTGATTTAGAATATTTTTTCATATTACTGAAAATGGCTTTAATTTCTTAAATTTAAAATAAAATAAAAATGAATAAAATTTATTTATATATTTTATATTCATAATACAACATATAAGTATTTATATGTAATATATATTTATAATATATTATAAATATATGTTTATAATATAGTATAGAACTATATTATTTACATTTCATATATTTATATAAAATTTAAAAATGAAAAAATAAAATAAACAAAAATTTTAAAAGAAAAATTAAAAGAAAGGAAAGACTTACCTTTCCCTGCCCAAAAAAGCAAAAAAAAAAATGTTTTTTAAAAGAATTTGCCTATAGCTTATTATGGTGACAGGGAAAACCAAGATACAAGCTCAGAAGAAGACAGCAATATCAAAACACCTATGGACGAAACCCCAAGAAAAATGACAAGTGGTTTGAAGCCCAGAAAGCACTCATGGAAAAGCTCAAAAGGGAGCATTAAAAACATATAAGAAAGGTAGAAGAAAACTGGGGAAAGAAATAAGAATGATACTAGAATATTATGAAAAAGTCAACAATTTAGAAAACAGCATAAAAAGTAGAACTGGCTAATGGAAAAGGAAATATAACAATCCACTGAAGAAAACAATTCCTTATTTATTTATTTATTCATTCATTCATTCATTTATTTTAATAGCTTTTTATTTACAAGTTATATGCATGGGTAATTTTATAGCATTGACAATTGCCAAACCTTTTGTTCCAATTTTTCCCGTCTTTCCCTCCACCCCCTCCTCTAGATGGCAGGATGATCGATACATGTTAAATATATTAGATTATAAATTAAATACAAATCCTTATTTATTTTTAATACACTTTGTTTTATGAATCATGCTGGGAAAGAAAAATCAGAACAAAAGAGAAAACCATGGGAGGAGAAAAAAACAGAAAAAAGAAGTGAATATAGCATGTGCTGATTTACATTCAATTTCCATAGTTCTTTTCTGGATGATGATGGCATTTTCTATCCAAAAATCTATTGGAATTACCTTGGAGAAAACAACTCCCTAAAGAGTATAAGTGGCCAAATAGAAAAGAAAGCATAAGAGTTAATTGTGGAAAGCAACACCTTAAAAGTTAGAATTGGGCAATGGAATAATGACTCTATGAGACATCAAGAACCAATAAAACATATTCAAAAGATTTTTTAAAATAGAAGAAAATGTAAAATACCTTATAGGAAAAACAATTGACCTGGAAAAAAGATACAGGAGAGACAAAATTAAAATCATTATACTATGTGAAAGTATAATCAAAAGGAGGACCTGCACAGTATCTTTCAAGAAATTATTAAGGAAAAACTTCCCTGATGTTCTGGAACAAAAGAGCAAAACAGGAATTAAAAGAATTCACCAATCACCTTAGGAAAGAGATTCCAAAATAAAAATTGCAAGGAATATTATAGCCAAATTTTAGCACTATCAAGTTGAGGGGAAAAAAATACTACCAGTGTCCAGAAAGAAAATGGAGAGTCACTATCAGGATTACACAGGACTTAGCAGCTGCAACATTAAAGAATCAGAAGTCATGGAACTTGATATCCCAAAAGTCAAAGGAATAAGACTGCAACCAAGTGTTGGAATCTTTACAAATTGTTAAGTCATTAGAGTTGAGATGTTTTGGGCCAGAACCTAAAACAAGGTACTAAGTAGAACTAATTGATACAATGCTTGTGTTTACACCTTTACTCATTGGAATCCACAAGTATGGGAGATTCACAAAGTTAACTCTGTAACTTTGTGAATTCACACCTCCCTTGAAGCTCTTAGGGCCAGAGAGCACTATGGGAGAAACCCATATTCCCTCTCTCTCGCACCCCACAATTCCTCTCTCTCATATATAAGAAACAGACAGAGGCTCTCAGAGGGAGATTCATTCCATTTTCCACTTGGCTGGCTGGTGGCAGAAGAGAGTTCAGCTGAATTTAGATTGAGAGGGGAGCATCAGGTGAGTTCAGCCAGAAGCCCTCTCTGAGTGAGGAGTTTTACTTCGGAACATTGACTGGGGTCGGAGAGGAGCACTCTGGGAGATTGAGAGCCAGAAGCCCTCTCTCCTAGGCAAGACAGATTCAACTTGATGCTAACTCTGGAGGCTGAAGAAAGCAGAGGCAGAAGCAAAGGACAAGCTGCAAGAGCTCTTAGAACCAAGCAGAGAGATAGGCCTCAATTAACCGGGCTATTTTGGAAGGAGAAAATAAACATTTGCATTTTTACCAGCTGGCTGCATTTTGGGTGATTATTACTTTCAACTGATAATAAGACTGCCTCCAGAAAACCTCCCCGAGAAACCTGCTTTCACCCAGACAGAACCATCACACATTATATTTTAAAGAAGAAAAAGATCACTACAACTAAAAATCACTTATTCAGCAAAATTAAGCATGATACATCAAGGGAAAAAATGGTCATTCAATGAAATAGAAGGATTTTAAGCTTTTATAAGCAGAAGACCAGAAATAAACCTAAAATCTGACCTCATCAAGACCCAAGGGAAGTATGAACAGGTAAAAAGGGTAAAGGAAATGTAAGGGATTTAATAGAGTTAAACTGTTTATATCACTATATAAGAAGATAATACTCATAATCTTAAAAATTATTTCACTAATAGTACATCTAAAAGGAATAATAATAGAGGATATGAATATAAGGTGATTTTGAGGGAATGTCATAAAAAAATTAAGAGATGAGAAAGATAAGTACACCAAGTGCAGAAGAAAGAGAGATGTAGATAGGTGTAAATTATTTCACAATAAAAGACTCAAAAAAATCTATTATAGTGGAGGAGGAAATGGGAGGGTGAATGACGAGCATTACTTGAACCTTACTCTCATCAATATTAGCTCAAAGAGGGAATAATATATGCAATTAAATGAATATAGAAATCTATTTTACCTGACAAGGAAGTAGAAGGGGAGGAGAGTAAGTAAAGGGGACCGGGGGTGGGAACTAACAGAAAGGAGGGAAGATCAGAGGAGGTGATAGAAAAAAGGAAAACATTAATAAAGAGGGAAAGGGAAAAGAAGAAAGAGGACAAACAATAGGAAAAATAGATTAGAGGTAAATACACAGGTAGTAATCATAACTATGAATGTGAATAGGATGAACTTTCCCATAAAAGGAAGTGGATAGGAGAGTGGATCAAAATCCAGAAACCTAAAACAAATTGTTTACATGAAACACAGAGGAAAGGTAAAAAAAAGGGTTGAAGTAGGATCAACCCTGAAAATTAGAGATAGCAATCCTGATCTCAGATAAAATAAAAGCAAAAATGACCTAATTAAAAGGAAGGCTGATATAAAAAGGAAGGAAACTACATTTTGTTAAAAGGTACCATAGACAGTAAAATTTATTTATGTATTTATTTATTAAATTAAATTAAAAATAAATTAAAATTTATTTAATATTCATATAAACATATATATCAAGTGGCATAGACTTTTGGTAAACAAGACACAATTAATGGCCATGATAACCTAGTGTTTAATAAACCTTAAGCCCCCAGCTTTTGAAGAAGAATTCGCTATTTGACAAAAATTACTGGGAAAACAGGAAAACAATAGGACACAAACTAGGTACACCTCATACCATTTACCAAGATACAGTCAAAATGGTGACATGATTTAGACTTAAAGGGTTTTACCATAATCAAATTAGAAGAGCAAGGAATAGTCCCCCATTTAAATCTATGGAGAGGGGAAGAATTCATGATCAAAGAAGAAATAGAGAACATTATGAAATGCAAAATAGATAAGTTTGATTACATTAAATGAAAAAGCTTTTATACAAAAAGAAAAGCAATGCACCCAATATTAGATTAGAAGGAAAGAAAGATAGGAAACAATCTTTATAGCAAGTGTCTCTGATAAAAGCCTCATTTCTCAAATATATAGAGAACTGAGTCAAATTTATAAGGATAAAAGCCATTCCCTAAATCATAAATAGTAAAAGGATGTGAATAAGCAGTTTTCAAATTAAGAAATCAAAGATATCTGATTCTAATTTGGTACATGTAAAAATTATTCATATTTCAAGTGGAAAGAATCTGCTAGTGTCTGGTTGGTGGGGTTTTGGTTCGACATCCCAACTACTTGGGTGATCTTATTATGACCCAGTCTTAATCTGACTCAATCTCTTCAAGCAGTTTGACAGTCTGACAGTCTCAACCAGTCTCCCCTTGAGTCAGACTTTGTCCCCAGTTTAAATACCCTATTACAATTACAGCATTACAGTATACTAAGTATGTGTGAACTAGAGAACAATTACATCACCATGCTAAGTACTAAGTATATATGTGAACTAGAGAACCATTATCTCATTAATTCCGCTGAGTTAACACATTGTTTCAAGTATACTTCTCCAGAGTTCCCCAATATCTGTGGTCCTCTACAGTTAACTATAAGCTTATGAAGAGGTGATCTAAATAATTTTTGATTAGAGAAATGCAAATTAAACCAACTTTGGTTGGTTTATACCTTATACCTATCAGATTGACCCATGTGCAAAAAAGGAAAGTGATAATGTTGGAGAGGATGTGGGAAAATTGGGACACTAATGCACTGGGACAATAATGGTGGAGTTGTGAACTGATCCAGTCATTCTGAGTGCAATTTGAAACTATTTCCAAAAGGTTACAAAACTGTGCATATTCTTTGATCCAGCAATATCACTAGTAGGTCTATATCTTAAAAGAATAAAATAAGTGAAGAAATATGTTTTGATCTGCCTTCAGACTCTACCAGTTCTGTATGTGGATATGGATACCATTTCCTCTTTGAGTCCTTTGTACTTGTCTTGGATCATTGTGTTACTAAAAGCTGCATCATTCATAATTGATCATCACACAATGTTGCTGGTACAATGTTTTCCTGGTTCTGTTCATTTCACTTCGCATCAGTTGGTAAAAATTGTTCCCATATTTTACCACCACAAAAAAGGCTGCTATAAATATTTTTGCACATGTAGGTCTTTTCCCCTTTTTAATGATCTCTTTAAGATATAGACCTACTAGTGATATTGCTGGATTTTGTGATTTCCCCCCTTTGATCTGTTTCTTCTTTTATAACTGTGACTAATATGAAATATTATTTACATGATAGTACATCACATATATAATCAAAATTCCTAGCATTTTTGGAAGAGAGAAGTACAGAGAGAGGGAGAACAATTTGGAATTTAAAATCTTGTAAAAATTAAGGCAATATGTTTAACTTGTATCAGATTGTTTGCTATCTGGTGCAGAGGAGAAACAAGGAGAGAAGAAAACTTTGAACACAAAGTTTTGCAAAGGTGAATGTTAAAAACTATTTTTGCATGTATTTAGAAAATATTATTAATAAAAAAGAATGCTAAAAATTGCCTTTACATATAACTAGGGTAAAAAATAAAATACTGTTTTTTAAAAAAAACTCAACAAGCTTAGTGACTTCCCCAGGTTGACATAATTAGTAAATGTCTAAGGCCAGATTTGAACTCAGGAAGATGAGTATTACTGACTTCAGACTTGGCACTCTATCCACTGTGCCACCTATCTGCACAAGGGAGACCATTTAGGAAGATATAAAAATAATCTATATAAAAAGTGATAAGGACCTGTACTAAGGTTGGTCAGATTTGAGAAATGTTGTAAAGATACAATATATAGGACTTGTCAACCAATTGAAAATGATGACTTAGGGAGAATGAAGAGTTGAAGATTATTCCAGTTTTGTGGATCTGGTGACTAAAAGGTTAATAATATACTTTTTTTTCAATAGTATTTTTATTTTTTCAATTATAAGTAGAGATAGTTTTCAGCATTCATTTTTGTAAAATTTTGAGTTTTATTTCCTCTCTTTCTTAATTTCCCCCTCCCCAGGACAGGAAGAAATCTGATATAGGTTGTATACGTATAGTCATTTTAAACTTTTTTCCATATTTGTCATGTGAAAAAAAAATCAAAACAAAAGGGAAAAGCCTTGAGAAAGAAAACGTAAACAAACAAACAAAAATTTGAAAATACTATACTTTGATCCACATTTGTCTCTATAACTCAACCTCTGGATGTGGATAGATTGTCCAACCTAAGTATATTGGAATTGTCTTGAATTGCCACATTGCTGAGAAAAGGTTAGTAATATGTTTGACAGAAACAGGAAGATAAAGTTAAAAGGAACCTCAGAGGCCGATGAATGTAACCCACCTCATTTTACAAATTAGAAAACCGAGTTCTGAAAAAAGTTAAAGTGGTTTGCCTATGGTCACCCAGCTAATAAGGCAGGATCTGAACTCTGGTCTCTGTAACTCCAATTTCAGTACTTTATATTCTTATGTCACCTGGCTACCTCTAAATGAACTTGAGCTAATTTAACATTCATATGTGTACCATTTTCATCCTAGCGGACATATAGTCTTCCAACTTTGTGATTCTGTTTTAAGGATTTGGACTTCCTTCAGAAGGAAAATGACCTACTTATCATATTTCAATTAATTAACTCACAGCAATAGTAGAAGACACAGGGTTGGGCTATGGAAAAACATGAATATCATAAGTCAGGAGACAGAGACATTTCAAGATGTCAAGATGGAGGATGGCACAGTTGGACAAGTTAATTATATGACTGAGGGTCAGAAGAAAGCAAAGTGAAGCCAGAGGTCATGTAAGGATGAAGAGTAGGTTAAGGAGAGTATGGCAGAGGAAAAGAGGGAATCATGGGAAGTTTTGGTTAGAGAGAAGAATTTCAGAATTTTTGGTTATGCAAGTGGAACATTTCTGTGTGATGGTGAGAACAAGGTTATGACTATTCCTGTGTGTGCCTGAGGTAGAATAAGGGTATTGTTCACAGGAGCTAAAGAGATTGAATTAGGAAGCCCGGATGTTAAAGAGAACATCAACATGTATTTTGAAGTCATCTAGTATAAGGATAGGACTTAGATTGGAGAATAATTCTGTGAACCAAATACTGGGGAAAAAACGGAAACCAAACTAGTAGTTGGGAGATATGTACTAGAATCAGTCAGGCACTAACACTTATTAAACACTTAATATGTACTGGACACTGTCCTAAGCACTAAGGATACCAAAAGAGGCAAAAAGATAATTTCTGGTTTCAAGAAGCATACAATCTAGATGTGTGTGTGTGTGTGTGTGTGTGTGTGTGACAACATACAAACAAATATATGCATGTATATATGTACATATATACAAAGCAAGCTATGAATAAAATAAATGAAAAAATTATAAAATAAAATAATTAAAAGAGGTGAGAAATGGAAATAAGATGGATTAGAAAATAGGGTGCTAGATGAGGCTTAGATGAAGCCAAGAAGATGAGTAGTTAAAGCAGAGAAGCAAAACTGTTTCAGGTATGGGGTACAGCCAGAGAAAATGCCCAAAGACAAGAGAGGGAATGTCTTGTTTATGGAATAGCCAGGAAGCCAGTGCCATTAGATTGAAGAGAATGTTCTGGGAAGAAATATAAGAAGACTATAAAGATAGGAGGGGATTAGGGTATGAAGGGCTTTGAATACCAAATAGAGAATTTTATATTTGCTCCTGCAATTTACTGAGTTGGAAGTGGTGGTGACATAATCAGATATTGTTTTAGAAAAATCACTTAAGTGGTTAAACAGAGAATGGATTGGAATGGCAAGAGATTCAAGGCATGAAGTGATGAGCACCTGTATTAGTGTGGTAGCAATGTTAGAGAAGAGAAGAAGGCGTATTTAAGGTGAACTCAGCAGGCCTTGGCAACAGAGTGGATAAGAGGAAGTAAGAGAAAGTGTGCAGTGTAGAATGATTCAGGTTGAAAGTCTGAGGGACTAGGAGGGTGGAATGTTTTTTGATAATATTAGGGAAGATTGGTTGGAGGAAAGAAAATGAGTTCTGTTTTGGACATTCTGAGTTTAAGATGTCTAATGGACATCTGTCTTGAGATGTTTGAAAGGAAGTTGGATATGTAAGACTAGAAATCAGCAGACTGTGGGATTGAAAATATAGATTTGAAAATCTGGGATAATAAGGCTCCTAGTATATAATAAAGAAAGGATGGTCAGGAATGGAGTGTCCTCTAGGAATAACTCAGTCTCTATGAGTGCCAGAAAATGGAGAGAGATCCTAGAGAGGGAGAATTAATTACTGGGGAAAAACCACATTCAATTTGACGTTAAGGAGTACAAGGGGAAAGGCAGTCATAGTAAGGGAAAAGGAGGAAGAGTATATACTGAAAAAAGCTGGAAGAAGGAAAATTTGCACACTAGAACGGTCAGAGGAGACTGGGAAGGGGGCATCTGCTGAAAGCAGGTAGGAAAAACCACAGAAAAAGTGACACTGTCCAGATAGCTAAAGAACTGAAGAGAGAGCATCAATTTTGAGGAACACCTCCTTTTTCCTCCCCCTACATCCCCATACATGCTCCCACACATATCAGAGCACCATTAAGAGAAGCAGTATAAGTCACTCTGATTCTCTGGTGGAAAGATTGCTTGCTAAAGGATATTATTATTATTGTTATAGCATGATATGAAACCAATTTGCTTTCCTTAAGCTTTAAATAAGTTTATTGAACCATGCAAGCCTTTGTAAGGGAGTGGCAGATGTTGAAGTTCTCAATTGATCTGGGTGGGAGCATGAAATCAGAGAAATGAAAAGTCCCTCAAAGTAGACCTAGGGTCTGTATATCAGAAATAAACTTCTATTACAAGGGTTATACACATATTCATTAGAGTCAATGTGTGTGATGCTGCTTTCATTTTTCATTACTTCAAAGAAGTTTTTCCTCATTTTCTTGAATTCCTCACTTTAAAAAATATTTTGGTTCTTTTTTAATTTTTAAAATTTTTTTTTTTTTTTTTTTTTTTGGCTAGTGCCATGGTACTCTAATCTGGCAACTAGGTAGTAGAATTGACAGAGAATGATGTTTTGCATCAGGAAGACCTGAGCTCAAACACTGATTAGGAGACTTCCGCATCTATAAAGAGGGATTTGATGGCATTCAAGATCTAAATCTATGATCCAAAGAACACATCAGTATTTATTCACTTAATCATTGAGCATGTAGATTGTTTCAGAAACAATCTGTTGGTTTTGCATAAAGCAGTATGGATATTTTTATAAAAATAGACCTTTTCCTAGTCATTATATCCATTTTAAAATTCAAATTTAGTGTAGTGATACATTTTACTTTTGGCACACTTGATACTTCCCAATAAAATACCGAAACAAACTTTCTTACAAAATAAATTCTCTGAAAAACAGTTGGCCTGCCAATTGTTAACAAAAAGGAAGAATGTGTCTTTTAACTTTGACAATGTGGCACTAATATTTAGTGTTTTGTGTGACTGATTTTGTTGCCTCTCCACTTTGACTTCAATTACATTGTTGTAATTATGAACATTGTTCTTTTGGGTAGCTCTTTCTACTCTGACTTCATTTACTCTTCCCATGTAATATCAATGTGGTCTAGGGGGAACAGTTGGTGGTGCCACAGAAGCAATAACAACCCACACCTGGCACATTTCCCTGTTTTCTGCAACCTACAGAAAAGCAAGTTAGCTTAGTATGTAATTTGGCCATCAAATAGCACTACCCTCAAGCTATTAGTTTAGTGGCTTCCTGAAAGGATATTCCCCACACATGTGTGGGCTTTCTCAAAGACCCGGGTACATGCTGCTCATCAGAAAATGTTCAGCCTACTGTGAGCTCATGGTGAAAATATTCCAAAATTATTTTGTAGGAAGTCTTTCTTCCCTGAAAATATTAGCTCTGCAACAACTGGAAAAACAAAGAACCAGAAGCTGAGGTTGATATTAATCTCCCAGTAGGATCTTACTGAGGTTGAGATTTTCCAGCAGCTGCCCATCTTCCTCCAGGCTGGCCTCATACTTTGCACTTTCTCTATGCTCTAGATATCCCTCCAGTGATCGCCACAATTCTCTGGGACTTATCCTAGATCATGTGTCCAGGGGTGAAATTATCTCTATAGGCAAGAGACTCAGCAGCTGGGGCACAAGATATAACAATTGACTAAGGATCAGATGGTCCTGCTCCATCTTAAAAGTTTTTCTGTTTTTGGATAATAGAAAGAATTGTTATCTGGTATTATCTTTCCTGGGCAAAATTCTGATCTAAGTAAAGCTAAAAGACTTAGTTACATACCTACAAATAAAATCTCACCATTTTCTGATTCTATCCTAGAGCTAATTCAACCCCTAAACACATTTTTCTTCATATCTGTCATTTCTTTGGCATAGTGATAGTATTCCATATAATAATTTGTTCATGTATATTCTAATGTATATCATGCTATAACAATAATAATAATATCCTTTAACAAGACAAGGCCTGTGTTCAAGTCTCAGCTCTAATATTTACTTTGTGATTTTGGACAATGTAAGCACACTTACTTTTCTGCCCAATAAAACGAACTGACCAGCTTTTAAGGGTCATGCCCAAACTTCCAGGTCTTCCTGATGCAAAACATCATTCTCTGTCAATTCTACTACCTAGTTGCCAGATTAGAGTACCATGGCACTAGCCAAAAAAAAAACCAAAAAAACCAAAAAACCATTTTTTAAAAAAAAAAGAACCAAAATATTTTTTAAAGTGAGGAATTCAAGAAAATGAGGAAAAACTTCTTTGAAGTAATGAAAAATGAAAGCAGCATCCCACACATTGACTCTAATGAATATGTGTATAACTCTTGTAATAGAAGTTTATTTCTGATATACAGACCCTAGGTCTACTTTGAGGGACTTTTCATTTCTCTGATTCCATGCTCCCACCCAGATCAATTGAGAACTTCAACATCTGCCACTCCCTTACAGAGGCTTGCATGGTTCAATAAACTTATTTAAAGCTTAAGGAAAGCAAATTGGATTCATATCATGCTATAACAATAATAATAATATCCTTTAGCAAGACAAGGCCTGTGTTCAAGTCTCAGCTCTAATATTTACTGTGTGATTTTGGACAATGTAAGCACACTTACTTTTCTGCCCAATAAAACAAATTGACCAGCTTTTAAGGGTCATGCCCAAATTTCCTAAGGTCCTACAGGGCCTTTTGGATCAGGCCCTGTAGCATGTAGGGCCCAATTATTTCTAGTTCTCCCATAAAAGTAAATTTATTCCAAACAAAGGAAGGAGGTAACGAACCAACCAGATCCTGGGACTTCCAAACAAATTCACAAACACACAAAAAATATGTTTTTAAAACAGTTCCAGGGAGTCAGTGCAATAGACTCTCAAGCTATTGTCTCTTATACTTATTATAAAATCAGATCCCATCTGGAATCTGCATATATATCATTTCTAGTTTTTTGTTATTAATGATATTTTTGAAATTAAACTTTAGCACTGTTGTGATCTTTAAATCAAAGGGTATGATCAATTTTGTGACTTCTGTTTGGTCACATTATTCTCTAAAAAGTTTGCAATAATTTGTCTCTTTTTTTCTGATTATTAGCACATTTTCTTCCAGGGGACTGAAGGTGAGCCAAATATTGGATACAGAATCTATTAAATGTAATGAGCATTTAGTCAGCTTTCCAGTAATATTTATACTATTATTACCAAGTTGTCATGAGGAAGTGCTTTGTGAACTTTAAACTACAAGTATGGGTTCTTCTTACTACAGTGATATATACAAAAATGACCTGATACAACAAACATTTTTAAAGCTCCCACTATGTATTAAGTACTGTGGCAGGTTCTAGGGATAAAAGACAAAAATGAAAAGAGCCCTTGAAAAGTTTCAGTCTCAGGGTGGGAGGATGGAGATGACATGTACATAATTTAGGTTGTTCAGTCATTGCAGAAATATATGTCTCTTCATGATCCCATTTGGAATTTTCTTGGCAAAGATGCTGGAGGGGTTTGTCATTTCCTTCTCTAGCTCATTTTACAGGTGAGAAAACTGAGGTAAACAGGGTGAAGTGATTTCCCCAGGGTCACACAATAAGTGCCTGAGGCCAGACTAGGACTCAGGAAGATGAGTCTTCCAGACCTCAGGCCTGGAACTACTCTACACCGTGCCAAGTGGCTGTCCCTTATAATATATGTAGATATATACAAACCAGTTACAAGAGATTTTGGGAGAGTCAGTGACAACTGGGAAGATTAGTAAGGGCTTCTCATAGAAGATGGCCCTTGGGTAGAGATAGGAAGGAAACCAGGTATCCTGATAGAAGTAAGGAGTGAGGGAGTGTCTTACTGGCACAGAGATGAGAAATGGGGTGCTGAGTATAAGAAACAGTAAGGACAGTGTAACTGGGCCTTAATAGGAGTAATGTCTAATCAAACTGGAAGAGTAGATTGAGGCCAGATTGTGAAAAATGTTAAATACCAAACAGAGGAGTTCATGTCTGATCCTGGAAGTAATAGAAAACCAAGGGAATTTTCTGAAGAGGAGGGAGAATGATGTGGTCATTTTTTACTTTTAGCTGAAAAAATTAGGCTTCTGAGAAGTCTGATGCCTGAGATCCTGTACTTGTTTTGCTTTGTTGTTGTTGTTTAAACAATAAATTGTATATATTCCAAGTCCTGTTAGCTTGTACTAAAAGGAGCATTGACCTGGAAGACAAGGCCTGTGTTCAAGTCTCAGCTCTAATATTTACTGTGTGATTTTGGACTATGTAAGCACACTTACTTTTCTGCCCAATAAAACAAACTGACCAACTTTTAAGGGTCGTGCCCAAACTTCCTAAGGCCCTACAGGGCCTTTTGGATCAGGCCCTGTAGCATGTAGGGCCCAATTATTTCTAGTTCTCCCATAAAAGTAAATTTATTCCAAACAAGGGAAGGAGGTAATGAACCAACCAGATCCTGGGACTTCCAAACAAATTCACAAACACACAAAAAATGTGTTTTTGAAACAGTTCCAGGGAGTCAGTGCAATAGACTCTCAAGCTATTGTCTCTTATACTTATTATAAAATCAGATCCCATCTGGAACAACTGCTGTGCCCATATGGTTGAAGCAATGTACTTAACTCCCTTCTCATTAAGGGGTCCCTCTTTTCTGGACCCATATGTCAAGGAACAGATCAGTACAGGAAAAGTACTCTTCTAAGTGGTTCAGATTCTTTTTCTTTTTTTTTCTTTAAAAAAAAATGAAAAATGAGTTTCATTTAAAATTGTGTAAAATGGGATACAGATTTAACATAAATCAGCAAAGACTAACTAAACAGATGTTGAACTAAATAGTAACTTGGATTCTGTCTATTCTTTATTTTCCCAATTATCAAGCATTTATTTATTTTTCTCCCTCGCACATCATCTCTCCCTGGGGAAAAAAAAAAAGAAATAAAAAGTCTTTGTAAGAAATAAACATAGGAAACAAAACAAATTCCCACATTAGATACATTCAAAACCCCAAAGTGTGTGTCTTATTTTGCATATTGACATATCACTTCTCTGTTAAGAGACAGGCTACATTCTTCATTAAAGGTTCTCTGGAATCATGGTTAATTATTGTGTTAATTAGAGTTCTTAAATCTTTCAAAACTGCTCATTCTTATAATACTGATATTGAATATAAATTGTCCTCCTGGTTCTGCTTGCTTCTCTCTGAATCAACTCAGATAAATCTTCACAGGTTTCTTTGAAACCATCTCCTTCTTTATTTCTTATAGTAAAATATTTACTATGTCATCAGATTAATAAGCCACAATTTATTCAACCATTTCCCAGATAATCAGCCCTCTCTTAATTTATAAGTTTTTGCCACTATGAAAAGATCTGCTACAAATATTTTTGTACATATGAAAACTTTCCCTTTGTCTTTCATCTCTTTGGGTCTAGTTGTAGAATCATTGGGTCAAAAGGCATATACAATTTTCTAACTTTTAGGAAATGACTTCAAATTACTTTTAAGAATGGCTGGATCAGAAACTAGGCATTGACAGCCACCTAACACCCTATGCCAATATAAGGTCAAAATGGGTTCATGATTTATATATAAAGGGTAATAATATAAGTAAATTAGGAAAACAAGGAATAGTTTACCTCTCAGATCTGTGGAGAAGGAAAGAATTTATGGCCAAAGAAGAACTGGAGAACATGAAATGCAAAATAGATGATTTTGATTATATTACATTGAAAAGTTTTTGTACAAACAAAACCAATGCTGTGAAGATTGGAAGGGAAGCAGAACAGTGGGAAAAAATTTTTACATCCAAAGGTTCTAATAAAGACCTCATTTCTAAAATACATAGAAAATTCTCCAATTGATAAATGATCAAAAGATATGAAAAGACAATTTTCAGATGAAGAAATTAAAGCCTTTTCCAGTCATACAAAAAAAATGCTCTAAATCACTATTGATTAGAGAAATAAAAATTATAACAACTCTGAGGTACCACTACACACATCTCAGATTAGCTAAAATGACAGGAAAAGATAATGATAAATGTTGGAGGGGATGTGGGAAAACTGGGACACTAATACATTGTGGATGGAGTTGTAAACTGATCCAACCATTCTGGAGAGCAATTTGTTTTTTTTTTTTTGGTTTTTTTATTTTTATTTTTATTTTATTTTATAATAACTTTGTATTGACAGAATCCATGCCAGGGTAATTTTTTTACAACATTATCCCTTGCACTAGCTTCTGTTCCGATTTTTCCCCTCCCTCCCTCCACCCCCTCCCCTAGATGGCAAGCAGTCCTATATATGTTAGATATGTTGCAGTATATCCTAGATACAATATATGTTTGCAGAACCGAACAGTTCTCTTGTTGCACAGGGAGAATTGGATTCAGAAGGTAAAAACAACTCGGAAAGAAAAACAAAAATGCAAATAGTTCACATTCGTTTTCCAGTGTTCTTTCTTTGGGTGTAGCTGCTTCTGTCCATCATTTATCAATTGAAACTGAGTCTTTGTCAAAGAAATCCACTTCCATCAGAATACATCCTCATACAATATCGTTGTCGAAGTGTAAAGTGATCTCCTGGTTCTGCTCATTTCACTTAGCATCAGTTCATGTAAGTCTCTCCAAGCCTCTCTGTATTCATCCTGCTGGTCATTTCTTACAGAACAATAATATTCCATAACATTCATATACCACAATTTATCCAGCCATTCTCCAATTGATGGGCATCCGTTCAATTTTCTGGAGAGCAATTTGGAACTATGACCAAAGGGCTATCAAACTGTGCATGCCCTTTGATCTCACAATATCTTTACTAGGTCTGTATCCCAAAGATATCATAAAAAAAGGGGAAAGGACCCACCTGTAACAAAAATGTTTGTAGCAGCCCCTTTTTGTAGTATCAAGGAACTGGAAAGTGAGTGGAAGTCCATCAGTTGGAGAATGGCTAAATAATTATGGTATATGAATGTAATGGAATATTACTGTTCTACAAGAAACGATCAGCAGGATGATTTCAGAAAGGCCTAGAAACACTTACCATGAACTGATGCCAAGTGAAGTGAGTAGAACCAAGGGAACATTGTACACAACAACAAGACTATGTGATGATAAATTCTGATGGACTTGACTCTTTTCAACAATGAGGTGATGAAAGACTAGTGATGGAGAGAGCCATCTGCATCTAGAAAGAGGACCATGGGGACTGAATGTGGATCACAACATAGTATTTTCACCTTTTTTGTTGTTGTCTGCTTGCCTTTTTTTGTCATTTTTTTTCCTTTTTGATCTGATTTTTCTTGTGTAATATGACAAATATGGAAATATGTTTAGAAGAATTGCACATATTTAACCAATATTGGATTACTTGCTATCTAGGGGAGGGGATTGAAGGAAAGGAAGAGAGAAAAACTTGGAACACAAGATTTTGCCAGGGTGAATGATGAAAACTATCTTTGCATGTATTTTGAAATAAGAAGCTATTATTTAAAAAATAAAAGAATACCGGGACCAATTCATAGTTTCATCAATGGTGGATCAAAGCAATTGTTTTCCAACATGTGTCATTTTCCCCTTTCTGTCAATTTTGCATATTTCAATCAATCAATATTTATGAAATGCCTACTAAATGTCAGGTACTATGTTAAACACAGAGAATTTAAAGAAGGCAACATACAGTCTTTTCCTCAAATAGCTTATGATCTAATGATGGCTATAAGGTAAAACTTCAGAGTTAATTTAATTTTTATTGTTGTTGCTCCTAGACATATCTTCCATTTTGTGATTCCATTTAGGATTTTCTTGGCAAAATTATTTATGTGGTTTGCTATTTCTTTTTTTTAGCTCATATTATAGGCAAGCAGGGTTAACTGACTTTCCAAGCTCATTTTATAAAGTAAATAGAATTAAATGATTTGCCCAAAATCACATAGCTAGTAAGTGTCTGAGGTTAGATTTGAACTCAAGAAAATGAGTTTTCCTGACTCCAGGTCCAGTACTCTATCTACTATACCATTCAGTTGCTCCTTATCTAGTTTGCATTTCTGTAATTATTTGACTTTGGAACATTTTTTCTTTTTTTTTCCCATATAATCTTTTTTTTTTTTTTTTTTAACTTTTTATTGACAGAACCCATGCCAAGGTAATTTTTTACAGCATTATCCCTTGCACTCACTTCTGTTTCGATTTTTCCCCTCCCTCCCTCTACTGCCTCTCCCAGATGGCAAGCAGTCCTTTATATGTTAAATAGGTTACAGTATATCCTAGATACAATATATGTGTGCAGAACCGAACAGTTCTCTTATTGCACAGGGAGAATTGGATTCAGAAGGTATAAATAACCCGAGAAGAAAAACAGAAATGCAAGCAGTTTATATTCATTTCCCAGTGTTCTTTCTTTGAGTGTAGCTGCTTCTGTCCATCCTTGATCAATTGAAACTGAATTAGCTCTCTTTATCGAAGAGATCCACTTCCATCAGAATACATCCTCAAACAGTATCATTGTTGAGGTATATAATGATCTCCTGGTTCTGCTCATTTCAGTTAGCATCAGTTCATGTAAGTCTCGCTAGTCCTCTCTGTATTCATCCTGCTGGTCATTTCTTACAGAACAATAATATTCCATAACATTCATATATCACAATTTACTCAACCATTCTCCAATTGATGGACATCCATTCATTTTCCAGCTTCTAGCCACTACAAATAGGGCTGCCACAAACATTTTGGCACATACAGGTCCCTTTCCCTTCTTTAGTATCTCTTTGGGGTATAAGCCCAGTAGAAACTCTGCTGGATAAAAGGGTATGCACAGTTTGATAACTTTTTGAGCATAGTTTTGGAACATTTTTTCACATGACTGGAGATAGCTTGGAATTCTCCCCTTCAGAACTGCAAATTTATATCCTTTGGTATATGACCTTAAAGTCCTTAACCCTCATCCTGTCACCCTAGAGGAAAATTTACTTATAGCTTAAGTTTTGGATCATGTCTTGGTCTCCTCAAAGTTAGGAATAAAATGGATATCCAATATTCTATTTTACAAGAACTTTTGGGAAAGCTGGAAAGCAATTTGGCATATCTTGTAACACAATAAGTTCAAAATCTGATCCAAATGTTAAAGATAATATTGGAGAATGTTAAAATTTCAGAAAAAATATATCATAGATATCTTGTAGTTATGATAAAATGCATTCCTATCTAAACAAGGGCTAGAGGTCATTTCAAAAGATAAAATAGATAATTACATGGAATTAAAAAGTTTCTGCATAAATGAAGTTCATACATCTGGAATAAGAAAGGAAGTGGTTAAATAGAGAAAAAAAGAGCTCTATATCAAATTTCTTACATAAGACTTCAGTACCCAAGACACATAGACAACCAACTGAAATATATGACAAAAACTATTTTCTAATAAGTAAATAATCAAAAGATAAGAACATACAGTTCCCAGTTTAAGGATTCCAAACTACTTACAGGAAAGCTAAGTATATTTACTCCTAGGGAAGTAAACAGACTGCTAGGTCTGGAGTCAGGAAGACATCTTTTTGAATTCAAATCTGACCTGTCTTAGACATTTAATAATTGTGTGTGATCCTGGGCTAATCACTCTCAGTTCATCTCAGTTTCCCCATTTATAAAATAAGTTGGAGAAGGAAATAGCAAGTCACTCCACTCTCTTTGCCAAGAAAATGTTAGACAGGGTCACCAAGAGGGGGACATGAGAGAAAAACTACTGAACAATAACAATAATTTATAACCATGCCAAATCACAAATAATAAAAGAAATGCCAATCAAAAAAATCTGAAGTTTCATTTTGTACCTAGTAAACTGGCCATCCTTTCTACAACTGGATACTCTTTCAGTGAAACCCCTTGCTCCAAACAGTCACTTCCAGACCTTTATCAGACACAACTGAGGATCAGTCCCTCCCTCTCTTTTCTTTCTTCACTATGCTGATAAAATGGGTTGGATAAAATCATAAAGTCTACCATAAAGTTATCCAATCTAAAATAGGTCCTCCTTCCACCAAGGCAAATATCCTATTCCTTTTTAATAAAGTCCCTCTCCTTCTTTCCACAATAGTTGTTCCAAGCATTTTTGGCTCTCCTTAAATCTTCTCCTTACTGAAAGAACTTGCCTGTTACTTCAGCCCCACCTCCCCCCTTCAAGATTGAGGCTCTTTGTTGAGAGCTCCCCCTTCTTTATTTCTCCTCACTTTACATCCTAACAGCATTTCTCATTACCTTCTTTATTCCAGGTTTTAATGAGGTGGCCTTCTCCTGGTCCAAGCCAACTTCTGTGCATATTCTCTCTTTATGTTTTCAATAAACAAACATTTATTAAGTGTCTATTATGTGCTAGGCACAGAGCTGAACGCAATCTGTGAAGAATTGGCTTGTTCATATAATTGATCTCATTCCTGCTATGACTTGCCCTCCTCTGTAATTTCTCCAGAAAAATCCTTTCAATATTGTCTTCACTTTGTTATCTTCAGTCTTTCCCCTATCTGCTGGCTCTCTCTGGGCTCTGTGCAAACATCCATATTTCTTCAACCTTTAAAAATTCTCACATGATCCATCCATTCTTGTTAGCCATCATCCCTTATTTCTTCTTTTCTTGACTGAACTCCTTGAGAGTACCTTTACTGGCTTTTCTCTCATTCTCTTCTTTTTTCTCCTCACTTAATATATATTTTTTCCAATTACATGTAAAGACAATTTTTTAACATTCATTTTTTAGTAAGATTTTTGAATTCCAATTTTTTTCCCTCCTTTTCTTCCTTACTTACTCTTCCCCAAGACAACATGCAATCTGATATAAGGTATATGTGTACAATTACTTTAAATATATGTCCATATTAGTCATTTTGGAAAAGAAAAAGCAAAATAAAAAGAAGAACCATGAGAAAAACAAAACAAAACAAAATGAAAATAGTATCTTTTTATAACTGCATTCAGTCTCCATGGCTTTTTCTCTGGATGGCATTTTCCATCATCAGTCTATTGGAATTTGTAATGTTCTCTTTAAAATGTAATGTTCTCTGTTGAGGTTTCCTTGGGGTCTCTGAAGGCAGCTTTAGTTTCAGTTCAGTAACCACCACATGAATAGCCAGGGGTTAAAGTCCAAATCCTTTATTGTCACTTTCAAAGTTCTATCTCCTTCACTTGGGGCTCAGCTAGTTTTCTGGAGGCTGTTCTCTCTCCTTAGTTCCAAGAGCTTGAGCTGCCGCCTGCCTTCGCTGGCTTCTGAATCTCCCTGAATTCAAAGGTTTATGCTTCAGCCTCCAGCCACCACAAAGTTGGATGATGGAATGAATCTGTCTCAGCCTCTAAGAGCTTGTCCTTTCTGGCCCTGAGAGCTTCTAGCTTATATGCTAAACATTGAGTATACACCAATCATTATATCACTAGGAAACTATTATATGTTGTAGGATTAAATCAATGCTAAATTAGATTTAACCTGTCGTCTCCTCAATTCCACTTAGTACCTTGTTTCAAGTTCTGGCCCATAACATCTCCTTGTAGGATTAAATCAATCATACTGAACCATGCTAAATTAGATAACTCTTGTCTCTACCAATTCCACTGACTTAGCTCCTTGTTTCAAATTCAGAGTTCTGGCCCATAACAGGAATTGTCTTGGAATACTGTATTGCTAAGAAGAGATCTGTCAAAATGATCATCACACAGTGTTGCTGTTACTGTGTACAGAGTTCTCCTGGTTTTGTTCATTTCACTCAGCATCAGTTCATTTTTCAGTTCAGTTCAATCTTTCCAGACTTTTCTGAAAACTTGCTCATCATTTCTTGTAGAACAATTGTATTCTGTTACATTCATTAACCATAACTTATTCAGCTATTCTCCAGTTAATGGGCTTATATTCAATTTCAAATTCCTTGCCACCACAAGAAGAGCGGCTATAAACATTTTTGCACATGTGGGTTCTTTTCCTTCTTTTGTGATCTCTTTGGGATACAGACCCAATGATAGTATTGCTGGTTCAAAGCATATGCAGTTTTATAGTCCTTTGAATATAGTTCTAAATTGTTCTCCAGAATCATTTCACAATTCCACCAAAAATGCATGAGGGTCATTTGGTATTGGCTAAGAAATAGATTAGTGGATCAGTGGAAAAGGTTAGGTTCACAAGATAGAATAGTCAACTATAGCAATCTAGTGTTTGACAAACCCAAAGACCCTAACTTCTGGGATAAGAATTCATTATTTGATAAAAACTGCTGGGATAATTGGAAATTAGTATGGCAGAAATTAGGCATGGACCCACACTTAACACCATATACCAAGATAAGATCAAAATGGGTCCATGATCTAGGCATAAAGAACGAGATTATAAATAAATTAAAGGAACATAGGATAGTTTATCTCTCAGACTTGTGGAGGAGAAAGAAATTTGTGACCAAAGATGAACTAGAGACCATTACTGATCACAAAATAGAAAATTTTGATTACATCAAATTAAAAAGCCTTTGTACAAATAAAACTAATGCAAACAAGATTAGAAGGGAAGCAACAAACTGGGAAAACATCTTCACAGTTAAAGGTTCTGATAAAGGCCTCATTTCCAAAATATATAGAGAACTGACTCAAATTTATAAGAAATCAAGCCATTCTCCAATTGATAAATGGTCAAAGGATATGAACAGACAATTTTCAGAGGATGAAATTGAAACTATTACCACTCATATGAAAGAGTGTTCCAAATCACTATTGATCAGAGAAATGCAAATTAAGACAACTCTGAGATACCAGTACACACCTGTCAGATTGGCTAAGATGACAGGAAAAAATAATGATGAATGTTGGAGGAGATGCGGGAAAACTGGGACACTAATGCATTGTTGGTGGAGTTGTGAACGAATCCAACCATTCTGGAGAGCAATCTGGAATTATGCCCAAAAAGTTATCAAATTGTGCATACTCTTTGATCCAGCAGTATTTCTATTGGGCTTATATCCCAAAGAAATACTAAAGAAGGGAAAGGGACCTGTATGTGCCAAAATGTTTGTGGCAGCCCTGTTTGTAGTGGCTAGAAACTGGAAAATGAATGGATGCCCATCAATTGGAGAATGGCTGGGTAAATTGTAGTATATGAATGTTATGTAATATTATTGTTCTGTAAGAAATGACCAGCAGGATGAATACAGAGAGGACTGGTGAGACTTACATGAACTGATGCTAAGTGAAATGAGCAGAACCAAGAGATCATTATACACTTCGACAACAATATTGTATGAGGACATATTTTGATGGAAGTGGATTTCTTTGACAAAGAGACCTAACTGAGTTTCAATTGATAAATGACGGACAGAAGCAGCTACACCCAAAGAAAGAACACTGGGAAATGAAAAAAAAAAAATACATGAGGGTCCCAGTTTTCTCACATCCTCTCCAACATTTGGCATTATCTTTTCCTGTCATCTTTTTCCACTTTATCAAATTTTTCTTTTAATGAGTTATGTGCCTTTTCTGTACTCTTTTGCATAGCTTCTCTTTCCTTTCCCCATTTTTCTTCTAGCTCTCTTTTAAGGTTTTGAATAGTCTCTTCTAGGAGAGCCTTTTGTATTGGAGACCAACAATTGTCTGGAGACTGTCTGCTATTAGTCTCTTTAGGGTTGAAAAGCTGTTCTCTTTCTGTATAGAAGCTATCAATCGTTCTTTTCATTTTTTTACTCATTTTGTTAAAGCCTGTAGGGTCTACCTTCAGAGCCAGGAGGTTACCAGCTTCCTCTGCAAAGCAGTGAAAGGTGTATGGAGGAGTAGCTGTCCTGCCAGCTGGCTACAAAAAGCAGCGAGGTATTGGAGTGCTCTGGGAAAGAGTTCCCCACCTGGGAGTAACTCAGGCCTGGAGGGTGGAGGTGGGAAAGTGCCCTGCAAAGAACCCCAGCTGTGTGAGATAATGACTGCCCTGGGGTTGTGAGAGTTTCACTCCCCCACACCAAAGCCTGCCCTGGGGCTGTGGATATTAACAGTTGAGCAGTGAGTGGATTTGCAGGAACCGGAAGTGTCTGCCCTGGAAGCACAGCCTGCTGGGGAAGTTCTATTGCTCCAGGCCGAGCCCCCCACTGTGCCTATTGCCCCTATATTCTTAAAGTACTAGAAAATTTCCATAAAAATTGTGTTGTGAAAGAAAACATAGAACTCCTATCCCCCCAAAAAAACCTTCAAGAAAAATAAAGAGAGAGACATAAATAGAGACAGAGAGACAAAGACAGAGATAGAGATAAAGACAGACAGACAGACACACACACACACACACACACACACACACACACAGAGTATGATTCAATCTGTATTCAGTCACAATCAGTTCTTTCTTTGGATATGGGTAGGATTTTTTATCATGAGTCCTTTGGAGTAGTTGTGGATCACTGCACTATTGCAAAGTTATTCATTGCTGATCATCCCACAACATTGCTATTATTTTTTATATAGTACATTTTACTTTGCTTGAGCTCATGAAAGACTTTCAGGGTTTTCCCTGAGAGCATTCTATTCATTCTTCCCATACAATAATAATATTTCATCATCATCACATACAACAGGGGCAGAGCCAAGATGGCAGAGAGTATACAAATCTTTAACTGAGCTTTTCCTGACATTCCTCAGATCAAGACCAGATCAAGCCTCTGAACTGGTTTTGGAGTGACATAAACCACAAATATTTGGAGTCTAACAAATTTATAGCAGAAGATATTTTAGAAGAACTTCAGAAAAAGTCTGTTTCAATCAGGCATGGGGGAGGTGGCCAAATGTAAGTGCACAATAGGGCCCCAGGTGTGATGTTTTGGTGCTGGGATCCTACTAGGAAGCTCTTAGCCAAAATACAGCAGCATTAGCTCCTCTGTCCTGGTTGGAAGCCAATGGATCAGCACATTATCCAACACAAACAAAAAAAGTCAAATAATGAATCTCTGAATGCCAGAATATCCCAGAAAGGGACTTGGCCATGTCCACCAAGCACCAGGAATCAGTCAGTGGTCCTTTCTCAGGACAGTATAAAGTCGCTATGGCCTGTAGAGGAAGTTTGGGAAAATCTCCCCTTTGCCCTCAGAGCAGACTTGAACCTTTAAAAAAAATGAGCAAAAAAGCAAAAAGAACTCTAACCATAGATAGCTTTTATGGAGAAATACACCTCAAACCCTGAGGATCTTAAAGATAAATGGTCTCCAAATGAAGCCCCAAAGGGTGATGTGAATTGGTCTCCATCTCACAAGGTTCTCTTGGAAGAATTCAAAAAAGTATCTTAAAAGAGAGTTAGAAGAAAAATGGGGAAAGGAAAGAACAACTTTACAAGAGAGTTTAGAAAAGGAAACACAGATAATTATCTGAAAAAAAACTTAAAAAACAGATTTAGCAAAATGGAAAAATCATATAACTCCTTACAAAATAGATTTGACAAAATGGAAAAAGTACATAACTCTACAAAATAGATTTGATGAAATGGGAAAAGCATATAACTCATTACAAAATAGATTTGAAAAAGAAACCAATTCATCGAAAAACAGAATTTGTGAAATGAAAAAAAATCCAATAAACAAAACGCCTTATTTAAAAGTTAATTGGCCAAATGCAAAAGGAGATAAAAAGCTAACTGAAGAAAATAATTCATTAAAAATTGGAATTGAACAAATGGAAATAAATGAATGACAATGAGATTCAGTCAAACAAAGCTAAAGAAAAAGAAAAGAAAATGTAAAATACCTCATTGAAAAAAAAAATTGACCTGGAAAATAGATCCAGGAGAGACAATTTAAGAATTATTAGACTACTGGAAAACCATGATGAAAAAAAAAATCCTAGACATTATCTTTCAGAAAATCAAGGAAAACTTACCTGATATCCTAGAAACAGAGGATAAAATAGCCATTGAAAGACTTTATTGATCATTTCCTGAAAGAGACCCCAAATGAAAACTCCAAGGAACATTGTACCTAAATTTCAGAATTATCAGATCAAAGAGAAAATATTGCAAGCAGTGAGAAAGAAACAATTCAAATACTGAGGAGCCACAATCAAGATTACCCAGGACCTAGAAGCTTCCACTTTCAAGGACTGAAGGGGCTGGAATCTGATATTCTGAAAGGCAAAGGAACTTGGATTATGGCCAATACAGAATTGAAGAGAAGTATTAAAAGGTAAAAATGAAAGAAAAAAATAACTTTCTTTTAAATGTTAAAAAAGCTTACATGCCTATATGGGAAGATGATATGTTTAGCTTTTGAAATCTATATCTCTGTTATAGGTATACTTAGGGGGTAAAGGTATAATTTGATTTTATAGTGATGATATAAAAAAGAAATTAGAGGAGGAAAATGGAGTTAAAATAGGGTAAAGTATATCTCATGAAGAGGCAAAAACAGACCTGTTACAATTGAGGCAAAGAAAAGAGGAGGATAAGCATTATGTGAATCTTACTCTCATCAATTTGGCTCAAAGAGAGGATATCAGACATTTAGCATCACAGAGAAACTTGTCTCATCCTATAGGGAAGTAGGAGGGGAAAGGGGAAAGGAAAGGAAAGAGGGAAGCTAATAGAAGAGAGAACAGAAGTAGAAGGGGAAAAGTATAAAGAAGGGAAAGACTGTTTGAGGGGAGAAAGGAAAGGGAGAAAGAAAAGAGAAAAGTATAACTTGAGTAAAATAAGATAGTGGAAAATACAGAGTTAGTAATTTTAACTGTGAATGTGAATGGGATGAACTCTCCCATAAAATGGAAATGAAGAGCAGACTGGATTAAAAGCCAGAATCTTAGTAGGAAGGAATTTGTAGCCAAAGAAGAACTGGAGTACATTATTGAATACAAAATTGATAATTTTGACTATATTAAGTTAAAACAAACAAAACCAATGCAGACATTACAAGGAAAGCAACAAACTGGGGGAATAATTTTACATTTAAGGGTTCTGATAAAGGCCTCATTTCTAAAAAATATAGAGAATTGACTCAAATTTATAAGAATTCAATATCTTTAATTGATAATTCTTCAAAGGATATGAGACAATTTTCAGATGAAGGAATTGAAATCACTTCTAGTTATATGAAAAGGTGCTCTAACTCACTATTGATCAGAGAAATGCACATTTAAAAAAACTTTAAGATATCACTATATATCTCTCAGGTTGGCTATGATGACAGGAAAAGGTAATGATGAATTTTGGAGGGGATATGGGAAAACTGGGACTCTAATACATTGTTGGTGGAACTGTGAACTGATTCAATCATTCTGGAAAGCAATTTGGAGCCATGCCTAAAGTGCTATCAAACTGTGCATTTAAGCCAGCCGTATTTCTATTGGGCCTACATCCCAAAGAGATCTTGAAGGAGGGAAAGGGACCCACATGTGCAAAAATGTTTGGGACAGTGCTTTTTATAGTGGCAAGAAATTGGAAACTAAGTGGATGCCCATCAGTAGGAGAATGTCTGAATAAGTTATGGTACATGAATGTTATGGAATATTATTGTTCTATAAGAAATGATCAGCAGGATGATTTCAGAGAGGCCTGGAGAGACTTACCTGAAGTGATTTTAAGTGAAATGAGCAGAACTAGAAAGTCATTGTACACAGCACCAGCAAAATTATACAATGATCAATTCTGATGGACATGGCTCTTTCTACCAATAAAATGATTCAGACCAGTTCCAATAATCTTGTGATGAAGAAAGCCATATACACCCCGAGAGAGGACTGTGGGAATTGAATGTGGATCACAACATAACATTTTCACTCTTTTTTGTTATTGTTTGCTTGCATTTTGTTTTCTTACGCATTTTCTTTCTTCTTTGATCTGATTTTTCTTATGCAATAAGATAATTGTATTGTGGTGAGCTTTTTCTTCTCAAAATGCAGCCAGGTGATAAAAGTTCAGATCTTTTATTATCTCCAATATAGTCCGGTTAGCTTAGAGACCTATCTCTCTGCTTTGTTCCAAGAGCTCTCTCCAAATGTCGCCAAATCCAAAGGTCTGGTCCTTCAGCCTCTGCCTCTGCTTTCTTCAGTCTCCAGCCAGCTCCACTCTTCATGTCATTCCAGTGAAATCTGACTGAGAGCCTCTTTTATCCAAGAGGGAGGAATTGTGGGATATGAGAGAGAGGGATTATGGGTTTTCTCCCATAGTGCTCTCTGGCCCAAAGAGCTTCAAGGGAGGTGTGAACTCATAAAGGTACAAAGTTTACTTTGTGAAGCTGGCATACTTGTGAACTCCAATGAGTAAAGGTGTAAACACAAGCCTTGTATTAATTAGTCCTACTTAGTACCTCGTTTCAGGTTCTGCTCAAAACATCTTCTTGTAAGATTAGATCAACTCTAATTAGTTAGCAGTTTGTAAGGATTCCAACATCTCCCCCTTTCTTTTGTTTTAGAACATAGGGTGGTCATGACCTCCCTGATTTCTCAAGGAGGTGAGAACCCCACCTAAAAAGTGATCACGCCTTCCCTGACATCTCAGGAAGGGAGATGAAAACACCAAAGGAAATAGGAAATCAAATCAGATTAGTGGGTTTCTGAAGGGGTACACATAAATCCATCAACATGGGCCAGAACTTTGTAACAGATATACATGGTATACATAAATCCATCAATATGGGAGGCATTATACATAATTTACATAAGCACATAGCAATATAACACAGGCTAGTAGTAATGTAACAAATAACAAGAATCAACCTGAAAATTTACACATGTCCATAAGTCCTAGAAATAGTCCATAAGGAATCCATTGTCCATTAGTTCATGTGCCAGGAATCCAATAGTTCCTGTAAGCTCTGAAGTACTGCAAAAAGTCTCATCAACAATTTTTCATCTTAAGGAATCCAATGATTCTTGCTAGTTTTTCAAGAACTGAAACAGTCTCATCTTGTCTTAGGAAATCCAATGATTCCTGGGATTTTAAAAAGTTCTTTTTAACAGTCTCATTGTCAGCCATCTGATTCTTTCTCCATCTGTGGAAATATAAGCAGATCCTCTTCCCCAAGCAGTTAACCTAATTCCCTTCTATTTACCAAATTTGGGATTTCTCCTCATCATCTGGTAATTGCATTGGAGCTGTTTGCACTGGATATTGCCTTGTTGTCTTAAAAGGCCTGTATTCTTCCCAACTGTAATCCTGATTGCTTTTCTGTTGGTTGATGACATCAGAGTCCTGAATTTCTAAAGGCTCTCTGGGTGTAACCTCAGCTGCTATCATGCCCCACCTGTCCTTTGATTGATACTTTGGAGCTGGGCCTTGCCTCTCCTTCCTCTGGGTCAATATACATTTAGAGGCCCAGTGAAAGCCTCGGTTACCTTTTGGACATGGGGTTTGGGGTTTTCTCTCACCGTGTCTTCTCACTCTATCTCCATTTCTACATTGGGCTCTCAGATGTCCAACTTTTCCACACTGAAAACATCGACGAATTTCTCTAGAATTCCTCTGCCAAGAAGGACCTTGTCTTCCCATATTCATCATAGTTTGGGTATAATAAGCATTTGTGCCCACTGTGGCACAGCGTCTTATGATCTCCTCCAAAGGAGCATCTTTGTCTAGCCCCCATATAATTCTTTTGCAAACCTCATTGGCATTTTCCTTAGCCAAATGTCTAGTCATTATTTCTGTTGCTGCATTATCTCCAATGGTTCTTATTACAGCTGTTTGTAAACGTCCCACAAAATCTGCAAAAGGTTCATTGGGACCTTGCGCTATTTTTGTGAAAGCATTATTTCCATCTTTCTGTCCAGGGAGAGAATTCCAAGCTTTTATTGCAGCCTTAGAAATTTGCTCATACACTGTTATGGGATAATAAATCTGTTCTGAACTCTCTGCATACTGACCTTGACCAGCTAGTTGGTCAAAAGTGATTTGTACAACAGTTCCTGTTTGCCTATTGCGTTGGGCTTGAATCCTACATAATTCATGAAACTCCGAAAGCCACAATAAATTTTGTCCCGGTTCTAGACAAGTTTTCACTATGGATTTCCAGTCATTCGGGGTTAGGATTTCATAAGACAAATTATCTAGTAACATCTTCACATAAGATGATATAGCCCCATAAAGAGTGCAACCCTTTTTCAAATCTTTAATTTTTTCCAAATTAAAAGGAGTGTATCTTCTCTCTTTTTGACCTGAAGAGTCAATCCTTTCAATCACAGGATATGCGTTTATAAAATCAGATATATCTTCTCCTTCATTTTTTGCTTTAATTAATGCTTTTTCTAATCTTGTCAAATTCTGCTTTACAGGAGAAGCTGACTGTGTTTCTGTCTCTCTCCCTCCCCCTTGTTCCACACATGAAGGGTTAATTGCAGGGGGAGGGTCATGAGATGTGGAATCATCTAATTCCTCCTGCTGTGAAGTATCACACACAGAATTGTAATTAACTCCATTCTCATCTGATTCATCCTCCTTTTCACCTAGTAAAGTTGGCACTTCTTCCTCCTGTACTTTCCTTTTCATCATTCTATCACTTAAATAACTTCTTATAGTCAATTGTATTACATTATATGTATTAATTATTGAGTTAGGCCCATTTTTATCATAGAATTGACAAAGATCCTCTCCAACCAATTTCCATTCATTTAGATCTAATTCCTTATCAAGAGAGAAACAAGGACATAGGTCCTTTACAGTTTGTAAAAATTCATTGATTTGCTGTAAACTTATAATTAAACCTTGGCTTTCCATAATTTTGACAATGCTCTCTAAACATTTTTCTTGAACAGAAACCGGCTGTTTTCTAAATATCTGTCCCATCTTAGATGAAATTCTACTTTAACTCTTCTAACAAAATTTCTTTGTTGCACTCACCCTAATTTCTGGGTTGAAGAGTCTTTTCCACTGGATCAGGATCAGAGGCTTTTCCACTTGAATCAGGATCGTAGCTTTTCCACTGAAATCCACTGGGGGGGGGGGGGGGGGGGGTCTGTCAGCCCCACGTTGGGCGCCAAATGTTGTGATCTAGTTCAGATGGATCTGAATCAGTCCCTGTTCAGGCGCCAAAATGTGGTGAGCTTTTTCTTCTCAAAACGCAGCCAGGTGATAAAAGTTCAGATCTTTTATTATCTCCAATATAGCCCGGTTAGCTTAGAGGCCCATCTCTCTGCTTGGTTCCAAGAGCTCTCTCCGAATGTCGCCAAATCCAAAGGTCTGGTCCTTCAGCCTCTGCCTCTGCTTTCTTCAGTCTCCAGCCAGCTCCACTCTTCATGTCATTCCGGTGAAATCTGACTGAGAGCCTCTGTCTGTTTCTTTTATCCAAGAGGGAGGAATTGTGGGATACGAGAGAGAGGGATTATGGGTTTTCTCCCATAGTGCTCTCTGGCCCAAAGAGCTTCAAGGGAGGTGTGAACTCATAAAGGTACAAAGTTTACTTTGTGAAGCTGGCATACTTGTGAACTCCAATGAGTAAAGGTGTAAACACAAGCCTTGTATTAATTAGTCCTACTTAGTACCTCGTTTCAGGTTCTGCCCAAAACATCTTCTTGTAAGATTAGATCAACTCTAATTAGTTAGCAGTTTGTAAGGATTCCAACATTGTATAAATATATTCACATATATTAGATTTAACATATATTTTAACATGTATAACATATATTGGATTTCTTGCCATTTAGAGGAGGGAATGGGGGAAGGAGGGGAAAATTTGAAATACAAGGTTATGCAAGGATCAATATTGAACTATTATCCATGCACATGTTTTGAAAATAAAATCTTTCAAAAAATAAAAATAAATTATAAAAAAAGAGAGAGGAAAAAAAAAGGTCCTTTTCCTTTTAAAAAAATGTCTTTGGGAATTCATGCCTTGTTGAGATATGGTTAAATCAAGGGATATGCATCAATTTATATGTTTTGGGGCACAGGTTATATCTTTTGATCATTTGGTCTTATTTTTAATAAATTTGATTAATTTCCCTCCATGTTTGAGAAATGAGTATGCCAAAGTTTCTTTAACTGTATGTGAGCATTGGAAAAAATTTTGCAACAGTAAAAGAATCAAATATTCCACCAAGATTTAATCTTTTGTGTTATAATAAACACATTTATCTCATTAGTATGCAAATTTGTATTCTTCTTTACAAATGATAAAATTATATATATATCAAAGAATTGTTTTAAAATAATTTTCTTTATGACTTATTATCAGTAAATGTTTGATTTGTATTACTATTTTATATACCTACATACCCAGGGTCATGTAAAAGTTTCTGTAGCAAAACAAAATTAAGAAGCCCTGCTCTAGGCAGCTTTTTAAGCCCAGTAGTTACAGAAAAGGTGCTGACCATTCTAATGGTCTTGTGATAAAGAATGCTATCTGTAGCATTCAGAAAGAGGACTGTGGGGACTAAATGTGGATCACAACATAGTATTTTCTCTTTTTTTGTTGTTTGTTTGCATATTTTCTTTTTCCTTTTTGATCCAATTTTTCTTGTGCAGCATGATAGTTGTGGAAATATCTATAGAAGAATTACACATGTTTAATTTATGTTGGATTACTTGCCCTTAGGGGAGGAGGTAGGGGAAAGAAAGGGGGAAAAATTTTTGGAACACAAACTTTTGCAAAGATAAATATTGAAAATTATCTATGCGTTTTTTATTATATTATTTTATTTACAAGATATATGCATGGGTAATTTTTCATCATTGACAATTGCAAAATCTTTTGTTCCACTTTTTCCCCTCCTTCCCCCCACCTACTCTCCCAGATGGCAGGTAGACCAATATATGTTAAATATATTAAAGTATATGTTAAATACAATATATGTATACATATCCATACAGTTATTTCTTTGCACAAGAAGAATCAGACTTTGAAATAATGTACAATTAACCTGTGAAGGAAATAAAAAATGCAAGTGGATAAAAACAGAGGGATTGGAAATGCTATGTAGTGGTTCACACTCATTTCCCAGAGTTCTTTCCCTGGGTGTAACTGGTTCTATTCATTATTGAACAAATGGAACTGATTTGGTTTATCTCATTGTTGAAGAGAGCCACATCCATCAGAATTGATCATCATATAGTATTGTTATTTGAAGTGTATAATAAATCTTCTGGTCCTTTCTGCTCATTTCACTCAGCATCAGTTCATGTAAGTCTCTCCAGGCCTTTCTGAAATCATCCTGCTGGTTATTTCTTACAGAAAAATAATATTCCATAACATTCATATACCACAATTTATTCAGCCATTCTCCAATTGATGGGCATCCACTCAGTTTCCAGTTTCTGGCCACTACAAAGAGGGCTGCCACAAACATTTTTGCACATACAGGTCCCTTTCCCTTTTTTAAGCTCTCTTTAGGATATAGGCTCATTAGAAACACTGCTGGCTCAAAGGATATGCACAGTTTGATAGCCCTTTGGGCATGGTTCCAAATTGCTCTCCAGAATGGTTGAATCAGTCCACAATTCCACCAACAATGTATTAGTGTCCCAGTTTTCCCACAAACCCTCTAACATTCATCATTACCTTTTCCTGTCATCCTAGACAATTTGAGAGGTGTGTAGTGATATCTCAGAGTTGTCTTAATTTGCATTTCTCTGATTAATAATGACTTAGGGCATCTTTTCATATAGTTAGAAATAGTTTCAATTTCTTCATCTGAAATTGTCTGTTCATATCCTTTGACCATTTATCAATTGAAGAATGGCTTGATTTCTTATAAATTAGAGTCAATTCTCTATATATTTTAGAAATGAGTTCTTTATCAGAACCTTTGACTATAAAAATGTTTTCCCAGTTTATTGTTTCCCTTCTAATCTTGTATGCATTAGTTTTGTTTGTACAAAAGCTTTTCAACTTGATATAATCAAAATTTTCTATTTTGTGATCAATAATGATCTCTAGTTTTTTTTTTTTTTTTTTTGGTCACAAATTCCTTTTTCCTCCACAGGTCTGAGAGGTAAACTATCCTATGTTCTTGTTGTAAAGGGCTGAAACTTTGAATATGTGCACTGGAATCAGACAAGTGAGCACTTAAGACTAACTAGTCATTGAACAATTCTATTAGCATATGCTTGGAAAATGGCCCTTCCCACTATTCTGTGCTGGTTCTATCTTTTGGTGTATACACAGAATTGTGAGAGGGATTAGGGGGTGGAGTAAGACAAGCCAGAGTCACTTTGGTGGTAAATGAGGAGAAGGAAGGTTGTAGAGATCCTGTGTCCGTTCACTTCACTTTTACCCCTTAAGACCAAGAATAAAGACCAAGGATTTTTGCTTATCCTGACTCTGGTTGATTTTAAGGCATTTAGGGTGCTAACTCGGTTTTCACATTTGGTGCCCAAGGTGTGGACCAAGGACTCTAATTTCACTGAAGAAGTCTCTGCTGACCAAGAAATAGGGTGACTATTTTAATAGATAAACAGGGAACTTACTTTGTTAAGGGCTAAACAGGTAACCTTTGCTAGCTGAAATGGGACAGATATTAGGAAAAGATTCTCCCCCAGCTCCAGCCCCAGCCCCAACCTAGCCCCAAGAGGGTGCTATAGAAAACACAGAATCAAGGTACAAAGCTTACTTGTAACTTGGGAGCAGATTTGTGGACTCTTGGATACATTAGAATGCATATCCCCTTGGTGCATTTTTAAAAAATTTTAATAGCTTTTTATTTGCAAGTTATATGCATGGTTAATTTTACAGCATTGACAATTGCCAAACCTTTTGTTCCAATTTTTCCCCTCCTTTCCCCTCCCCCCTTCCTCTAGATGGCAGGATGACTAATACATGTTAAATATATTAAAGTATAAATTAAATATAAAATGTCCAAACCGTTATTTTGTGAACTTCCCGGCACAACCAGAACAAAGCCTTACTCTTTACCTAGTACTTGTTGCTAGAATTTTATTAAAGGCCATTAAGTGAGCAGTATAGTTTCTGGGATAAGACCTGACAAGATATATACCTTTTATACTAATGCACAAATTAATGTATGCTGTGAAACCATCCCAGAGTGGCAAATTTTATTGGCCACAGCTCCAAATTTTGCACATGCATATCCATTAAAGATAACTAGACTATTACATAATTGGCAATGGATTTTTAAAGAAAAAGTTTCTAAAGTTCCTCTTAAAGGACCAACTATGTTTACAGATGCATTAAAATATAATATTTGCGTTGTATACTCTCATGACTTACCTATAAAAAGAGTAGTCAGAACTCCTTTCCTGTACACTCAGCAGAATGAATTGTATGCAATCATTCTAGCTCTTACTTATTATCCAGGAGATATAAATATAATATCTGATTCGGCCTATTCAGTAAGTGTGGTACAAAGAATTGCCACAACCCAAATAAAATTTGTAGCTTCTAATATATATCAGCTCTTTAAGGAACTTCAAGAGCAAGTGAGAAAGCATTCAGATAAGATTTATATCTTGCATGCCCACTCTCATGGTGGACTTCCAGGTTCTATTTTTGATGGTAATTCAAAGGCAGATAGCCTTCTAACCATGTTGGCCAATACACCTTTATTTCAGGAAGCCCAAGAATCTCATTTTAAATATCATCAGGATGGAGCTTTATGTTTGCAATTTGGAATAACAAGAGAGGAAGCTAGGAGTATAGTAAAAGCCTGTACAGCTTGCCTTCCTTTCTGTGCTCCTACACTCTCGCCAGGGAAGAACTCTCATGGTTTGAGTTCTAATGAAATTTTGCAAATGGATGTGACCCTTAATAAATCTTTTATCCATGTTGTGGTAGACACCTTTTCAGGATTCACTTTTGCAATACCAGCAGCAAAAGAGACAGCCCAAGTGGTCACTGAATTCCTTATATAAGCATTTGCAAATAGGTGTGCTACAAGCAATAAAAACAGATAATGGACCTACATATACTTCTAAACATTTTGCACATTTTTGTGCACAATATGAAATTTTACACACTACTGACATATCCTTTAATCCTCAAGAATAGGCAATAGTAGAGAGGAGAAACAAAGACATTAAGATGCTCCTCCAAAAACAAAAGAAACAGTAATCCTTGAGAACTTCTAAATTTAGCTCTTCATACTATTGACTTCTTGATTTTTGACAAAAGATGCACTGGCTCCGGCAGAGAGGTTTTATAACCCATTGGAAGGGCAATGTCCAGTGGGAGCAGCTCCACTATCTTTAGATAATCGCCAGGTGATGTGGAGAGACCCAGAAAGTGGTGAATGGAAGGGACCATATAGGTTAACTGCTTAGAGGAGAGGATTTGCTTATATTTCCACAGATGGAGAAGGAATCATATGGGTGCTAGCGAGCCATATTCGCCTTGTCCATCTGAGAGACATGGAGCAGACCCTTGAAACAAAGGAGAAGACCCAAGAAACATTGGGTGGTTCCATCACTGATTGTGCTCACCATTGAAAGAGCATGGCAGTTATGGCAATTGACTCATGGACATCAAAAATTATTTGACTTGAAAAGTCTCAGGAATCCTTGGAATCCTTGAGACATGAAAAGATTGTTGTAGGACTTCAAAACCCTCAAGAATCACTGGATTCTCTGAGCCATTATAAGACTGTTGTAGGACTTGAAAACCCTCAGCAGTCATTGGATTCTCTGAGACATGATAAGATTGTTGTTGGACTTGAAAACCCTCAGGAATCACTGGATTCTCTGAGACATGATGAGACTATTGTAGGACTTGAAAACCTTCAGGAATCATTGGATTTTCAGAGAAATAATAGCATTGTTGCAGGATTTCAAAATCTGCAGGAATCATTGGATTCCCTAACATATAAAAAGACTGTTGCAGGACTTCAAAAACTTGCAGGGATTATTGGATTCCCTGACATGTGAAGCAATGGACAATAGATTGGTTTTGGACTATCTCTTGGCTGCTGAAGAAGGTGTATGTGTGACTGTTATTTACATACCCTCCTTCTAGAACTTCTGGAAATCTTTTACAACACCATGTTGATTTATATTGTTTGTTATATCATTACTTGCATGTACAATTCATGTTTGTTACACCATATTGAGCCTGTGCCAGCTGTGGGGAAAGTCATCACTACTAGCCTGTGTTATATTATTATGTGCTTGTATAATACTTCCCATGCTGATGGGTTTGTGCATACCTGTTTCTAATAAGACCCTTCAGCCCAGAAACCCACTAGCAACCCCCACTTCCTTTTGGTGCTTTTCATCTCTCTTCCTGAGAAGTCAGGGAGGGCGTGATCATCTCCTTTTTAGTGCTTTCACCTCCCTTCCGGAGAAGTTGGGGAGGGTGTGATTACCTCATTTTGGGGGTTCTAACCTCCCTGAGAACTCAGGGATGGCATGAGCACCTGTGTTCTAAAACAAAAGAAAGCGGGAGATGTAAAGGGTTAAAACTCTGAATATGTGCACTGGAATCAGACAACCAAGCACTTAAGGTTAACTAGCGATTGGAAAATACTCATTAGCATATGCTTGGAAAATGGCCCTTCTCACTATTCTGTGCTGATTCTATTTTTTGATGTATACAGAGAATTGTGGGAAGGTGGAGTAAGACAAGCCAGAGTCACTTTGGCAGTAGATGAAGAGAAGAAAGATCATGGAGATCCTGTGTCCATTCCAATTCACTTCTACTCCTAAAGACCAAGAAAAAAGACCAAGGACTTTTGCTTATCCTGACTCCAGCTGACTCTTTTTTTTTTTTTTTTTTTTCCATTTACTATCAAAGGTATATTGTATCGTTTCCTGACTCCAGCTGATTCTAAGGCATCCAGGGTGCTAACTCGGTCTTCACATCTTCTAATTTATTTGTAATCTCATTCTTTATGCCTAGATCATGAATCCATTTTGACCTTATCTTGGTGTACGGTGTTAAGTGTGTGTCAATGCCTAGTTTCTGCCATACTAATTTCCAATTTTCCCAGCAGTTTTTGTCAAACAGTGAATCCTTATCCCAAAAGCTGGGGTCTTTGGGTTTATCAAACACTAGATTATTAAAGTTATTGACTATTTTGTCCTTTGAACCTAACCTATTCCGCTGATCAACTAGTCTATTTCTTAGCCAAAACCAAATGGTTTTGGTATCCGCTGCTTTATAATACAGGTTTAGATCTGGTACAGCTAGGTCACCTTCATTTGATTTTTTTTTCCATTAGTTCCTTTGAAAGTCTTGACCTTTTGTTCTTCCAGATGAATTTTGTTGGTATTTTTTCTAGATGTTTAAAATCGTTTTTTGGGAGTCTGATTGGTATAGCACTAAATAAATAAATTAGTTTAGGTAGGATTGTCATCTTTATTATATTTACTCGACCTATCCAAGAGCACTTAATATTTTTCCAATTGGTTAGATCTGACTTTCTTTGTGTGAAAAGTGTTTTGTAGTTTTGCTCATATAATTCCTGACTTTCCCTTGACAGCTAGATTCCTAAATATTTTTTATTATTGGCAATTACTTTAAATGGAATTTCTCTTTGTAACTCTAACTGTTGGATTTTGATAGTGATATATAAGAATGCTGATGACTTATGTGAGTATGCATATGTTTTGAAAATAAAAAGCTTAAAAAAATTTCAAGGCTGAAAAACAAATAATAATAATAAGAAAAGGTGCTTACCGGCGCTAAGGGAGAAATTCACTATTCTAATGAAATTACAGGTTCAGTTCCTATCCCTTTGTGTATATATAGTTTTTATATGTATATATACTGAGATGTGTACAAGTTGTATCACCTGAGATTTAAGTGTTTTGCAGCTAATAATCATCAGATCCAAGACTCAAAGCTAGGTCATTGAATCATAAAATATAGATTGTTAGAATTGGAAGAGACCTTAAAACATTTAATGTAGTATAGCCCCCTCATTTTAGAGGAGAGGAAATTGAGGTCAAGGAAGGAAGGAAGGAAAGAAGAGAGGAAGAGAGGAAGGAAAGAAGGAAGGAAGAAAGAAAGAAAGGAAGGAAGAAAGGAAGGAAGGAAGGAAGGAAGGAAGGAAGGAAGGAAGGAAGGAAGGAAGGAAGGAAAATCAATGAATTTAGCTTAATGGTTTTCATCAATTTCTTTCTTTCTTTCTTTCTTTCTTTCTTTCTTTCTTTCTTTCTTTCTTTCTTTCTTTCTTTCTTTCTTTCTTTCTTTCTTTCTTTCTTTCTTCTTCTTTCTCTTTTTGGTAATTACAGGTTTTCCTAAAGTGAGACTCATCTGTAACAATTAGGCATTTGACTCTTCCTCTGCAGTAAATGGACTGGCTTGAGATCCAAGGAAAATCCACAGTGGGTTATTTATGGACTTTCAAGAGTGGGAAGTTACAAAGAGGTCTTGGAGATGGAATCTGAGGTAAATGGCATTTCTTAATATAGTTATCTAATGACAACACCAGTAACAGAGGCCCAAAATATATCTCAGGGCTGGAAAATCACTAAATAGAACCAAAGAGACTGATGGTCTCAAAAAACCCATTCCCCAGGCATTGGCAGAAGAGATATCATTTTAGGAAAAGGTTGTCACTGAAAGAAGTCATTTAAATTGATCCACAATCAGAAAAGCAGATTTTCCACCCCCCTCAATTCTGCTTCTGTTGGGGAAGACTTTATACTTCTCTATACTTAACCTTTCCTAGGAGAGGCAGTTTTTTGAGGGCAGGAGCCATATTGTTTGTCATGTTTGTATCCTTACTGTTACACACACAGTGTGTGTTTAGTACATATTTGTTGAATTATATTGAATTCCCAATTTTATTGTTGCTTAGGTTTTGCAAGAACTGAAACATCAAATTAAATTCTCTCTCAATCTTTCTGTTTATTGCAACATAAAATGGGTTTTGCATTATGAAACATAACTAGATTTATATATTTTGTTTCTCTGATGAGATTATAAGCTCCTTGAGGGCATTAAGTATTTTGTATATGTCACTGGTATCATAGTATCTAGGGTACTCATAATCGCTTAACTCTCTTAAACCAGCCATTTTTAATTGTAGGCTAATTAACTGTTTTGGTAAATGTTTATTCTATGATAGAAATTTAGATTTATTTTTACAATCACATGAGAATATCATTATTATTATATTTTAACATTCATTAAAAAAAAGTTTAGTTCCAAATTTTCTTCCTTCCTTTAGTCCTTCCCATACCCATTAAAAAAGCAAGAAATATATTATCCATTATACATGTAAAGCCATACAAAATATATTTTCATATTAGCCATGTTGTTAAACAAAAAAAAAACAAGAAAAATAGTGGAAAAAAATATGCCTCAAATTGTACACAGGGGCATGAGCTTCTTTAAAAATTTTTATTAACTAAATACTAACATAACTGATTTTCTTTTCTGTCTTAATGTATTTTATTTTGTTTATTTCAAAACATTCAGAGAATGACACATAGATTTAACAAGACTTTCAAGGGGATCTGTGACCCAAGAGAGTTAAAGAATCTTTGCCCTAATTTGGAACTGTGCCCTAAGGGCTATCAAAATGGGCATACTCTTTGATCCAGCAATATTTCTACTGGGCTTATATCCCAAAGAGACCTTAAAGGAGAGAAAGGGACCCATATGTACAAAAATGTTTGTGGCAGCCCTCTTTGTAGTGGCAAGGAACTGAAAACTGAGTGGATGGCCATCAGATGGAAAATGGCTAAATAAGTGATGGTATATGAATGTCAGCAGATGGGCTAAACCAGGTTGAGAGTAACTGACATGTATCATAATCTGGGTAATAGACATTCTTCTTCCACTTGGATTTTCCTTCATGCATGGTTAGGTCAAATTTTTGAAAGGATATCTTCTAGGATTCTGGGTCTTGGTGAAACCAGTTTGAGGTCATCTGCAAATAGAAGAAACTAGAGGACTTCGTCAGATAAAAAGAATCCCTCTTTAGTTTAGTTTAGATTCAAAGAGATATGAACCACATTGATAAACTTTGAAAAACATGTGTTTCAAAAAAAAAGAAAGAAAAGAAAAACATGTTTCATGTTTTATGGCTCACTTGATACTTGTGATCAGAGAGTGATTGAAAAAGATTATCTCTGTTGTTATATCTTTCAGGCAATTTTGAATGATTTTAAAGTATGGGTGGGAGACATCTTGTTGGAAAATAACCTTTGAGGTCACTTGATTTTCCTTTACAAAGTCAAGTTTTTAAAAAAATGATTTCCAAACAATAAACACAGGACGATTATATATTCTTTATATGTTCCATTGATTGTCTGATGGTAATATGTGGGGGAATATTAGTTGCATTAACTTTCACTCTCAATACCTTCATTGAGGATGCCCTTGTACATGTTCAGATGTTTCTCAAATAACCTTTATATAGATGGGGTGTACATATATAGTTTGATAGTTACTGATGTTCCTTTGATTTGTCTTTTTCATAATTTATATAGTCTGAAAGGCAACATGTCATAATAGATAGAGAGATGTCCTTGGAGCCCCAAAGAATTGGCTTCAAAAGTCCTTTATTGGACACATATTGACTCTGGGCAAAACACTTAATTTCATGGTGTTCTAGGTAGCTGTCTAAGTTTATATGTTACAGAGAAAGTGCCAATCCACATTGAAACAAGGGATTCCTGTGTTCACTGTTTCAATGGTCCAGTCTGTATTTTTTTTTTTTTTGGTTGAAATAATTGGGTTAAGTGACTTGCCCAGGGTCACACAGCCAGGAAGTGTTAAGTGTCTAAGAGCAGATTTGAACTCAGAACCTCCTGACTTCAGGATTGGTGCTCTATCCTCTGTGCCATCTAGCTGCCCCTTCCAATCTCTAGTCTTAAAAAGTACAAGATTTTTTCTCTATACCTTTGCTATCTTCTTATTCAGCTTGTTTGTGAATGGAAACTTCAATGTTCACATATTTGTGTTCTAGCATGGATCCAAACCATATGCCTATTCTGTCTGTTTTTTTGAGTGCCAGCTCTCCTTCTTTTAGAAGCACATATGGAATATATGTGACTATGTTAATGCAACTAGGTGGCACAGTGAATGGAACACTGGAACTGGAATGAAGAAGATGGGAGTTAAAATCCAACTTCAGACTCCACATCTGTGACAATAGAAAAGTCACATCATCTTGTTCTGTCTTAAATTTCCTCATCTGTAAGATGGGAATTTTAATAGTAAATGCCTCCAAGGTGATTGTGAGGTTAAAATGAAATAGTTATAAAGTGCTATAAAGATGCCTACTGCTATTATTGTTATTATCCTTGATAGTGTAAAGTTCATTATAAAAGACTTTTCTGAGTTTTTTCATTTTTCTTTTGTATCGTTCTTTTAAAATATTCAACTTTATATGATCTCTGGATAATTTTGTTTAGTTGGATCTCCTACTACGCTTTCTTTAAAATCCTTTTACCCTCCATTGCTTCTCTCTGTTCTGTGCAGTCACACTGCTGCTAATCTTCTCTATAAGATTTTATAAACAAGTCTATGTTATAAACTGGTATTGCCTTTGAAAGCTCTCTCTTCACTTGGGAAGTAGGTCAAATGTTTGCTGACTAAGCTGCTTTTTAAATCTCTTTTGGATTCCTTATTTTGACAACTGATTTTTATCTGTTAAGCTTCTATATGAAATTATAATATATATAGTTTCCATTTATTACCCATTTATTCCATTTATTCTTTTTTTCCATTTATTACCTACTTTTCATATTCTATAACTTTGAATGGATCAGGAATAGATTGTTTCTATTTCATGCTATATCATTTTTATTCTTTAAAAATCTTTGTGCTATTATAAAAATATTTTTCTTTGTTAAAACATAGCATATTTTATTTTATTGATTTATTTTAGCATTTGTGGTATTTTTTCTTGAAATACTCATGATATATTTTGGATTATTTGCTTCTAGGGAAGGGGGTAGGGAGAAGGGAGGGAAAAGAATTTGGAACACAAGGTTTTGCAGGGGTGAGTGTTAGGAATTATCTAGGCATATGTTTTGAAAATAAAAAAAGCTTTAATAAAAAACAATGTTCATGATATATGAGTAATTAAAACAAGTTATCAAAGAAATATCCCATCTGATCCAGATGATTTCAAACTTTTAAAAAACAAATAATCTCTATGTTACATAGGTTATTCATAAATTCAAAGAAAACCCAAAGAGTCTGATTGATGTTTCTCATACACAAAATTCCATCTCCCATATTTGTGTATATGTGTCAATTGTTCCTCACACCTAGAATTGACTCTTTCCTCACCTCTACTTCTGAGGTGACTGTTTTCAAGCTCAAATCACCTGCTATCCCTCTACAAGAAGTTTAATCTATTTCTCCCAATTGCTGGTATTTCCCATTTTGAAACTATAAGTATTTAAATTTTTTCATACAGATTGTACTCAGGAAGATGAGTTTTCCTGACTCTAGACTCAGTGCCCTATCCACGGTGCCATGTAATTCCTCCCCCCCTTCTCTATATGATACACATATACACATATACATGTGTATAAACACATATAGTATATATGTGTGTATATATGTAGTGTGTGTGTGTGTGTATGTGCATATACAGTGGAAAGGTTGTACTTGAGTATCTCTTTTCCCTACAATACAGCAAGCTCCTTGTAGGTTAGGGCTTCTTCTGTTTCCCTCTTTGAGACCCTAGTTTGGGACTTAGGATTTTGCATATAATAGATATGTCATAAGATTGAAAAAACGTTCATGCTTTGAATTTGAAAACAATTGCTACACTTAGATGGTGAAGATCTATAAAAGTAAAGTTTTACTTTTTTGCCCTGAGGCACCTCTGGGCTAGACAGAGAGTGAGGAGGCCCTCCCCTACACTATGGAGTAGGGAAATAAGATGTTCAAGTAGTCTTTCCACATTGTACAGGTCATCTATCATAAGTCTGAATTGAAGCTTCCAATTTTATATTGATGGCGTGATAGAGGTAGAGTTTAGAGATCATAAGTTTTAGAACTGAAAGAAAATTTAGAACACATTATTAATTTCCCTCAGTTTATGGAGAATCAAACTGAGGCCCAGAAACATGGTCACACAATTAATTAGAAGTGGAAATTGAACCCAAGTCTCCTGACCTCTTGTCCTAATGTTCTTTAAAGTCAAAGTCTCTATTAGCAGAATTCTTTTCTTCATGAGTCAGGCCCTCCTCCCCTCTCAAATATTCTCAATTATTGAATCAGTATTACAATAGCTATGGAGCCACAACTACTTAGTAGCCCAGATAATCATCAACTAGCGGTTGATGGCTCCAAGCAGTTCTTTTGTTTAGGCAGAATAAAGGTACTGAACTTAAATTAGATGGAGGAGATTATTCATTCAATAAATATTTAAGTGCCTACTGAGTGTGAGATTCCAGGCTGGGAGTTAGGGATACAAAAAGAGGCAAAAAAAATAGTTCCTGCTCTCAAGGGCTTTATAATCTAGTGAGGAATTTAACAACTAAGATGCTATAGGACTTAAAATTTTATCATAGATATGAAGACCGTCCTTTCTAGAGGTCTGTGCCCACAGGTTTTTTGATTATCACAGATCCTCTCAGGATTTGATTAGAGGTTATCAGTCTTTAAAGTTATTTTTCTTTAACAATAGTTCTGGCTCAATTGACTTGGCTCTGTATCAGTTCCTGCTTCTCAGGAGTTTCTGAATTATCTCATCAATGTTTATGATTTAATGATATTCCATTACATTCATCTAATACTTTGTTTTGTCATTCCCTAATTGCTGAGCATTCCTTAATTGCCATTCCCTAACTAGTGATTCAGTGAATAAATATTTATTAACTACCTTCTTAGAATTAGGTACCATGCTAATCAGCTGAGGAAACAAATATGAAAAAGAAAGTATCTCTGCCATCAGGGAGCTTACATTTTAATGATAGAAAAGAACCAAAAAAGAAATCTGAAAAATGGAGAGGGAGGCATATATGGATTGATAAGGGAAAGCGCATAATTAAATCAAGAATGACTAAAGAAGTTCAATCAAGCAGGAAATGGAAAGATGATTGTCCTGGGTTCCCTCCTCAAATAGAGGTTTTGGAGTTCATGGTTCCATTCTCCAATTAGAACATTTCCCAATGATGAGGTTCCTGGAGACATGATTGAAATCCACTAATGTACTGTTGGTGGAGTTGGTAGAGTGAACTTATTGTTGGCCTAAATTAATCTGACCATTTTGGAAAACAATTTGAAACTCTGCTCAAAGATTTTTTAAATTATACATACTCTTTGCCCCAAAATACCATTACCAGGGCTTTATCTCAAAGAGATTTATTCATTCATTCATTCATTCATTTAATTATTTATACATTTATTTATTTATTTATTTTTGGCTGGGTACTGGAGTTAAGTGACTTACCCAGGATCACATAGCTAATAAGTGTTAAATCTCTGAGGCCAGAGTTGAACTCTGGTCCTCCTGACTTTAGGGCTAAGGTTCTATTCATTGCACCATTTAGCTGCTCTGAGATTTTTTTTTTTTTTTAAAGGAAAAAGGATATATTTGTTTAAAAAATGTTCATAGCAGTTCTTTTTATGGTGGCAAAAAATTGAAAATTGAGGGGATGCCCATTCATTGGTGAATGGCTGAACAAGTTGTGGTATATGATTATGATGGAATACTATTGTACTATAAAAAATGATGAGTGGATAATTTCAGAAAAACCTAGGAAGATTTATATGAACTGATACAAAATGAAGAAAACAGAACCAGGAGAGTATTGTACTCAGTAACAGCAATATTATACAATGATCAAATCAGAAAGACCGAGTCTCATATCAAGACAATGATCAAAGAGCCAATTCTAAAGAATCCATGATGAAAAATACTGTCTACTTCCAGATAGAGAAATTATGAACTCTGGGTGTAGATTGAAGCATGCTTTTTTTTTCTTTACAAAAATTTTTTTTACGGGAGTGTGTTTGTGTGTGTATACACACATACATGTATTTTCTTTTGCAACGTGGCTAATATGGAAATATATTTTGCATGAATTCACATGTATAATCAATATCATACTGTTTGCTTTCTCAGGGGGTAAGAAAGGAACAGGAAGGAGAGAATTTCAAAATAAAAAAAAAGAATGTTAATTTTTTTACTATTAATTGGGAAATATGTAATTAAATGAAACTGAAATTTAAAAAAAAGTCTTAGAAGTATAGAAGAAACACAACTAGGTAAGAAGTTATTTTCCAGTTCATTGTTTTTCTTTTTTCGTTTTTAAACTGACTTTCTGAGTCTGAAGTTTGTTTTACTTTTGAATATTCCTTTCTCAGTATCCTACTTCTTAATTTATTCTCTCCCCCATCTGTTTCACTGTTGAGTTTGATGTATTTTTGTATTTATTTATTTATTTTTTTGCTGAGGCAATTGGGGTTAAGTGACTTGTCCAGGGTCACACACCGAGGAAATGTTAAGTGTCTGAGATCAGATTTGAACTCAGGTTGTCCTGACTTCAGGACTGATGCTCTATCTATTGGATCCCCTAGCTGCCTCCCAGTTTGATGTATTTTTACAAGTATTTTTATGTTTAACCTTTCTTTTGTCTATTTCAGATAAAAATGAGATTCATTTGATACTGACTCCCCATATCCTTCTACTTTTTGTATATTTTTCTTCTCAATTTCCCCAATTATCACAAATAGTGATATAATAAGTTATATCCACATTTTCCTCCTTTCTACACTATTGATTTTTTTTACCTTCTCTTCTCTGTACTGCCGCAAAATCCTCAGAATAGATCACCCCTCATCTATTTTCTTAATGAATTCTTTAAATAAGTACCATCTGAAGAGATTAAGGTTCTAAAGGACACGTGTTTCTTCTCTCCCCGTCCACCCCCAATAGAATGTTAGCCCTTCGGCCCTTCATCTTCATGCTGATCTTTTTCATTTTTCAAGGAAATTTAGCTTTTTTGGTTTCTCTTGAGTTTTATGTTTCCATTTCAAAGTTCCTACTGAGATCTAGTTTTTTGATTAGAAAGGCTTGAAAGTCTTTTATTTAATTGCTCTATTTCATTAAAGATCCATTTTCCTCCTTGTGGGATTATACTCAACTTTTCAAGCATGAAAATGCTTGAAATGATTTTTCATCATTGTAAGCCTATATATATATTTGCTTTTTGCAATATTATATCCTAAGATTTCCTCATTTTTAGAGCAGAAGCTATTGCATCCTGTGTGACGCTGACTATGGTTCCATGGTTCTTGATTTTTTTTTTTTCCTGGCTATTTGAATCATTTTTTTTATTTGATCTGGAAGCTCTGGATTTGGAATATAGCTTTCTTATTGACTTTACCTTTTCGAAGTCCTTTCAGGTGTTGATTTTGAATTCTTTTCTATTTTCACTTTGCCTTCAGATTCTAATTGATTGGGATAGTTTTTATGTATATTTCTTGGGAAAAAATCCACAATAAGTCTTTTTTGTAATCAAAGTTTTGAGGGAGTCCATAATGATTTTTACATGATCCCTCTTTGACTTGTTTTCCAGGTCAGTTGTTTTTGACAACATATATTTTATATTTTCTTCATTTTTTTTAACCTTTTGAAATACCTTTTTTGTCTATGCATAGAATTATTTATTTCTCTTTGGTCTCTTATTATTTTCTAGAAATCCATAGCTTAGACAACAATCACCATTTTCTCTTTTATGTCCTTCATTTTCTTTCCAACACTTTTTTCCAGAGCTTGTACTTTATTATTATTTTTTTTAAATCTCTTTATTCCTTCTAGAAATTAATATAGCCATTATGGAAAATCCGTTTTTTTCTTCTGAGTCTCTGCTTACAATACTCATATAATTATAATTACTCTTTACTTCTAAGATGATTTTTTTCTTCTTTTTTGAATTTTTGGATCTATCAGTTCTTATGATGAATATGTTGTGATAAGTATCTAAACTAGTGAACTGTAGTTTTGGGGTAAAGACAGTTTCTATTTTTTCTTGCACCTTTGGATTGGAGATTGGGTGGGTTGCTATTTATTTTTGCCCTGGCTTGTCTGTTCCAGTGTTAACTTCCTTTCTCCTAAATTTTAGGTCTCTGTGTTTCTTTGAGGAGTAGGTTAGACTTTCCTATCTCTAGTATCTGTGGATAGAATGCTACAGATCTCAGAGTCCCTGGACCTAAGGTGTATTTATCTGAGTACTGCAACTTCTGCAGTGATTACTGCCCCTCTTGTTCCCTTCCTATGTAGCCTGTATCCTAACCTTGAAGCTTTCCTATGGGAACTCTTTGCTCTCATAGCCTCTGGATGTGGAACTTGGCAGACTGTGAATGTATCTGGCTTTTCTTTGATCCAGCATGGGAGGGGGGGGTACTATTTGTGTGAGTTGGTTGGTACTGTTTGCCTGAGCTGGCCTTTCTAGTAGTCCATTATCCTTTTACCCATGGGCTTCCAAAGCTGACATTTTGTGCATTCTGGGATGGAAAAAAGTCATTTGCTACAGTTTCTCACTGTATTTTAAAAATTGTTATTTAGTATTTTGTGGCTTTTACTCCCCCCGCCCTGTAGAGTTGGGCTATCTGCATCCATTCAGGCACAGGGATCAGCTATAATTTAAAATTGTATTGGATCCAGTCATCACTATTTTGCAATACACATTAAAATTTTTTTAAAATAGATTTTTATTCATATTTCTTGCTTTACATTGCCTGAGTTTCCTCCTATATTTTTCTTTTTCCCCTCTCTGAGAGTCATCATTATAACAATTTTAAAAGAAAAAGAAGACTAAGAAAAGAAACCCAGCAACAGTACAACAACAACCCCCCCCAAATAATGTCATATGCAATGTTCTATACCCATGGATCACCTATCCCGACAAAGGCTCGTGTAAAGCTAACTTTTTATATCTCTTTTTAGGGGCCAATCTTGTTCTTTACAATTTCATAGTTTTCATTTATCAATTTATATACTTTTTTTTTTGAGTAAAGGGAAAGGGACTGAAGGGCAGGAGAATTTCAGAGCTGAGGAAGTTATTAAGTCAAGTGAACAAGGAATTTAAAGGTAGAGAATAGTGTGGAGCTGAATGGGATTATCAAGCTTGAGGGGTGGGGGAAGATATATGCAGAGCAGGAGGGAGATTGTTGGTCTTGGTGATGACAAAGAATTGATTTAAGAAGTGTAAGGCATAGAGAGAGATGAAAAGTTAAAAGTTTAAATTTGGATGAAGGAAATTTCAAGCTTCTGAATATGGAAATGTGTAGATAATGGAAAATTCAAGGTTTTGACTCTCCCTGAGGATAACTGAAGTATACACGGTAACATCAGCATGCATGGTAATGACTCCTAGAATGAAAGTGAGAGTGGATAGAGAAGAAAACTGTGAACTCCCTGAGAAAACAAGGCAAATATCCTGATATAGAACACCTCCCAGTTTTTGGATTGGGTGATAAACTTGCAGAAATGTTTCTAATAATAATATTTGAAAATTATAGTGATACAGGTAGAAGGATGCCACACCTGAAGTCAAAAATCTGAGCTCTTCTAGATAATTCACTTGTTATTGGTGGGATCTCCCAACTCACAAGATTGTTAACATGGTGGATGGTCAGCATTTCCTGGAAAGTAAGTTCTTTGAGGGTCAGGATTGTTCTATTTCCCCCAGTGTCTAGCATGATACTGTGAACTTAGTGGGTACTTAACAAATCTTTGTTGTTTTAAACTTTATAGCACTTTAGACATGGAAATTATCATGAATGTAATAAATTATATTTGCTCCAGAATCATTGATTTAGAATGAGAAAAGACCATAGAAATAATTTACTCCAATGGTCCTCAAAGTGCTGTCCTTGGTCCTGTGGGAGATTCTTGATGCCTTTTCAGATCAAAACTATTTAAAAAATAATAAGGAATTATTTACCTATTAAAATATTTCTCCCTTGGGACAGCTAGGTGATGAAGTGGATAGAGCACCAGCCCTAAAGTCAGGAGGACCTGTGTTCAAATTCCAGGTCTGTTACATATGACCTTCTATGACCTTTAATAAGTCACTTTTCTCTGGACCTAGTTCCTATCTGTAAAATGAAGAGTTTGAACTACATGGCCTGTAAGGTTCCTTTTTTTCTATATAGGTCTAACAAAGCACAGAAAACTCAGAACATGTCTCCAAAATCACAGTAATATTTTAAGCAGCACATGGGTTTGGAAAACTGGCTAACTCTAGTACAATGCTTTTTGGATTTCTTATCAATTTTGTTGCTTTTTCCTTACCAAAGGAAAAAAATTATGACATAACTTTGGACAAATAAGATTATGTCCTATTTTACAAAAACACAGTACCAGAAAGATTAAAGTGTTGCTGCCTTAATATCACACAGCTAATTCTAAGTTGATCATTTGCTTATGAACAGACTAGTAGGATGCTCACAGCTCTGAATTTAAAGAATCAATATAACGCCTTGTTACTTATCAAACAATCCTATACATTTAGGTAGAACTTTTCCTCCCAATTAGGAAGCAAATTTAAGTGACAACATTGTGGGAGGAAGGGATGTTCATAGAAATTAGAACTGTTGGTAGATGTTTTTTTTCAGAAGCAAAATGACTTCTTAAAGTAAGAACAAAGGGGATGAAGGACAGGAGCATTTCAGAACGGAGATTTGGAAAGCTATGAAAGGTATTGGGCCAAGGAAACAAGGAATTTAAAAGTAGAGGATAGTGTGTCGTTTAACTGGATTGCCAAGATTTGAAAGGAAAGAGCAGGAGTGATGGCTGGGATAGTAAGAGAAGGGAGGAACTCATTTCTCTTCCACACTCCTCTTTGTCTGTGGAGGTTGCCAGTGATCCATGGTTATCAGCTTGGACCCTATCTTTGACTTTATCTTCTCTTTCACCTTCCAGTCCTCCTACCTATAACCAAACAGTTAATTTTATTCACCAGATATTTCTCTCCTATCTGCTGCCTCTTTTAACTTACATGGCCTCCATGCTGGTTAAATACTCATCAGCTGTTGACAAGATTTCTGAAATAGCTTTCACACTTCCTTTCTACTCTAAACCATCTGTCACATTGCTGCCAAAATAATCTTCCTAAAGTCCAGGTCTCCCCTTGGAGTTACCCAGAATAAAAAATATTAGTGGCTCCCTATTGTCCTTAGTATAAAACAAATTCCTCAGCCTGACCTTTAAGACCCCTTTGCAAACTGTATTAAATATACTTTTTCAATCTTATTTCATATTAGTCCCCTTCCTATATTCTATAGCTTCGTGGATAACCTGGACCTAAAGAAGGCATTCCATAGTCTTGATTCCACATATGTAAGCAAACTGTTCCCCATTCTGGGAATTCTTTCTTCCTTCCCTAAAGGGTTAGGCTAAGGAGTCAGCTACATCCAAATTTAGGTCTTCCAAATCTCTTTTCCTCAACTGATTAGTACTACTCTGTCTACTCACATTACCTTATAATTACCTAACTGATGGTTGTAATGTCCTCTGGGATGAGGTCTTTGCCTTAAGCAGAGTAAGTGCTTAATAAATGCAGGTTGAAGTCACACAGCTAGTGAGTGAATACTGGAACAGCACATTCAGTCCTGGGTCTTCTGAATTCTAACCTAGTACTTTCAACTAGTGACACTATTGACATCTGTGCTTATGGAAAGTTGTTTTGGAAGCAGTGGGAGAATGCAGTGAAGGTAGGAGGGGAGAGACCTGGGACAGGGAATGTATTTAGAGATCCCTTGTAGTGATCTAGGCTAGAAGTGATGAGGGCCTGAATTAGGCTGTGGCTTATTAGTAAAAAAGTATGAACTGTTTGGGGTCAGCACATTTGGCAATTAAGTGGTTATGTAGTATGAGGGAGAATGAGGGAATCTGGGTGACTGGAAGGAAAATGATACCCTTGACAGAAACAGGTAAATTCAGAAGAATGGTAGATTTTGGAAGAAAGATGACAAATTCTATTTTGGAGTTATTGGTTTGAGAAGCCTATTCCAAATTGATGAGGCAGGGCTGCAGCCTAAGAAGTTAAGACTTAGAAACAGGTTTCTAAATAGGCTTACAGAATTCTTTCTAGGGTCTTTTCTATTGTATTAAATCTTTAAATAATATATTTTGAATCGAGGTCCAGGAACACATTTCCTTTGTGACTTCAAGAAAGCCACAACTTCTCTGATCCTTTCCTCATCATTAAAATATGGCCAATGATCATACTAATTCACAAGTCTCATATGAATAAAATGAGATAAATGTATCTCAATCCTCAAGCCATAAAGGACTACATATATTTTAGTTTTAATGAATAATTTTTTGCATGTTTATGTCTTCCTAACTAGATAAGAAGGTCTTTGAGGGCAGGGGCTTTTATCTCCTCTCAGCCCCATAACTGTGCCGGAAAAAATAATAGGTAATATGTGTACAGAGGCATTATGTGTCAGGCAGTATCACTTTACATTTGTCATTTCATGCATTCCTCAAAAAAATCTTGGGAGGCAGGTGCTATTACCCCTATCTTATAGACGCGGAAACTGAGGCACACAGGGTAGGTGATTTGCCTAGAGTCTATTTGATAATTATGAAACTTCTGGCCCTATTGCCTGAATGTTTTTTTCTCATAATTGGAAGAATATTGAGGTCGGTTTCGGTCGGCTGGGCTGGGTGTGAATCAGCTCAGCTCGGGGGTAGGAAGCAGCTGTAGTTTTTAACGTTTGGCCCAGTCTTCCATTTGCATAAGGTGGGAGAGGAGACCTTTCAGAACATTCCCTTTAGAGCCCCCCCATCCCTCCCCACCGTCCTGGGACTAGGAGGACTTTTGGCCTCCCTACCTCATATTCCAAAGTTCAAAAGCCTGGGGGGAGGGGGAGAGAAGAGGGGGAAAAGAGCTCCGGTCCCTTTAAGATTCAATTCGTGCCGTGCTGCCCCCTGCCGGCGCGGTGTTTAAGAGGCCCGGTTCACTGGGCTGGAGCGAGGGGGGAGGGGCAAGGCGCGCGCTCCGGAGACCGGGTGGCCCAGGGGCAGCCCCCGAACGCCCCTCGTATTCCCTGCTGGAAGTGGCCGGGGCGGGCGGCAGAGGGCCTGAGGGTCGAGCTGCGGATCCCCTCCCCCCCCCATCTCGACAGCGGGAGGGTGTGTCAACCCGGCTTTCTCTTCCCCCCCCCCCCGCCCGCCTAGTACCAGAGGGTGGAGGGGGGGGTGTTGCAAGAAGCGGCGGCGGCGGCAAGAGGAGGAAGTGGCCACGGAGGCGGCGGCTGAGAATAGCGGGCTTCCAGCGGCGGCCTGGAGGAGAAGGAGGTAGGAAGGGAAGAGGTGGCGGCGGGGAAGGCAGCCTTCGAGCTTGGGGGGGGAGGGGACGTGCAAAAGGAGGACTAGGCTGGAGGCTCGTGCTGCCTGGCCGGCCACCGCTGAGGGCTCGGCGGGGGGTCGGGAAGTGTGGGCCCTCGCTCGCGCCGGGTTCGAACTCGCCGGGGGGGTCCGAGATGGGGGTGAGGGGATTCGAACTCTCCCTTCTCTAGTGCCTTCACTCCACCCCCCCAGCTGTGCTTCAGCTAGAGCGAGGGAGCAAGCGTGCTGCCCTGGGCGGGATAAAGGGAAGGGGCGGAGAAGGTGGGGAGACCAAGAGTGCTGGAGGGGAGAAAAAAAAAGGGGTGGAGGATTTGGGGGGGCGGGAGCGCGGCTCCAGTTTGGGGGCTGAGCCTCTGCCGCCGCCTTCTCTTCCTCCAGTGCCGCCGCCGCCGCTGCCCTGGGGGTGGTGTTCTGCAAGCTGAGCCGAAAGCTTCTGGCTTGCGCGGCCGGGGCTGTTTCTCTTGCTCTTTACTTGTAGGTCTTTGGGAAGGTAAAGCTTCTTCTATTTTTTTTTTTTTTAAACCTTCCCCTTTTTCTCTTCATCTCCACCCCATGCTCCTCCTCCTCCCTTTCTCCCCGCCCCCCTCCCCATCCCAGCTCTCTGCCTGTCCTTTCTACTCCGGGGCCTGGACGGGCAAACAGACACTTGAAAGTTGCCTGGAGGGAAGATCCCTGGCAGCCTCAGCAGCCCTGCCGCACCGGCCGGGGGAGTGTGGTGTATGTGGGGCGTGGGAGCGAGACAACAGCTGATGCTGTATGTTTCTCGGAGAATATTGCAAGTGAATTTCACTCGCCTGGCTTTATTATTATTATTTTAACCCTATTCCCTCTGTCTTATTTATTCCCTGCAGTATTCTTTTTTTTCTGAGTCTCGGTTCTTCTTTTGTGAGTGGAGATCGTGGCTGTGTGAATCTTGGGGACACAGTCTTGCCGATAGTGGCTGTGTGAATCTTGGGGATATAGTCTTGTCCGCTTTGGCACGGTACCCCATACCCACCTCCTCTGCAGTACCCCCATCGAAGGACGAAGATGCAGACCTTTTTGAAGGGGAAAAGAGTTGGTTACTGGCTGAGTGAGAAGAAGATCAAGAAGCTCAATTTCCAGGCCTTTGCCGACCTGTGCAGGTAAGGAAAAGAGCCCCATTCTGAGGTCAGACTTGCTAGCTTCTTTCTGCGCCTTTCACAGTTGGGACCCAGTGAAAACGACTGGGGTTGGGGTGGGTCTCTTGCTTCCTGAACAGTCGCCGTAGATGGAATTGATAGATATTTCCAGGTTGTGTTGCTTATATGTAGGATCTACAAGATTAAAGCAATAAGGGGAAAACTGCTACAGATGGAAGTAAGGGATGCACAATGCTAAAGGTGTTGAACCTGTGAAGGCACAAAGGCATGTCATTTAGGCACTGTCCAAAACAATTAGCTTACTTTCATGTAGGGATGCCTGTGAAGTTGAGTAGAAAGTATGCATTTAATTGATCCACCCCTGAATTTGGGAATGTTTTCCTATGGTTAAGATTCTGAGTAGTTTTTTCTTTTTTTGGTAGATGTGATTGAGATGCTACTTAGAAATTTTTTTTTTAAAAATCTCTTCCTATTAAAGATTATAATATAACGATATAATAATTAGCTTGTAAAATACTTTCATATACTTAGATTTTGTAAGCAGTCGTAGGTGGAAAGATTTTTTTTCTGGGGAAAGGTAAGTTCCTTGAGGGCAGGAAATGTTGCATTTCTTTGCTTTGGTCTCCTGAGCCTTAGCCTTGGTGAAGCTAAATGCTTGTTGATTGAGCAGTTTTATCTCTTTTGTTCCTCCTACCCACCTTTTTATCTTCAGATGAAATTGTGAATGTGTGAAGGTAGGAAGTAATAAATGGCTTGTCTCAAATCACTTGACTTGTATGTTAATCATGCAAACAGTCGACAAACATTTAAGTATGTTATGTCTTAAGTCCAATGTTTTCCCACATATGTTCTGCTCTCTCCAACTTGGAAAATTTCTGACTTGGGAAGACCTTTGGCCCCCATGCTTAATTAGATTTTAAATGACCATGGAACTGGTATGTCTCATCTAATAAATATAAATTGAAAGTGGTTTTCAACATAGCATTTCCACTCTTTCTGCTATTGTTTGCTTGCATTTTTGTCTTTTGTTCTCAGGTTATTTTTATCTTCTTTCTAAATCTGATCTTTCTTGTACAGCAAGATAACTGTATAAATATGTATACATATATTGTATTTAACATATATTTTAACACATTTAACATATATGGGACTACCTACCATCTAGGAGAGCAGGTGGAGGGAAGAAGAGGAAAAGTTGAAACAGAAGTTTTTGCAAGGGTCAGTGTTGAAAAATTAACCGTGCATATATTTTGTATATAAAAAGCTATAATTTTCTTTAAAAAAAAGTAAGTGGTTTTAGAGCAGGGATTTTTTTTTTTCCTTTATTCTTTGCTGAAGCAATTGGAGTTAAGTGACTTGACTAGGGTCACACAGCCAGGAGGTATTAAGTGTCTGAGACCAGATTTGAACTCAGGTCCTCCTGACTTCAGGGCTGCTGCTCTATCCACTGTGTCCCCTCGCTGCTCCTAAGGCAGGGATTCTTAATCTGTAGGCTGTGAATTAAAAAACAAAACAGAACACTATCTTGTCAACCATTTTACTGGTATGCATACATAAATGTGTTTTATACATATGTTTATATGTACATATATGGGTTTTATGCATTTAAAATCATTCTGAGGAGTCCATAGGCTTCACCAGGCTGCCAGAGATGTCTATGATAGAAAAGGTCTTAAGAATCCTTTGTTACTTTAAAGGATATGTTTACATGAAACCATTTGTAAAGAGGGAATATGTATCTTTAATAAATAGTCATCCAACTGATAGCTGTTTTATGTTTGGACATTACACATTTGTTTTCTAAGATGGGATGCACATATCCCTTGCTTCTAAGAACCATGTTGGAAAGTTTAAAGTTACCATTCTTTAATCAGGAATGAATAGAGAGTAGCAAGTGACAGTAGTTGGCATATAACTGGTTAGGGTTTGGCAGATTTGATATTTCTACAGTAACTTTCTCAGCTCCTTGTAGGTCTAGAGGTCTGTTTCCCAGGCCCATCTAAAGACTCTCTGTTTTTCCTTTCTACTGATACTATCTTTTTTCTTTTCTCCACCCACCCCAAGAGAGAAACTTAGGAAAGAATTCACCTTGTGTAAAAAAGCCCTGTGGTGTGTCATTCTATGTTCAGGGATGGCATTGATTTCATTTGGCACTGCTCCTTCAGGCTCATTTTCCCCCCAGAAAGCAAGCTTTTCAAACTTGAAGGGAGTGTGTAGCTAGGCACTAGACTTCAGATAGGCCACGTTAAGAGGGGCGCAATGTCCAGGACATGGAGATGCATTCTCCTGGCCAGATCTGTTGTTGTATTCATGTCTGGGTGGCACATTTTAGGAAGGACATTGACCAACTGAAGTGTCTCCCAGAGAGGTGAGGCAGGTTTGATGAGAGAGAACTGGAGAAAAGTATTGGGAGAAAGAAGAGACTGAGGAGTGTTTAGCCAGAAGAGAAGATTGGAGTTAGGGAACGAAGAGTTTAGAAGATAAAGATAACTCCCTTCATCTGTTTGAAGGATGGCCATGTGAAAGAGGGAATAGCTTTGGTCAACTTGGTCCCAGAGGTCAGAACTAGGAGCTGTGGAACATCTGTTCACATTCAGAACTGTCCAAAAGTGTAATGTGTGCTTGGGGAGGTTGTGGGTTTTCCCTTTCTTAAGAGTAAGGAAGACTGAATGACTACTTGTTGATAATATCTTAGAAAGGATTTCTGGCTCACAGACTGGTTAGAAAAGATGAAGTCACACATCTCTTCTGAGTCTTTAGATGCTGAAATTGAGAAAACAAGAGCTTCCCATTGAAAGCATGAAGATGTAATGCATAGATTGTATTTTCTAGGTACCTTGAAAGGGTATCAGGATGCATTAATATTAATCACTAAGCATATTATATAGTCTTTTAAAAGTAGTACAGTGGATGGATAGTATGCTGAATTCAAATCCTTCCTCAGGCAGTTATTTGCTGTATGACTGGGCAGTTTTGCCTTAAATATCCTTATCTGCAAAATGGGAACAGGTAATAATACCTAGATCCTAGGGTGGTTTTATGGTTAAAATGAAATTATTTGTAAAGTGCTTTGCTAATCTTAAAGAGCATTATAAATGTTATCTGTTATTTTGTTACTAAGGAATTCTCACATAATACTTTTAAGGAACCATTTTTGATATGGGCCTAGACCCTTTATTTATATCTATATCTATTTTAGCAAAAGAGTTTTTAGGTTTTCTTGCAGTTATTTAAGATTTGAGAAATGTTGGTTAATACTTATTTTTATGTTACCCTGTGTCATTTTGTATTTGTAGCTAAAGAGTACCTAGTTTATTATCAGATTAAATAGAGTTTGTGGAGTAGACACTTTGTATAATTTCTAGCCTTAGGTGAGGGCTTGATTTTGTACTTCCAAATCTAAAGCAGCTTTGAATTGTTCTTTTTTTCTTTCTAATAACTTTTTTCCCCCTTTAGTTTCTTTTTTTGGGAATCTTTACAGTAGGTGGGTCTTGCTAAGAGCTGTGGTTAATGGCTGGCCTGGTAGGCATCTCTTGTTTCCCAACACAACTTATGAGTAGAAGGATTATCCCAGTTTTAGAGGTGGACTAAGGGAGATTCAGATGAAGAGACTTAAGTTAGCCAAGATCATGCAGCTATTAAATGGTACTTTCAAGACCTGGACAACGGACTCTGAGGCCTGTGTTCTCATCACTGCAGCAAAGCATGGTTCAATCAGTTCATCAAGGATTTTATATTCTGTTGGGCTAAGTGCTCCAAAGATATAAATTGCAGCACCTTAAAATGTAGTCTGTACTTTGAAGGGCTGCTGGATAGCACAGTGTTTAGGGCAGAACCTGAGTTGAAGCCACGTCCTCTGGTTCCAAGTCCAGTGCTCTCTCTGCTCTCATAGTCCCTGGAGAGTTCAATTACTTCTTTTGGGAATTGACATCTATTTGAAATGTTCATTTTGTTGAATGTTTTGGTATTTACTTATAATTTAAAACATTTAATTTCAAATAAAAGGAAGGGAATATAAAAAGAATCTTGAAATTTTGGCAAAAACTATGAATTTCAGGTTCTGTTATGAGTGTTTTGGATGATGCTCAAAATGAAAACTACTCCCCCTCTCTTTTAGTGCCTGTTCAGATTGTTATATCTAGTCAATAAATTTAAAAAAAAATTTTTTTTGGCTCACAATAATGGTGGGAGTTATAAGCAGGTATAAATAATGTACTTTATATTCTTAGGGGTGCATTTGTATATTTGTTGCAGGAGTTTTTAGAAACAAATTTATGGCATGTGATATATTGTGATAGTCACAGTTTGTCCTTAAAACCATATGCTTTCAATTATGATAAAGGACAGCCACTTGCTGAACCTGTGGGTTGAGGACAGCTTCTTGTAATGCTAATTCTTTTATCTTGGGCTGGCCTTTCTGGGGAAAGGAGGAAGGGTTCTGGAAATTGATTTTCTTCTGGTCTCTGAAATAGTTTTCCTTTTTATTTTTATTTATTTATTTATTTTTTGGTTGGCTCTCCTGAGTGAGTGAATGTAGCAGTTATGCTAGCTTAACTCTTTAGGTAAAGATTTTTTTCCTTTTAAAATGGGGATAGAATGAGCTGGGGGAGTAGGGGAAAAGAAAGTCCACTCAGCATTTGGGAACATTTCTAGTTTTAGCAAGGGAATAAAGTCCTGGATAAAAAATACCAATCTATTAGATTTTCTAAGAATTCTTGAGTTAAATCTTGGCTCTAGCTCTAGTTGGGGGACTGGGCAAATCACTTAATAGTCTGTGTGCTTCCTTCCCTTTAAAGGGAAAATAATACCTCACCATTTATCTAATGGAGATGTGAGGAAAGTGGTGTGTTTTGCTTAAAATGCAATAGAAATGCTTCTTCAGTTGACTTTAATCATGGAGAATAACATTTATTTATTTATTTATTTGATGGCAATTTGGGTTAGTCCACTGTGCTACCTAGCTTCGTTCCCCCTCCTCCCCTCCAAATTATTTTAAAGGTTTTATGATGCCTTTTTGTTCTTACAGTAGTCACTTACTGGTATAGACCTGTTCCTTTCCCTTCTCCCAGCCCAGTTTTCCCTTATAACAACAAAAAGAGAGTTAAGCAAAATTGATTTTTAACTACTACTGACTTTGTGTACCATATTCCAGTCTTCTATTTTCTACTGAAAGAAGGAAAACTAGTTAGACATTTATATTTATTTGCTTTGTGATTAAGTTGTATTCACTTATATGTGTAATTGTTTCCCTCATTTAATGATAAGAATAGAAACCAAATCATACTTGCATCACTAGTGCCTGGGACATAATATGTTCTTAATTCCACCTACTGATTTTCATGGCTTCCTTTAAGTACCATCTAAAAATCCTGTCTTTTAAAAATACTTTCCCAAACCCTCTTAATTCTAGCACTTTTCATCTATTAATTATTTCCTATTTATCCTGTATATGTATTCTGTATATTACCCTGCTTTGTATATATTTATTTGCATGTTGTCTCTATTAGATTGTAAGCTTCTTCAAGGCAGAGACTGTTTTTGATCTCTTTTTCATCCTCAGCACTTAGCATAGTTCCTGGCACATAGTAGATGCTTAATGTTTATTGATTGATTAAGGTAATTCCTGAAAATAAATTTGTCTAATTGGGAAGATAAGAACTGTTGAATGCAACATTCTGTAGAATTTAAACTCATAGACTTTTAAATCTAAAAAGGGGCCTCCAAGATTATGTAGTTTGATAAAGTTTCTGAAGGAGGAAATAGACCATAGAAGTGACTTCCCATAGCACATTAATGGTAGAGATTAGAATCCTGGTCTCTTGACCTTTCAATGCTGGATTATATGATAGATTATAAGTGCTTCAGTTTAAGTAATGATTTTGTATTTGGTGGGTCTAAGTTTAATTATTTCAATTTTCTTAACTGTAAAATGGTTATAAATTGTTGGAAATAATATCCCATAGTCGATGTAAAAATTGACTAATGAGATAGTGTAGGCATAACACTTTGCAGATCTTTCAGTAGTAGATAAGATTCAGTTGGTATTACTTTTAATTTCAGTATGAGAAGAAGGATTGCTTGGTAAGACGTTTCTTTGTGAGGTGAATGTTGTTGTGTTTTTCTGCATTTTAGATTCTAAATATGGAATGAATAAGAGAATAAAGTATTTTTTTGTTTTTTTTTTTTTCTCCCCATTTTCCCTTTCCTTTTGGTCTTGAAGGTTTGAATTTTTCATTCTGGCCTAAAATTGGGATCTTTTTTAAGAGCAAAAGAGTGTTTCCCATTGGTTGGTTGATTATTTTTCAAGAAAATAGAACCATTGCTTTTCAAGCAATATAATATATAATACAGTTTTGAGAATAGAATAAGCTTTGTAAGTTTAAAAAAAAGTCCTTATGGGTTTTTTTGGTAATTAAAGTGAAGAAAAAATTTTGGATTTTAATCCTGGCCTTATATCACCATCTAACTGCATGATCCAGGACAAGTCATTTAACTTCTTCATTTATAAAACCAAGTGATTGAACTAAGTGATCTTAGGTTCCTCCCAGGATCTGTACATTTCAGGATTCTATGAAATTGGCATATTGGCTGAAGGGGGAGGAGGAAGTAAGTAGGCTTTAAAAAAATGTATTTATTTATTTAAAACTTAAATGCAAAATAAGGAAAAAAAATAGGAAAAGAAAGACAGGAAAGGAAAAAAAAAACCCACTGAAAAACATTGTCAAGTGCCTAGCAGGACATTGGGGAGTTTTCAAAATATGTAACAATAAATTTCTATTTTAAGAAAGTATATATAATAATAAAAGATCATATTCATAACTGTCCATATTTTCTTTGCTTCCTTGAAAGTTTTCTTTTGTTCTCTGCTGTGCACTTTTTACTTTCTTTTTTTCCCCCTACTTTTCCTTTCCCCTTTTTCTTTCTCCCTCCCCCTCCCCCCCAAGCAGGCTGCAGTTAAGCACAGATATATTTATGGTGTACACACATGTGTATATATGTACACGCACACATAAAATATAATACACATATAAACATACATAAATCAACACATACATACCTATATACACATATATCTAAAATAATATAGCTGACATGTAATGTAGATTTCTTTCTTGATTTAGTTTTTTTTTTTTTTTTTTTTTTTTTTCCTGAGGCAGGTGGCCAGGGTTATATAGCTAGGAAGTATTAAGTGTCTGAGATCAGATTTGAATGAAGGTCCTCCTGACTTCAGAGCTGGTGCTCTATCCACTGAGCCACCTCGATGCCCAATTCAGTCATTTTTTTTTCTAATAAATTCTACTCCTGATCATTGTTATTATTTTTATGTATATTTCTTATTTCCTATCTCTACTAACTCTTCTATTTTACATTGTATTAACTGTCTTGCTATTATTTAACCTCCCCACCAGCCCTTCATCCCATAGATCCTTTCCTCCCTCCATTTCTATTAATCTATACACCTGTTCCCACTCCTCCCCTCCTATTAATCCACACCATTTCCCAGTCCTATTGATACTTTTTATACTCTCACCATATCCTTTTTACTCCTCCCTTATTTCTGTATAGATTTTGGAAGGTGTTAAGCCCTTCTTGAGGGGGAAGTGCATGCTTATTGCCCTCTTTAACCCATTCTTGAAGTGAGCAGGTTTTCAGTATCATCAGCCCTCCTCTCCTATCTAAATTCTCTGTGTTAGTTCTTGTTATCACCTCATTTATATAGCATTTTTACCTTTTCTTAGATAAATGGATATTGCTGCTTAGTAATATCATATTCAGTTCTACCCCAATCTTTTGAACTACCCAATTACTAATGTTTGTAGTCATGTGGCTTATTTCCATTTATAAAACACAATTTGTCCTTATTGAGTTCCTTGAAATTTGTCTTTGTTGGCTCTATATGTTAAATTTTCTATTGAGTCTAGGTTTGTTTGAGACAAAATCCTGTAAAGTACTCATTTTTTTCATTCGTTATATTTATTCATTATATTTAGCTTTGCTTTATATAGTATTTTTGGCAGCACCCCTAGTTCTTTTGATTGTTGATATATAGTACTCCATGACCTGTAGTTTCTTTTATTATAGCTGCTGATAAATCCTGTGCGATTTATATTGTAGCTCCAACATATTTGAATCTTAATTATTTATTGTTGCTTCTATAAGTTTCTCTTTGATCTGGGGGCTTTGAAATTTAGCAGTGATATTTCTGTGTTTTTCTTGTCAGATCTCCGAAATGGTGATCAGTAAAATTTTTCTATTTCTACTTTCTCTTCTTGTTCTATATCACTTCTGGACAGTTTAATTATTTTTTATATTCTATCAAGGTTCTTCTTTGGGCTTTCAGCTATTATATATTTTTTTCTTCTTGACCTGCTTTATCTCTTGATTTTTTTTTTTTGAAATGTTTTACATTCTCATTTATTTTTTCATTCTTTATATTTTATTATTTCTTGGTCTCTTTATGACTTTACTGGCTTCCCCTTGCCCAAATTCTAATTTTCAAAGAGTCCTTTTCTTAAGACTCTGAATTTCCTTTTCTAGTTGGTTGACTTTTTTTTTTTTTCATAATCTTGGATTTTTAAAAGTTCTTGATCAATCTCATTTGATTTTTCTTTCTTTTTTTGAAATTTTTTATAAATTCTTTTTGGATAGGTAGTCATTTAATGTTACTCTTTGGGTTAGGGGAAGCTTTTTTTTAACTTCAATATGTCCTTCTCTGTTCCTATATTCTCCTAATAATTTTCTATGGTTGGATCCATTCTCCATTTCTCTTTTTTTTTTTTTTTTTAAAGTAAGAACTTAATAGTGTAATTATTTCTAGTCCTGAAGTGGGGGTGGGTGGGGGGTGGATGATGTCTCTGATTTCTGATCTTCCTTAAGTGTTCCTCTCTGACCTGGAGCCTCAAACCAAGGACTTCACCCTCTTGTAAATGTCCACAACCAGCAGCTTCCCTGTCCTCCTCCTTCTGCACTCAGCAGGTAAGTGCTGATTTCTTCTTGCCCAGGACTTAGTCTCAGCAGCATACCTGTGCACTTCACACCTTTGTAAAAGAGGGAGGCATATATTTTCTCATACCAATTTGAAGCTAAGCTTGTTCATTGTTCTTTTATAACTACATTTTCTATTGTGGTTTTTCTTTTTCATTTCCTTCACCATGATTGAGTATATTGTTTTCTTGGCTTTTCTTCACTTTCAATTAGTTTTTATGAAGCACTTACTATGTGCCCTGCTGTTGCTGTTTTGTCCTTTGTTTTAGAAGAGGTCCATGACATTAGAGAAGGGATTCAATGACACCCAAGTGAATTGGATTTAAGTGAGGGAAGGTTGTGCAAGGTCACCTGCCTCACTTTCCCGTCTAAAGTCATTTGGGTACTGGAGCCAGGCATAGATCAGGAAGACTGGAAATGGCCCTGGATGCAGTGGGAAGCCTTGGTCTTTTTAAGCTAAGGTCTTCTACAGATCTCAGTTTGATTGAGGGTGCACCCCATTCATTGATTAAGGCTAGATAGCAATTGAGGCAAAGAATCTCCTTTTTCACCTAGTCCCCCTGCCCCCCCCCCCCCCAAAAAAAAAAAAAAAATCTAAATAAATAATTAAATGAATCTGGAAGAGGAAGATTCACAAGGTTTCTGGTCACATTAAAAATTGTTGCTATTTACATTCAATCTGAGTCAATCAGGACCCAAACAAGGACCAAATGTGATTTAACTTAGGACCTATTGCTGGCCACTTAGAATGAGCAAAGTGTCAAAGTGCATCCAGTATTGGGCCTGAAGTCAGAAATAGTTACCTTCATGAATACAAATACAGCCCCCAGACACTAGCTGTGTGAACTTGGGTAAATCATTTCACCTTATTTGCCTCAGTTTCCTCCTTTCTAAAATGAGCTGGAGAAGGAAATGGCAAACCAATGCAGTATCTTTGTCAAGAAACTTCAAATGGAGTCAGGAAAAATTAGACATGACTAAAATAATTGAATTATAACAACAAAGTGCCCATTGCTGTACCAAGCAGGGGGGTTACAAAGAAAGGCAAACACAGCATTTCTTGCTCATTCATTGCTCTTGCTCTAGTCAATTGCAATGTTGGGGGAGATAGGAAAATGATGTATCTAACTATAGAGTAGATTGAAGATAATTTCTGAAGGAATGGTTCTAGTGGCAGATGGGGATGACTAAAGACTGCTTATAGAAGGAGGGCTTTGGGTTTACCCCTGAAGACAACTTCTGGAATACAAGGAGTATTTACAGATGAAGAAAATGAGGCCTGGACAAATGAGGTTATTTCTCCAATGTCATATAGATGATACAGTAAATAGAGCTGGAGTTTGATCTTAGTATACTTTTCCATAAGGAAACAGATAATGTCTTCTGCTTTTGGGTCTCCCACAGTACTAGGTACTATATTTATTTTATTTATAATACACACACATACACACACACACACACACACACACACACACACGTATGATGTAATTAATTGTATCCATACTTTTACATTATGTACATTACTACATATTTATACTACAAGTGTTTGATGTACTTAAAATATTTCCAAAAAGATTTGTGTTTAGGGTACTTGAAAGTTTTTTTTTTAAATCAGTTTTGCAAATCTGAATTATCAGATACTTAGTTTGCTTAAAGTGGGAGCATACTTTGCTCATATTTACTTGACCTGTCTAGATTATTTGAGGAAGACTAGGATTTTTGATCCCTTTTTCTATTGCTGGGTCAACTCTGCTTCTACTTTATATCTTGTGAAATTGGGAAAGACTATCTGAGTTATCTTCCTGCTTCTCTCCGCTTGACCCATATTGGCCATTACCTTAGTTCTGGTCCTCATCTCTTCCTGCCCAGACTGTTGCAGTAGCATCCCAGTTGATCTCGTTACTTTGAGTCTCTTTTCTTTTCAGATGATCCTCTGCATTCTTAAAGCAAAGGCCTGAACATGTTATTCTCCTGTGTAATAAGCTCCAGGTAGTTTTGTTTTGCCTTTAGGCACCAGCATACTCTTCACTATCATTTTAAAGCCCTTCAAAGCTTGGCTCTACCTGCCTTTTCCAGGCTTTTTACTTATTATTTTACTAGTCTGACCTACTTCACATTCAGCATTTGTATGGATTGGTCTTTTTGTCTAGAACACCTCTTTACTCTGTTCTGAGAATCTTTAGCCACTCAGTCGTACTTGTGTATCACCTCCTACATGAAGCCTTTCCTGTTCTACACTCTTTCTTGGTTTGGACAGAGAACCATGCAGTCTACCTGGATCTTTAGTTGTCTGGTCTCTGATCTTTCTGGTCATACTGGGAAGCAACAGGTTTGGTTTGCTGTTGGCCTCCTTTCCTTTTGCCCATGGGCAGTTGTCTGACTTTTTTGCCCATTCCTGGAATAGAAAAATACAGTTAACTGTAATTTCTCGTATTTGGTCTAATATGAATTTCTGCTTTTTGGCTGGGGTTGGGTAGTTACTCATGCTTGTAGTACTATCTGCTAGGAATGCTAGTCTCTAGGTTGCTCAGAAGGGACAGTTACTATTGGGAGTTGCCTACATGAGCCAACATATATGGTCCTAATTTATAACAACAACAACAAAAGTAAAGAAATTGTATATGCTAATAAACATACATGTGATTTCTCAATGTACATAAAATAAATTGTGAACATCTCCAAGAGAAGGCTTATTTCAATGTGCTTATCACACTGCCTAGTACATAGTTAGTGTTTGCTAAGTATTTGTTGATTTTCTGTTTGTTCTTTTACATATTACCTTATCCTCTTACTGAGTGTTTGAACTTTGCACTTTCCTCCTTTTGCTTCTTGAAGACTTGGGGGTTATATTCTGAACAAACATCTGTCACTTGTGCTTTTAGAATTCCCAGTTATAGTGTATATATTCTATCAATTTTGATAGCCTTCAGTGAGGTTTCTCACTATTTTATAGTTTTCCTCATAATCCCCTTTCTAACAATCTCAGTGTGCTGGCTCAAAGCACCAAGACAAATCAGAGTTTAGCTGTGGAGATTAGGGAGAATTTCTAAATTTGAGAGCATTAGATTAATCTAGTTTCCTTATAGAAGGAGGTAGGAAAAACACTGCTTATTCTTCCCTACTGTTCTGTCTTCTAGTAGCTGTTCTGAGTCAGCAAAAACTTCCCTGTTCATTAGCATTACCATTACCCGAACAATGTCAAATGTTGGAACCTCATTAATTAGTTTGCATTTAGCATTCTTGAGCATCTTTGTTGGCAGAATGATTTAAGATTGTATTTTTACTAGCTATTCTTCACACAAACTGTCTTTTTTTCTCATTTACATGTAGAAAAATTTTTATAATATTTTAAAATAAGTTTTGAATTAAAAATTTTTTCCTTTCCTCTCCTACCTCCTCCTTGACAGGGCAAATAACTTTAATGACCAAATCGGATATAGATTATCCACGTGCAGTCATACAAAAATATTTTCTTATTAGCTGTGTTGCAAAAGAAAACAGACTAAAAAAGACCAGAAGGAAAGAAAGTTTAAAAAGTATGCTTTCATTTTCATAGAGATTCCACTAGTTTTTAATTTGGGCAGATAGCATTTTGCATCTTGGTTCTTTGGAAGTGTCATGCATTATTCTATTATTGAGAACAGCTTAGTCATTCATTTTTGTGTAATACTGCTGTTACTATGTACAATGTTTTCCTGATTCTGCTTACTGTAGTTGTTAATAATTTCAACGAGTGTTTTAGTTGATTCTAGTGTTATGGGCCAGAACTCTTGTACTTGAAACAAGGATTCTTACAAGGTGTTAAGGCAATGGAATTGATAAGACATGATTATCTCGTTTAGCATGGTGCTTAACAGTTCTCTAGTTCAGTACATGTACTTAATATAGTTCCACAAGATTCACACCTATGATAATGGAGTATATAACAGTCAGCAAGGACTGAGATTTAATTCCATCTTCGGTTAGGCTCCTGGTGGCTCTCCTGGGGGACTGAGAGACAGATTCATTCACTCCATCTCACCACCGTGATGGCACGCTCTCCTGCATTTTCTCCACTGAAACCAAGTCCCTTCTGAAGGCCATGAGAAAGCTAGCTGAGTACCAGGCAAAGTAGACAATAAAGACTTTTGGACTTTAACACCTGCCTATTTTTGTGGTGGTTACTCTACTGAAAAGAAGGCTGCCCCAAAGACCTCCAGAAAACCAAAAAGAACACTACATCTAGGATTCTCTAAGTATATCATTATAGTATTTGCCAAGTAATAGTTTTGTTTCCTCATTGCCTATTCTAATTCCTTCAATTTCTTGTTCTTATCTTATTTCTACAGCTAGCATTTCTAGTGTGATATTGAATAATGATGGTGATAAAAGACTTGGTTGCTTCATTCCTGATCTTATTAGAAAGGCTACTTCTACCTTATCCCCATTACAGAAAATACTCTATTTTAGACAGATATTACTTATGTTAAGGAAAGTTTAAGTATCAACACCATATTTTTGTCACAAAAGGAATTTGATAGAACTCCTTTGCCTACTTTTCCAAATAGTTTCTATAGTATTGAAATTGTTCTTTTAATTTGTTTTTGTAGAATTTATTATCAGTCCATTTGGTCCTGAGAATTTTTTCTTAGGAGCTTGTTCATTTTCTTTCTTTCTTTCTCTCCTTTCTTCTCTCCCTCCCTCCAATTGGGGTTAAGTGACTTGCCCAATGTCACATAGCTAGTAAGTGTTAAATGTCTGAGGTCAGATTTGAACTCAGGTCCTTCTGCCTTCAGGGATGGTGCTCTATCCAGTGTGCCATTTAGCTGCCCTTCAATTTCTTTTTAAAGATAAGGTTATTTAAATATTCCATTTCGTCTCTTAATCTGGGCAATTTATATTTTTTAATTTAGATTATTATTAGCATATAATTGGGCAAAATAGTTTCTAATAATTGCTTTAATTTGCTTTTCATTGGTAGTGAGTTTGCCCTTTTTATTTTTGATTCTAGTAATTTGCTTTTTTTATTTTTAATGAAATTAACCAGTGGTTTATCTCTCTCCCCTCCCCCTATAAAATCAGCTCCTACTTTTATTTATAGTGCAATGGTTTTCTTGTTGTCAGTTTTCTGCATCTCCTTTGATATTCAGGATATCTAATTTGGAGTTTAATTAGGAATTTTTAATTTGTCCTTTTTTTAGCTTTTTTTTTTTAGTTGCATGCCAGATTCAATTAATTTCCAATTAATTAGTTTCCAATTTCCAGCTAATTTCAACCTGTTCCTATAGCCCTTTATTGCATTTAATTTTTATTGCATTATGGTCTGGAAAGAATGCATTAAATAGTTTTGCTTTTCTGCATTTAAGTTGTGAGGTTTTATGCCCTACTGCCTATCCTGAAACTGGTCAGTTTTTATCCAACATCCATTCCTAATAAAAACACTTGAGAGCATAGGAATAAATGGACTTTTCCTTAAAATAGTCAGGAGCATATATTTAAAACCATCAGTAAGCATCATATGCAATGGGGAAAAACTGGACCCTTTCCCAGTAAGATCTGGAATGAAGAAAGGTTGCCCACTATCACCATTATTATTTAATATCGTATTAGAAACACTAGCCTCGGCAATAAGAGTCGAGAAAGATATTAAAGGAATTAGAGTAGGCAATGAGGAAACCAAACTATCACTCTTTGCAGATGATATGATGGTATACCTAGAGAACCCCAGAGATTCTACTAAAAAGCTATTGGAAATAATTCATAATTTTAGCAAAGTAGCTGGCTACAAAATAAATCCCCATAAATCCTCAGCATTTTTATACATCACCAACAAAACCCAACAGCAAGAGATACAAAGAGAAATTCCATTCAGAACAACTGTTGATACCATAAAATATTTGGGAATCTATCTACCAAAGGAAAGTCAGGAATTATATGAGCAAAATTATAAAAAAGTCTCCACACAAATAAAGTCAGACTTAAATAATTGGAAAAATATTAAGTGCTCTTGGATCGGCCGAGCAAACATAATAAAGATGACAATACGCCCTAAACTAATTATTTATTTAGTGCTATACCAATCAGACTTCCAAGAAAATATTTTATTGATCTAGAAAAAATAACAACAAAATTCATATGGAACAATAAAAAGTCGAGACTCTCAAGGGAATTAATGAAAAAAAAATCAAATGAAGGTGGCCTAGCTGTACCTGATCTAAAATTATATTATAAAGCAGCAGTCACCAAAACCATTTGGTATTGGCTAAGAAATAGATTAGTGGATCAGTGGAAAAGGCTAGGTTCACAAGACAGAATAGTCAACTATAGCAATCTAGTGTTTGACAAACCCAAAGTCCCTAACTTCTGGGAAAAGAATTCATTATTTGATAAAAACTGCTGGGATAATTGGAAATTAGTATGGCAGAAATTAGGCATGGATCCACACTTAACACCACATACCAAGATAAGATCAAAATGGGTCTATGACCTAGGCATAAAGAACGAGATTATAAATAAATTAGAGGAACATAGAATAGTTTATCTCTCAGACTTGTGGAGGAGAAAGAAATTTGTGACCAAAGATGAACTAGAGACCATTACTGATCACAAAATAGAAAATTTTGATTACATCAAATTAAAAAGCCTTTGTACAAATAAAACTAATGCAAACAAGATTAGAAGGGAAGCAACAAACTGGGAAAACATTTTCACAGTTAAAGGTTCTGATAAAGGCCTCATTTCCAAAATATATAGAGAACTGACTCAAATTTATAAGAAATCAAGCCATTCTCCAATTGATAAATGGTCAAAGGATATGAACAGACAATTTTCAGAGGATGAAATTGAAACTATTACCACTCATATGAAAGAGTGTTCCAAATCATTATTGATCAGAGAAATGCAAATTAAGACAACTCTGAGATACCACTACACACCTGTCAGATTGGCTAAGATGACAGGAAAAAATAATGATGAATGTTGGAGGGGATGCGGGAAAACTGGGACACTAATGCATTGTTGGTGGAGTTGTGAACGAATCCAACCATTCTGGAGAGCAATCTGGAATTATGCCCAAAAAATTGTCAAATTGTGCATACCCTTTGATCCAGCAGTGTTTCTATTGGGCTTATATCCCAAAGAAATACTAAAGAAGGGAAAGGGACCTGTATGTGCCAAAATGTGTGTAGCAGCCCTGTTTGTAGTGGCTAGAAACTGGAAAATGAATGGATGCCCATCAATTGGAGAATGGCTGGGTAAATTGTGGTACATGAATGTTATGGAATATTATTGTTCTGTAAGAAATGACCAGCAGGATGAATACAGAGAGGACTGGCGAGACTTACATGAACTGATGCTAAGTGAAATGAGCAGAACCAGGAGATCATTATACACTTCGACAACGATATTGTATGAGGACATATTTTGATGGAAGTGGATTTCTTTGACAAAGAGACCTGAGTTTCAATTGATAAATGACGGACAAAAGCAGCTACACCCAAAGAAAGAACACTGGGAAACGAATGTGAACTATCTGCATTTTTGTTTTTCTTCCCGGGTTATTTATACCTTCTGAATCCAATTCTCCCTATGCAACAAGAGAACTGTTCAGTTCTGCAAACATATATTGTATCTAGGATATACTGCAACATATCCAACATATAAAGGACTGCTTGCCATCTAGGGGAGGGGGCGGAGGGAGGGAGGGAGGGGAAAAAAAAATCGGAACAGAAACGAGTGTCAATATAAAGTAATTATTAAATAAAAATTAAATTAAAAAAAAAGATGTGGAGAAAAATGCATACTTCTTTCTATTCCTTTAAGTTTTTTTTAGAGGCCTATGATCTCTAACTTTTCTAAATTTTAATTTTCTTCTTGTTTATTTTGTTTGGATTTATCTAATTCTGAGAAGGGACAGTTGAGGTCCCCCACTACTATAGTTTTGCTGTTTCTTACTGTAACTCATTTAGTTTTACTTTTAGGAATGTGGATACTCTGTGTCCGTGCGTGCTTGTGTGTGTGTATTTAGTATTGATATTACTTTATTGTCAGTTGTATCTTTTTAGTAAAATGTAGTTTACTTATTATTTTTTTTTAGTTTTTTTTTTTAATAGCTTTTTATTTACAAGTTATATGCACGGGTAATTTTACAGCATTGACAATTGCCAAATCTTTGTTCCAATTTTTCCCCTCCTTAGGGAACCACCTCCCCTAGATGTCAGGATGACCAGTAGATGTTAAATATATTAAAGTATAAATTAAATACAAAATAAGTATACATGACCAAACCTTTATTTTGCTGTACAAAAAGAATTGGATTCTGAAATATTGTACAATTAGCCTGTGAAGGAAATCCAAAATGCAGGCAGGCAAAAATATAGGGATTGGGAATTCAATATAATGGTTCTTAGTCATCTCCCAGAGTTCTTTAACGGGGTGTAGGCTGGTTCAGTTCATTACTGCTCTATTGGAACTGATTTGGTTCATGTCATTGCTGAAGATGGCCAGGTCCATCAGAATTGATCATCATATAGTATTGTTGTTGAAGTATATAATGATCTCCTGGCCCTGCTCGTTTTATTCAGCATCAGTTCGTGTAAACCTCTCCAGGCCTTTTTGAAATCATCCTGTTGGTCATTTCTTACCGAACAATAATATTCCATAATATTCATATACCACAATTTATTCAGCCATTCTTCACTTGATGGACATCTACTCAGTTTCCAGTTTCTGGACACTACAAAGAGGACTGCCACAAACATTCGTGCACATACATGTCCCTTTCCCTTCTTTAAGATCTCTTTGGGATGTAAGCCTAGTAGTAACACTGCTGGGTCAAAGGGTATGCACAGTTTGATAACTTTTTGAGCATAGTTCCAAATTGCTCTCCAGAATGGTTGGATGTATTCACAATTCCACCAACAATGTATTAGTGTCCCTGTTTTCCCACATCCCCTCCAACATTCCTCATTATCTTTCCCTGTCATACTAGCCAGTCTGACAGATGTGTAGTGGTATCTCAGAGTTGTCTTAATTTGCATTTCTCTGAATAATAATGACTTAGAGCATCTTTTCATATGGCTAGAAATAGTTTCAATTTCTTCATCTGAGAATTGTCTGTTCATATCCTTTGACCATTTATCAGTTGGAGAATGGCTTGATTTCTTATAAATTAGAGTCATTTCTCTCTATATTTTGGAAATGAGTCCTTTATCAGAACCTTTGACTGTAAAAATATTTTCCCAGTTTATTGCTTTCCTTCTGATCTTGCCTGCATTAGTTTTGTTTGTACAAAACCTTTTCAATTTGATAGAATCAAAATTTCCTATTTTGTGATCAATATGATCTCTAGTTCTTCTTTGGTCATAAATTCCTTCCTCTTCTGCAAGTCTAAGAGGTATAGTTTACTTATTTTTAAAAATTAGACAAAGCTTTTGCTTTGTCTGAGATCTTGATTGCTTTTTTTTTTAAACTTGGCTGAAACATAATAGATTCTGTTCCACACCTTGTTTTTATTTTGTGTCTCCATTTCACATGTTTCTTTTAAACAGTATTTTGTTGGAATCTGGTTTTCACTCCATTTTGCTGCTTTCATTTTATGGGTGAATTCATCCTATTCATATTCACAATTATGATTAGTAACTTCTTAACTATTTTTTCCCATTTTTAACTTTCTCTTTCTATGTATTCTTTCCCTCAAAAGTCTTGAGTCAAGGTTTGTTCCACCCTTCCACCCTCTATCTTCCCTTATGCTGTAAATTTTTCCTTTCACACTTCTCTTATGTATGTCAGATAATTTCTGCCGTTCTACCACTTTCTTCCTCCTTCTCCCACAGTATCCTTCATTTTCATTCTATAATTTTATTTTATTAAAAAAAAAATCTTCCCATTATCAATTCACACCTGTGCTCTTGTCTATATTGATTTTTTAACAGTCCTAATTCTTATAAAGTTTTTAGAAGTTACAGGTATTATTTTCCCATATAGGAGTGTAAACAATTTTATTTTTTAAATTATAGCTTTTTATTGACAAAACATAGGCATGGGTAATTTTTCAACATTGACCCTTGCTAAAACTTCTGTTCCAGCTTTTCCCCTTCTTCCTTCTATCCCCTTCCCTAGATGTCAGGTAGTCCCATACATGTTAAATATGTTAAAGTATATGTTAAATATAATATATGTATACATATTTATACAGTTATCTTGCTGCACAAGAAAAATCGGATTTAGAAAAGGTAAAAATAATCTGGGAAGAAAAACAAAAATGCAAATAATAATAGAAAGAGTGGAAATGCTATGTTGTGGTTCACACTCATTTCCCAATGTTCTTTTGCTGGGTGTAGCTGGTTCTTCTGTTCATTATTGATCAATTGGAACTTATTTGGATCCTCTCATTGTTGAGGATAGCCACTTCCATCAGAATTAATCCTCATATAGTATTGTTGTTGAAGTGTATAATGATCTCCTGGTTCTGCTTATTTGAGTGTAAACAATTTAACCTTAACGGAATCTTTTATAATTTCTCATTCATATTTATCTTTTTAAGTTTTCAACTTTTGTATTTGACCATCAGATTTTCTATTCAGTTCTGGTCTGTTTATCAGGAAAACCTGAAAGTCCCTTATTTCATCAAATATCCATCTTTTCCCCTTAAAGGATAAAGGTTTTGATGGTTAGATTATTTTTGGTTGTAATCATAGTTCTTTTGCCTCCCATCTTTTTTTTTTTTTCCTTCCCCTGAGGCAATTGGAATTAAATGACTTGCCCAGTCACAGCTGGGAAATGTTAAGTGTCTGAGGACAGATTTGAAATTAGGTCCTTGAGTTATCCACTATACCGAGTAGCTGCCCCATCCACTCAAGTTTTAATGTGAAAGATGTTAAATCTTATGTGATTCTGATGGTGGCTTCATAAAATTTGACTTGTTTCTTTCTACTGCTTGCTCTATTTTCTCCTTCATTTGGGACCTTTAGAATTTGGTTATAATATTCCTGGGAGTTTTCATTTTGGGATGTTTTTCGGGAGGTGATTAGTGGATTCTTTCAATTTCTGCTTTACACTTTAGTTTTAGGATATCAGGGAAATTTTCCTTGATCATTTCTTTAAGCATAATGTCCAAGATCTTTTCTTTTTTTCTGTTATTTTTTATTAAAGCTTTTTATTTTTCAAGACATATGCAGGGATAATTCTTCCACATTAACCCTTGCAAAACTTTGTGGTTCAATTTTCCCCTCCTTCCTCTGTTCCCTCCCCTAGATGGCAAGTAGTTCAATATTATGTGTTAAGCATTGTAGAAATATATTTTAAATTCAATATATGTGTATTCATTCATTCATTTATTTATTTTTAGCAGTGAAATTATTGCTTTTTATGTATTTATTTATTATTTTTAACCCATGCCAAGGTAATTTTTTTACAGCATTATCCCTTGCACTCACTTCTGTTCCAATTTTTCCCCTCCCTCCACCCCCTCCCTCAGATGGCAAGCGGTCCTTTACATGTTAAATAGGTTACAGTATATCCTAGATACAATATATGTGTGCAGAACCAAACAGTTATCTTGTATGCGTATATATTTATATAATTATCTTTCTGTACAAGAAAAATCAAACCAAAAAAAAGAGAAAATAAAATAAAATGCAAGCAAATATCGACAAAAAGAGTAAAAATGTTATGTTGTGAACCATACTAAGTTCCTACATTTTTTTCTTTGGATGTAGATGGCTGTCTTAATCACAAGATCATCGGAACTGGTCTGAATCATCTTATTTTATTTTTTTTTTTTTAAATAACTTTTTATTGACAGAACCCATGCCAGGGTAATTTTTCACAACATTATCTCTTGCACTCACTTCTGCTCCGATTTTTTCCCTCCTTCCTTCCACCCTCTCCCCCAGATGTCAAGCAGTCCTATACATGTTAAATAGATTACAGTATATCCTAGATACAATATATGTATGCAGAACCAAACAGTTCTCTTGTTGCACAGGGAGAATTGGATTCAGAAGGCATAAATAACCTGGGAAGGAAAACAAAAATGCAAGCAGTTTATATTCATTTTTCCAGGTCCTATCTTTGGGTGTAGCTGCTTCTGTCCATCCTTGATCAATTGAAACTGAGTTAGAGCTCTTTGTCGAAGAAATGCACTTCCATCAGAATACATCCTCATACAGTATCGTTGTTGAGGTATATAATGATCTCCTGGTTCTGCTCATTTCACTTAGCATCAGTTTATGTAAGTCTCTCCAAGCCTCTCTGTATTCATCTTGCTGGTCATTTCTTACAGAACAATAAATGAATCATCTCATTGTTGAAGGAGAGCCACATCTATCAGAATTGAACATTGTATAGTCTTGTTGCCAGGCTCTTTTTTGATCATGGCTTTGAGATGCTCCAATAATTTTTACATTATCTCCCCTTAGTCTGTTTTCCAGATTATTTTTCAATGAGGAATTTCATGTTTTCTTTTTTTTAAAAAAAATATTACTTTGATTTTGTTTTCTTGTTTCTTGATGTCTTTTGGAGTCATCAGCTTCCATTTGTCCAATTCTAATTTTTAAGAAATTATTTTCTTCAGTGAGCTTTTGTACTTTTTCTACTTGGCCAATTTTACCTTTTTTTTTTTTTTAAATAATTCATTTCTTAAGTGAATTTTTTTGTATCTCTTTCCCCATTTGATTATCTGCTTTTTAAGATTTTCTTTCCTTCATTTTTTTTAGTGCCTCTAAGTTATTGACTTTCTCATAAATTTTTTTTGTATAATTTTCATTCATTTTCCCAATTTTCCCTCTGTTTTTCTTATTTGGTTTTAAAAATCCTTTTTGCACTCTTCTAGGAGTTCTTATTGGGTTTGTTTTCAATTCACATTGTTTTCTTTCAGGGTTTACTTGCAGCTTGTTTTGCCTACTTTTCTTCTGAGTTAGTGTCTTGATTTTCCTTAGCAACATAGTAACTTTTTATGGTCAGGTTCTTTTTATTGTTGTTTTTGCATTTTTCCAGTTTATTTCTTGACTTTTAACTTTATGTTAAAGTTGGGCTCTGCTTCCAGAGTAGAGAGGCACTATCTCATGTTTCAAAGTGTAAGGATAGGGCCTTTAGGATCATGGATTTGGAGGTGTCCTCAATACGGGATGTAATAGTCCAACTCCTTTCTCTCTAACATTGCTGGAAGATGTTTGAATATAATTTATGGCAAATTTATTTGGAAATGGAGTACCTGCCTTTCCCAAATTAACTAATCAGAGAGATCTTCAGGTATAAAGAGAGAGCATATATTTAATCCCTGCAGGGAGAGGCTCAGACACACCTGGGAGACATCCCAGCTCCTGCCATGTGATCCTGGAACCTGGCCAGCTTCCTGCTTGTCCTGGATTTAAAAGCAAAAGACTGACCCTTCTCGTTGGATAGACTAAAAGGATGTAATCATCCTTGACCAATGGTCACCAATATTGTCTGCCTCCCACAGGTCATGTCACTTCCTGCATGCAGCTTTACTAACTTCCTATATTCCAGGATTCAAGGTCTCATCCTCCAGAGATCATGTGACCCTCAGGGTCCTTCCCAGGTCCAGAATCCAAAGCCCAAAGCCCAATCAATCTCCCAATTTTGGAAATAGGAATCATGTTCCTCAATCCTGAGAAATACTTCATCCAGTCAGTTCCATTCAGGAGGAACTGAGTTCAAATTTGGTTTAAGATACTAAATGTTTGACTCTGGGCAAGTCACTTAATACCAATATAAAACAAACAAAAAAATTTCTTCCGGCACTCTTTTGTTTAAAAGCTATTGTGGATTCCTTATTCCATGTGGGATGAAGTCCAGACTCAGCCTAGCACTCATATTTCCTTCCATAAGCTCAATAAAACCCAATTTCCCTCCATTCTAGCCAAATTGAGATGTCTCCCAGTTAGACTTGAGTATTGTTCTCATCTTTGCTAATGCCATGTGCCCTAAGTCCAGAATCACCTCATTCTATACTACCTTTAACTCTAACTTCCCTGATTTTCTTCATAATTTGTTTCATGTCCACTATGACCTTTCACTTCTTTGGAGAGCTTTATATTTAATTATTCCAGCAAACTATTGTATGGACAGTTAGAACATACTTTGTTGTATTATAAGTAACTGTTCTTCTGTAAATACATTATTTTTGCAATTAGAAATAATCTTTTTGAGGAAAGATGCTGAGAGATATTGCTGTTCAGTAAATATTTATTGATTTGAATTAGTATTTATATAGTTGGGTTGTGTAGTAGTCATCCAATGTTACTGATTTTTTTTTTACACCATTTTATCATAGTGCCTGTGAGTTTTAGAGAGTTTTTTTTTGGGGTAAGAGGGATTATTTGTATATTTATTTATTTACTTCATGTCTACATTATACTGATTTGTGTATTTAATTGTTGTTTTCCTCATTAGACTATAAATAGAGTAGAAATTTTTGTCACACTTGTATTACTAATGCCTGGGACTTATAGCCAGTGTTTAATAAATGGACTTAGTATGTATTTCTTCCTCAATTCTACTAGAAGATTTGTTACTTGGGAAGCCGTTGAGGAGGAATTAGATCAGTTTTGGGAAAGGGAAGTCAAGATGTGGAGAACAATGTTGTCTTGAAAACCAAGGACTTATTCAATTGGTGGTCTTGTAGAGCTCATTTGGAGGAGGAAGCTGTGGTTAGATCTGTGACTTATTGCTAGCATGATCTGGAAACATCTCAAGCACTGGCAGCTGAATCAGCTATTTAAAACTTTACACCTTACTACTCTCTATATACTTTGAGATTCAGTGATACTGGCCTCTTTGCTGTGCCTTTCACAAGATATCTATTTTCTAACTCCTGGCATTTTCACTGGCTATCCCTGTTGCCTGGAATCCTGGTCTCATTTCTGCATCCTGCCTTTCCTATCTTCCTTTAAGTCTCAGCTAAAATCCCACTTTCTGTAAAGAAGGCTTTCTCAAGTAGTCATCTCCTTCCCCACCTCTCCCTCGCCAGCAATTGGGATTAAGTGACTTGCCCAGGGTCACACAACTAGGAAGTGTGTAAGTGTCTGAGGTCAGATCTGGTCTTCTATCCACCCAGCTGCCTCTCCAAGTTTTCTTAATTTTTATGCCTGCTCCCTAAAATTATATTTTATTATGTATACATATTATCACATATATTATACACACATATTATCTTCCCTCAGTTAGATTGTGAGCTCTTCAGAGCAGGAAAATTTTTTTTTACTTTGTATCTTTTTTTATTATAATTTTATTATATCTTTAAATGGAATAGCAAATTGTACATAATAGATTTGCAGTTTCATGTGTAATTTTTAAAAAAAATTGTACTATATTGTGGAAATACTTGTTTTATCCCATAAATTAAAAAAAAAAAAAAAAAAAAAAAAAAACCCTCTTCCTTTGTATTGACCTTAACACTGAAGTCACAAAGTATCCAGATTATTATATTGTTTTGGTTAACATTTAAAAAAAAGTCATATGCCCCTTAAGCAGGCTGAAACTTAGGAAACTCAGAATTTTTTTTATAAGTATAAAATAAAATATGGGAATTACAAAGAAAACCAATTACACTGAAATAGTAAACACTGAATATGGGAATTACAAAGAAAACCAATTACAATGAAATAGAAACAATTAAAGGAACCAAATTCATGGGCCCCAGGTTTAGAGGATCTTGTTAAGTTCTTCATAATTTCCCTTTTTTTTCATCTTGTGCAAGAAGATGTTGGCTCATAAGTGGCAACTATATATTCATGCATATCTTTTTAAAAATTTTAATAGTATTTTATCTTTTCAAATATATGAAAAGATAGTTTTCAACAATCACTTTTGCAAAATCTTTTGTTCCAAATCTTTCTCCGTCTCCTCTATCCTCTCCCTTCAAGATAGCAAGCAATCCGAAGAAGGTTAAACATGAGTAATTTTAAACATGAGTAGTTTTTCTAAACATATTTCTATATTCATTATGCTACACAAGAAAAATCAGATCTAAATTAAAAAAAACACACAAGAAAGGAAAAAAGTAAGCAGACAAGTCAACAAACAACCAACAACAAAAGTTGAAAATATTATGCTCTGATCCACATTCTCAGTTTCTGTGTTCTCTCTCTGAATGTTGATGACATTTTCTATCCCAAATCTATTGGAATTTTCTTGAATCACCTCTTTGTTGAAAAGAGCCAAGAGCATCACAGTTGATCATCATATAACCTTGTTATTGTGTAGAGTGGGTTCTATAAAAATGTATGGGATATTCAGGGAGGACTAAAGCCTTTGGTATAAGGATTTGCTGAGCTTTTTTTCCAGAGTTGCTGATCAGTATCCCCCTTTGTTGTACCTTTCACCCAACTTTCACCTATGGAGCTAAGATGCTATAGCATGTGCAGCAGTGATCAACACCCCAGTAAACCCATCTCAGTAGACAGACTCAACCAAGTTGACTAACTGCCTCTGGTGAAATGAATGGTTGAGAACAATTTGTTCTAATAATCATGAATGTTCCTGAAGCAGGTACTGTGGAATGCTTAGGGCTTGATCAGACATTGAGGACACTGGGGTCATCCACTCCTTCCTGGGGCTGTCACCAGTTGTGCTGACTTGTTCTGCCACTGGACTTTAGTGACTTTGTAAAACAGTGAGGCTGATGACTTTGTGCAACTCTGCCATACTTCAATTAAATTTAATTTCCTATAAAATGTAAAAATATAAGCTCTTTGAGGGTAGGGATAGTCCTCCTTTTTATCTTGGTATCCTTAGTTCTTGGTACATAGTAGATGTTGAATGAATGCTTTTTGAATTGAACTGAATAAAAAATGAGGAAGTTGGGTGACTTCTACCATCTCCTTTCCAGCACCAAATCTTAGTGATTTGCATAGGGACACTCCAATATCCTAAACAGCAACACCATTTGTCTAGCAACTCCACACTTTTACTGATTTTAAATGCTTCTTGGAAACAGTATTTAGGAATAAAATTAACGTGTTATAATGACAAAGCTGAAGGAAGACTCAGATGGATTAAAGTGATGTTCTCTGGATTGTGGACTTTTTTAAAAATTTAATTTAATTTTTAAAAATAATTATAACTTTTTATTGACAGAACCCATGCCTGGGTAATTTTTTTTACAATATTATCCCTAGCACTCACTTCTGTTCTGACTTTTCCCTTCCCTCCCTCCACCCCCTCCCCCAGATGGCAAGCAGTCCTATACATGTTAAATATGTCACAGTATATCCTAGATACAATATATGTGTGCAGAACTGAACAGTTCTCTTGTTTGCACAGGAAGAATTGGATTCAGAAGGTAAAAATAACCCAGGAAGAAAAACAAAAATGCAAACAGCTTGCATTCATTTCCCAGTGTTGTTTCTTTGGGTGTAGCTGTCTTTGTCCATCATTGATTAATTGGAACTGAATTAGATCATCTCTTTGTTGAAGAAATCCATTTCTATCAGAATACATCCTCATACAGTATCGTTGTTGAAGTATGTAATGATCTGGTTCTGCTCATTTCACTTAGCATCAGTTCATGTAAGTCTCTCCAAGCCCCTCTCTATTCATCTTGCTGGTCATTTCTTACAGAACAATAATATTCCATAACATTCATATACCACTATTTACCCAACCATTCTCCAATTGATGGGCATCCATTCGTTTTCCAGTTTCTAGCCACTACAAACAGGGCTGCCACAAACATTTTGGCACATACAGGTTCTTTCCCTTCTTTAGTATTTCTTTGGGGTATAAGCCCAGTAGTAGCACTGCTGGATCAAAGGATGTGCACAGTTTGATAACTTTTGGGGCATAATTTGCTCTCCAGAATGGCTGGATCAGTTCACAACTCCACCAACAATGCATCAGTGTCCCAGTTTTCCCGCATCCCCTCCAACATTCATCATTATTTTTTCCTGTCATCTTAGCTAGTCTGACAGGTGTGTAGTGGTATCTCAAGAGTTGTCTTAATTTGCATTTCTCTGATCAATAGTGATTTGGAACACTTTCATATGAGTGGAAATAGTTTCAATTTCATCATCTGAAAATTGTCTGTTCATTGGATTGTGGACTTTGAAGTAGAATATATACCTGAGAAGACATTGTAGTAAAATGGAAAGATGGTGTTGGCCTTCAACTTAGACAACATAAATTTGAGTTTTGTCCTTGTTGCTTTTATTAGCTATATCATTTTTAGCCAAGTCAGTTAATCTCTCTGGATTTCAGTTTCCTCCTTTGTAATATAGGTATAATAATATTTGCATTACCATCCTCAGTGTATTTTTGAAAGAATCAAGTGGAAATATTGGATGTGATTATAATAATAGCTAACCCTTACATAAACACTTACTATGTGCTAGGCCTTGTGCTAATGTTTTACAAGTATTGCATCACCTGATCCTTACAACAATATTGGGAAGTGCTGCTGCTGCTGGTGGTGGTGGTAATGGTAATAGTAGTAATAATGGTACTAACTAACATGTACATTAGCATTTACTATGTATCAGATACTGCTGAGTACCTTAGAAATATTATCTCATTTGATCCTCACAACACTCCTGGGAGATAGGTATAGTTACTATCCCCATTTTTACAAATGAAGAAACTTAAGTAAATGGAAGGAAGGGTAACATAACTAATTCAAGTCTTTCCTACTCCAGGTCTCTTGCTGTCTCCACTGTATCATGTAACTTGCCTCCTTATGCCTCATAACCATAAAACTGTACTTGAAGATTTAAAAAAAAAAGAAAAAGCTTTAAGGTGCCTCTTGCAAACATGGTAAATCAACTAGTCATTTCTAGGAAAGAGATAGAAAATGTGGCCTTTGGGCTTCAGGGAATGTCTATTCTCATTGGGCACTGACAGTAGGTATATAGGAAACAATTAGAATATATCATCAAGATATGAAGAGCAAAGTACAATGTTTCTGTATATGCAGGCAAAGTAAAGATCAGTCTCCAACAGCCTTTGTCCACACTAAAATTTTTTCCCCCCCATTTCATAATAAGTACATGAGATGTGCTTATCATCTCTGTCCTAAATATTTTCACTTTATGGCATTCTGGCTTGTTTTTTAGGTTTAAGTTTATAAACTTTTTTGGGGGTTGTTTTTTAAACTTGGTTTAAAAAAGTCTTTATCTCTTCACAAGATTATAAAGTCCTTCAGAGCAAGGACATGGAACCCCTCCTTCCCCACATTTTATCTAAGTGTGAATATTGACCATACCATTGATGCTACATAAATGTCTGTGGCAGATCTGGGATAAGTTACTTGGACAGCTTAGCCAAAGGTTTGAAGATTGCACCTCTTTCTCATCTGAAAAGTGGAGTTGCTCAGTGGTCCTTTGGAGGTTTTGAACTGTTAACACTTCCACTGGGATTACTATAGTAACTAGAAATAATTCCAGAGCTCTCATTTTTATAGTGTTTTAAGTTTTAAAATAATTTTCCTTATAATAATCTTCAGGGTAGATATTAACCCCCATTTACAGATACACAACCATATTTTTTTTCATATTATAGATAGTTGAAATCAAAGTCAACAAGCTATTTAGTTTGAGATAGAATATGAACTCAAGTCTTTGTCTATAAGTTCAGTGTCTTCCCTCTTCTCTCCAATAATACTATCCTTCTTGAAGAGGGTACCCTGAAACTCTGAAAATCCTTGAAGGAGAAAGTCTCCTTCAATTCTGCCTCAGTGAGGGACAAACAGCTTCATCCTTGTTATCTGGGAGGGGCCAGCTCAGTCCTGAAACTCATTGAATTCAATTCAAATTCCAGCTCAAGCTGAAACCCAGTAGGGAGCCAATTTGGGACTCCACCCACGGCCCCCTTCAGCTAAAGCTCTCATTATAAAAAGAACCAAACTAAAATTCTCAATTTGCAGAGGTTCCAAACATGCCAGCTCCATGCTTGACATGTCAAGGACCTTTGTCCACTGGAATACTCTTTCCAGTGTCACCCTCTCTTTACCCTCACCTATTTCCCTAACCAGACTTTATGCCTTTCTGTCAGGATTTCTAGCCTTACTTCCAAAATCCATAATAAACTCTTTTGTCAGTCTAGGTTTTCGGGTCTGTAAATTCTTTTACAGAGAACCTCTGCGCCCCCAGCAGGGAGTCCCCAAAACTCCATATCCTTGCCCAAATCCCAATTTGGCAGGGGAACCAAACCTCTCCATTTGATTCCCTGAACTCTGAACTTGCCACTAGACCTTATCATTTAACTCCATGACCACCAGAAATCCTAATCTCATTTTGGTTCCCTAAATCTAAACCTCATCAGTCTTTATATAAATTCTTTCTGTAATATCTTAAAGTTTACAAATTGCTTTCTCAGGAATGGTTTGGTAGGGTAGAGGTCGGGGGAGGCATTGTTACTCCTATTTTCCAAAAATAAGGAGCTTAACCTCAGGGAAGTTAGGTGATTACCATTTGCCTCCCCACTGAACATTGAAACTAGCACTAGGATCTTTTTATTTCTAGACCAAAACTCTATTTAGTGTGTGTATATATATGCTATTAAAGCTTAAAACTACACTAAGACTTTTTGGGATGCTTTGTTTTATAGTCAGGGAGGGAAAAAGATTTTCTTTATAAATATATTAATTTATTAAAAGTTATTTCTTAGGAAGTATCCATGATACTAGTACTGCACCTTGTATCACTGGTCATATATATCATTGTATCATATCCCTGTTATTAGCACAGGCTAATAGTTTTCTTGAGGTTACAGCTACAAGGGACCATAGAGAAATCATCTTGCATATCCACTATATTTTGTATGAAGAAGCTGTCCAGAGATGGGAAGTAAGTTTGCCAAATATCACACAGGTAGCAAAACTATTCAGGCCCAAGTTCCCTATCTCCAAATCCAGTGCTATTTACTTGTCAATGTAAGCCATTTCTTTGTTGAACAAGGAAGTAAAGTAGCAAAATAAACCAAGCAATCCATGTCCAGAGGAAAGGGAAGGGAAGCTGGACTCTGACTTTCCGATGATGTTCTTTACCTGGGCTAACTGGGTGTGGTTATCTCTTTGTTTCATTGCACAAATGTTTTTTGATCTTATATTGTAGTAGACATTGACCTCTTACTAACTACGGGAAAGGGGGGAGGAAGAAGGGGAGGTCAGAATAGTGAACAACTTTTTTTTTTTTTTTTAAATTCCCATTCTGTGGACAGGAAACTGAGATTCAGAGGATTGACTTGTTTTAGAACTTGTAGGTATTGTAGCTGGAACTTAATCTCAGATCTTCAGGATTCAAGAGTAGTACTTTTAGGAAGGATTTTTTTTTTTTTTTGGAAATTATCTAGTCCAACTTATTTAATATATGTGGAAACTGAAACCCAAAGAAGGAAATGACTTATTCCAGTTTATAGCTCCTTGCTAGTTTGGGAGCTAGAATTCTGTAAAGGTAGCAAAAGAGAATTATTACGAATGTTTGAGGACAGTCTAGAAACTAAAACACTTGGGCAACTGCCTGCAGAATTCCAACCTTGATTTATCTGAGTGGAAAAGATCAGACACCACAGCTAAACATCAGTCTTTTAGACTTCACTAATTCTAATTTGTGATAATTATCTGGGCTTGAGCTGACATTTACCTTTATGGTGTCTTTGGTACCCTCTTAAGCTATTAATGACAGAAGTGTTAACAGTGTTAATTAGCTTGAACTTCTTTATAGAGTTGAATGACTAGTCTTAATTGGCGAGATAGCTTATTAGTACCGTAAGCCTAATGTAATAATAATAATAATAATAATAATAATAATAAAGGTAATAACAGTAACAGCTGTAATGACAATAGGCTTTAGGCCATGATTCCCAATATTTTTTGCTCTGAAAATTCCTTTCAACAAACAACAACAAAAAGTGTTATGTTACCCTCAGGATAATTTAATATAATATTTATAATATTCTTTACTGTTGTTTATAGCTGAAAGCACAATTAAATCATTTTTAGCATGAACCCATTACATCATCATATTATTGAACTTTAAATAGAGACTACTGCCTTAAGAGTTTTAAAAATTCTTCATGTGCATTATCTCAGTGGGAAAACAGTAGCATGCTGGAGCAAAGCTGTTTGGCTCTTGAATCTAGTTGTGTGATCTTTGCCATTTGGTTTCCTCATCCTTAAAATGGAGATAATAGTTTTCACCCTTTGATGCTGATCAATTGAGGAATGATTGAATAAGTTATGTTATATAACTTTGATGAAATAATATTGTGTTACAGGAAACTACAAGCACGATACTTTCAGAAAACTTGGAAAGACTTAAAATGTGCATTGGGCACAACCAGAAAAACATTTACACAGAAATAGCTATAGTGTACAATGCTCAACTGTGAAAGATTTAGCTATTCTCTTTTTTTTTTTTTTTTTTTTTTTAATAAATTTTATTTTATTTAATAATAACTTCGCATTGACAGAATCCATGCCAGGATAATTTCTACACGACATTATCCCTTGCAATCACTTATGTTTCGTTTTTTCCCCTCCCTCCCTCCTCCCCCCCCCCCCCCCCCCCCCAGGATGGCAAGCAGTCCTATATATGCTAAACATGTTGCAGTATATCCTAGATACAATACATATTTGCAGAACCGAACAGTTCTCTTGTTGCACAGGGAGAATTGGATTCAGAAGGTAAAAATAACTCGGGAAGAAAATCAAAAATGCAAATAGTTCACATTCATTTCCCAGTATTCCTTCTTTGGGTGTAGCTGTTTCTGTCCATCATTTCTCCAATGAAACTCAGTTAAGTCTCTTTGTCAGAGAAATCCACTTCCATCAGAATACATCCTCATACAATATCGTTGTCGAAGTGTATAATGATCTCCTGGTTCTGCTCATCTCACTTAGCATCAGTCCATGTAGGTCTCTCCAAGCCTCTCTGTATTCATCCTGCTGGTCATTCCTTACAGAGCAATAATATTCCATAACATTCATATACCACAATTTACCCAGCCATTCTCCAATTGATGGGCATCCATTCATTTTCCAGTTTCTAGCCACTACAAACAGGGCTGCTACAAACATTTTGGCACATACAGGTCCCCTTCCCTTTTTTAGTATCTCTTTGGGGTATAAGCCCAATAAAAACACTGCTGGATCAAAGGGTATGCACAGTTTGATAACTTTTTGGGCATAATTCCAGATCGCTCTCCAGAATGGCTGGATTCGTTCACAACTCCACCAACAATGCATCAATGTCCGCGTTTTCCCGCATCCCCTCCAACATTCATCATTGTTTTTTCCTGTCATCTTAGCCAATCTGACAGGTGTGTAGTGATATCTCAGAGTTGTCTTAATTTGCATTTCTCTGATCAATAGTGATTTGGAACACTCTTTCATGTGAGTGGTAATAGTTTCAATTTCTTCATCTGAAAATTGTCTGTTCATATCCTTTGACCATTTATCAATTGGAGAATGGCTTGATTTTTTATAAATTTGAGTCAGTTCTCTATATATTTTGGAAATGAGGCCTTTATCAGAACCTTTAATTGTAAAGATGTTTTCCCAGTTTGTTACTTCCCTACTAATCTTGTTTGCATTCATTCTGTTTGTACAAAGGCTTTTTAATTTGATATAATCAAAATTTTCTATTTTGTGATTGGTAATGGTCTCTAGTTCATCTTTGGTCACAAATTTCTTTCTCCTCCACAAGTCTGAGAGATAAACTATCCTATGTTCCTCTAATTTATTTATAATCTCGTTCTTTATGCCTAGGTCATGGACCCATTTTGATCTTATCTTGGTATGTGGTGTTAAGTGTGGGTCCTTGCCTAATTTCTGCCATACTAATTTCCAGTTATCCCAGCAGTTTTTATTAAATAATGAAATCTTATCCCAAAATTTAGAATCTTTGGGTTTGTCAAACACTAGATTGCTATAGTTGACTATTCTGTCTTGTGAACCTAACCTTTTCCACTGATCAACTAATCTATTTCTAAGCCAATACCAGATGGTTTTGGTGACTGCTGCTTTATAATATAATTTTAGATCAGGTACAGCTAGACCACCTTCATTTGATTTTTTTTTCATTAATTCCCTTGAGATTCTCGACTTTTTATTGTTCCATATGAATTTTGTTGTTATTTTTTCTAAATCATTAAAATATTTTCTTGGAAGTCTGATTGGTATAGCACTAAATAAATAGATTAGTTTAGGGAGTATTGTCATCTTTATTATATTTGCTCGGCCTATCCAAGAGCACTTAATATTTTTCCAATTATTTAAGTCTGACTTTATTTGTGTGAAAACTTTTTTGTAATTTTGCTCATATAATTCCTGACTTTCCTTTGGTAGGTAGATTCCCAAATATTTTATGCTATCAACAGTTATTTTGAATGGAATTTCTCTTTGTATCTCTTGCTCTTGGATTTTGTTGGTGGTGTATAAGAATGCTGAGGATTTATGGGGATTTATTTTGTATCCTGCTACTTTGCTAGATTTAGCTATTCTCAACAATATTAAGACTAATCTAAGACAATCTCAAAGACTTTATGATTGAAAAGTGATATATGCCTTCCATAAGAAAGAACTGATGAAGTCTAAGTGCAGATTGAAGCAAATTGCTTGCCTTTTCAAGGAGGAATGGAGGGAGAGAATTTAGAACTCAATTTAAAAAAAAAAATGTAAAAACTTGTTTGCATATTGAGAAAAGGTAAAAAAAAGATTACTCATCCTTCTAAAGTAAAAAGATTGCTATGAAAGACTTAGGACTTTGAGATGGAAGGGACCTTGTACCTACAGCATACTTTCCAATCTCTTTTTGCCCACGAAAAAGTTAAATTCCAAAGAGGTTATCTGTGAAAACTAAAGTCCCTTTCTCAGGGTTCATTCTTATTATTGATCTTTCTGCAGCATTTGACCATTTAAATTTCCTGAATACTGTCTAGACATTGTACAGACTCCTGCTGTTCCTTCATTATTCTCTCAGCAAGTTTGCACAGTGGTTAAAGCTCTGGCCTGGAATTGGGAAGACCTGATATCAAGATTAAATCTGACCTCAAACACGTAATAGCTGTGTGACTGTAAATAGGTAACTTAAGAAAAAAAAAGTTTGGCTTAGATTCCTTACCTGTGAAATGGGGGCAATAATCTCACCTATCTCCTAGGGTTATTGTGAAGATCAAATGAAATTATATTTCTGAAGTGCTTAGTACAGTGCCTGGCATATATAATAGTACTATATTAATTTTAGCTATTATTATTTCTCAAATATTTCCAGTCTGTCTTCAAGTCCCACTCTGCTCAGACTGCTTTCAGCAGTCTGCAAATGCTCTCTTAACCACACAATTCCATGACTTTTTATTAGACCTCATTTTCTTTGATTCTACAACTTCTTCCCTTTCCTCTCCATCTTTCTGGATACTTTGTTTCCTTGGCTTCTCTGACTGTTCTTTCCAAGTTCTTCTCTTATATGTTTGATTATTGTTTTTTTGCTGGATCTGTATGTATCTTTCATCTCTCTATAAATTTGTGGGTATCCCTGAGTTTTGTCCAGGACATTTTCTCTCTCTCTCTCTCTTTTTTCCTCTTTTCTTTAGTCATTTCATCAAATCACAAATGTTTAGGGATTTCTATGCCAAGGACTTCCAAATTGAAATCTAGCTCTAATCTCACCCCTGAACTCCATCCTTTGTATAAGGTGATTGATGGACATTTCTGCCTGAAGGCTTCATTGGCTTTTTAGACTCAACCTATATCATTATCTTCCCAGAGACATTATCACTGATACTCCAGTCTAGCCTTCCCCCAGGTACTGGTATCTTTCAAGTCACCTAAGTTGGACACTTTAAAATTGCCTTAGATTTTTATTTCCCAGTGAATATTTTAAGTTATTCCAATTCTGTTTCTACAGCTTTTTTTTTTTTTTTTTAATCCCCTTCTTTCTACAATAGGTGACCAACTTAACATCTTCACTTTGGACCATTGTTATAGCCTTGCATTACTACTGAGCAGAGTATTCACTTTGTAATCTGATGTATTTTATACAATAAAGACACTTTGAGGAGGGATCTGTAGAATTTGACATTCTGTCAAAGTTTATGACCCTCCCAAAAAAAAGGATAAAAAGAAAAAGAATCCCAGAATTGTACTGATGATTGTTTTTAAAATTAAAAATGAACAAAACCATCTATCAAACATTGGGGGATTCATCTGCTTGTAGAGGGTTCAGTCAATTCTAAATAAATTCTTAGTACATGGTAGGCACTTAATTGTTTATTGGTTAATTGAGCAATGTTACTATGCCAGAGTAGGCATCAAACTCATTTAAATTCCTTTAAATCCAAAAAAAAAAAAAAAAACACCATTGGTAATATGCCCTTTTTTTTTTATTCAGGAGAACTAAATGGTATCCTAACTTAGTATGTGGTATAAAAGGAGAGGTTTATTTAAAAGTCCTTGTCCTGTGAGGGATTTTGAGCAGTTAGTATAAGAATAGTGATCCATTACTTTTTTTTTTTTTAATGTAGCAGAGCATCATGAAAGACAGCTTCCTTCAAAGAATGAGAGTGCATTCCTTCTGTCCTCATCTCCCTTTCTAGATTGCAAGTTCTTAGACAGTTCATTTCTCCCACTTTGTTTCATTGTTGGTTTTCTTTCAAATTTTGTTTGGACATGAATGCCTTTGACTCCTGGAACTTCAGGAAATTCAATTATTTACTTAAAACATATGAAGTTTGGTATCTTTACTATGTCTAGCTAGTAGTAGGGAGAGCTAGGAGATGATTGCAGGCAAGCCCCCAAGAATAGAATGGCTGCCATATCTTCTCATCAACATTGTCCAAAGTAAGTTTGGGCTATGACATTTTCTAAATGCTCTATATAGGTAGTTCCAGATCTAATGACTAAATTATTACATGTGGGGCTGTGAGTTTCTCAGCACCTTATGTTCCAAATTGATGATTTCTTCATACACACTGCAGCCCTTCTCCCTCCCCTCTCTGCTATGAACTAACATCTGAGATAGGACCATAATAAATCGTGATTTACTGGAATACATGCACCCAAGGGAGTTTTTAGTTCCCAAGAGAGACCATGTACCTGTTGCCTATTGCCAGTTAGCTGAAATGACTCAGCTTAGGCTCTTTTTCTTTTGAAGCTTGTTTCACATTCCTTTGTGTATCTTTCCTGGTATGAGGTCTCTGTCTTTTGGAGGTGAATTTGTTTTTTGAAAACAAGCAAAAGTTATTCAGGGCCAGGTCTGTTAACCTATATAGTATCTATAGATATAGATAAGCTATATTTATATAGTACATATAGAATCTACAGATCTATAGTTTTATAGATAAACTATAAAAGAAGCCTGGGAAATTTGTTACCTTTTGGCACCCAGCAGCAGAAAAGGAAATCAGCTCCACTATATTTCTTTGGATATTAAAAACTGAGTACAAAGGTAGAATCTGTGTTTCCTCCAGACTCAAAATAAATGCAGTTAAAGGGGACAAGAAGACTTGATTGCTGTTACCAGACATCTGAAGGGCTATTGGAATGCAGGAGTAGAAACCTGTGAGTGAAAGTTTCACTTTATGTTGTGAGGCATAACTTTCTAAGTGTTCTATTGTGTGAAAGAGAAACAGAAGCTAGCAAATTCACCATTACTAAAGGTGTTCAAGAAAGAAGTTTGGGCATTATTTTAAAGATGGTTCATGCTGCTTTTCTTGGACAGACTAGGCCTTTGAGGTCCCATCCAAAGGTGAAATCCTGAGTTCATTCAGACAAATGTTGGTGGCCAATTAGGTCATCGTTTTCCAGATGAGGAAATTGAACCCAATTAATTCTACTGACTTTCAATCTTTCTCTTTGTCTCCCTTCTTCCTCTGTCTACTCTGTGAAATAGTGCAGGCACTTCTGGATAGTTTCTCCAGGGGTGGCATGGAACTTATGTAGCTCCACTCCGATTGGCCGTGGATTTCATTTTATTCTTTTTGTTTTGTTTTGTCCTTGATTCCCAATACCAGTTGGAGTATAATGTGATGTGAGGGTTTATGTAATCTAGCTGCTCTGACAGTTGCTGAGACATAGGGATTTATGGGGCTGTAAAGATTTAACTAACTTCATACTTGGCTCCTTATGGACTCCAATTATTCTGGTATTCACTTGACCTGAAGTTTAGTGTGAGGGATATTTCTTCACTATTGTATTGTTACATTCCAAAATATATATTCCACTGTCAGAACACTGAGGGACAGTGACCAGTGTTAGATAAATATGTAGGTAATTGTTTTGCTCAAGGAGTGATCTATTGAATTTAGAAATGTTCTTCTAGGCAGTATGAATTATTTAATAGATTCTAATCTATCCAGTGCCCTCAAAGCAATCTTTTAATGAGAGATAGGAAGAGGACAGGCTAGGACATTTTTATATTAAGGCTGTGTGGTATCCTGATTATGGTCTTAGAGCTAGATGGAACTTTAGAAGACAGAATATTAGCGCTAGAAGATCCATCCTCTCTTTATTTTCAGATGAGGAAATAAGCCTAGAGAGATGAAATGATTTGTTCAATCCCACAAGCTAATAAATGACAAAAGACAGGGGCTTCTACAACTATATCTTCTGACTCCAAGGTCCCTGGAGCCAGAAGACCTGCCTGGCCTTGTATCCTGACTCAGCCAATTAAGAACCAGCTGATAAACTGTAGGCAAATGGTTTTATGTTTGTGAACTGCATTTTCCTACTGGAAAATGGGGAACAGTTTCTCCTTTTTCACCTTAAAGAATTGTTAAAAGGATCAATTTTGAAAGTCACCTGTCAGTAAGAGGATCTGGAGAATATTACCATCTAGAGGGTCTCCTCCTCCTATTTGGACTCAGCTCATTGGATATTCTTTGCATTAGTGGCAAATGCCTTTAGTGAGCATGTCTTTCTGTTTTATACTTTATATTATATTAATAAAGTTACCTTTGTTGTTGCATCTCTTGAATTATTTTTTAAAAAAAACATATACAAGGGAAACATCTTGTTCATTTATTCAACAAATGCCTGCTATGTATTAGATACTGTGCCTGGCTTACAAAGATAAAATCCCCAACATTTCCTGTCTTCTGGGAATTTACATTTGATTAAGAGTGATGAGGAAACAATATGTACACAGAAAATTCAATGTAAACATATTCAAAGTGATACAAAATATTGTTGGAAAAGTGTTTTTGTTGTATTGAGTAAAATTTTATTTTTCAATGCACAAACATTTTCTCAGGCTCTCACTTTCTCCATTAAGAGGAGGTGGGTTGCATGGTTTAGCATTGGCTGTCAGAACTATGATTGATAATTGTGTTGATCAGAATTTCTTGTTTTTTCCAAGTTTTGACTCTACAGTGTTTTTTGTCATAGATAAATTATTCTCTTCATTCTGTTTCACTCTTTCATCATTTCATACATGTCTTCCCACGTTTCTCTGAAACTATTCCTTTCACAGCTTCTTACAGTTATATTCCATGACATGCGTACACCATCATTTATTCAGCCAGTCCACAATTGACAGGCACTCCTTTAAATTTCATTTCTTTGTACTACAAAAACAGCTGCCTTATTTTGATACATATGTTTCTTTCTTTATTTTTTCCTTTTTCAATCAAATGCTTTGTTAATAGCATCATCTATATTTTCTATATCATTTTGTCAGTTGTGTGACTATAAAACTATAGTGAGCAGTAGAACATCATTTATGTGAGCCTAATTCATTCTTTTTTATGCCTTCATTGGGGTACCTTCAATGTATTTGTTAATGATTCTCATTAAAATATAGAGATGGGAAAGTAAGCACTAGTAGACTGGTTTTTTGGGTGGTGGTAGTGGTGATAATAATAGTCCTGCACTTTTCCTCTTTGAGATACCTCTTAACACCTTCAGCATTATATTGCCTTCTCCATAAATCTGTTCTGTGCATACAGAATGAAGTTATTCTTTTTTTTTAATAGCTTTTTATTTACAAGTTATATACATGGGTAATTTTATAGCATTGACAATTGCCAAACCTTTTTTTCCAGTTTTTCCCCTCCTTCCCCCCACCCCCTCCCCCAGATGGCAGGTTGACCAATACATGTTAAATATGTTAAAGTATAAATTAAATACAATATAAGTATACATGTCCAAACAGTTATTTTGCTGTACAAAAAGATTCGGACTTTGAAATAGTGTACAATTAGCCTGTGAAGGAAATCAAAAATGCAGGCGGACAAAAATATAGGGATTGGGAATTCTATGTAGTGGTTCATAGTCATCTCCCAGAGTTTTTTCCCTGGGTGTAGCTTCAATTCATTACTGCTCTATTGGAACTGAGAATCAAGCTATTCTCATTTCTTAGGGGGAGGGCATTCTACTTTTTACCTCAATCAAAGATTGTACTATTAAAATTTAGATGTGGTGGCTCTACCATAATTAGTGGGGGAAAATTAGTTGTATAAATCTTTATAGATCTTTTCTTTTTTCCCCTAAATTGACTTCTTCACAATTTTATTTTTAAATGGCCTTTATATAGCCTTGTTGTCTTTTTGCCAAACTATTTGTAAATTAGTTTTCCCCCTCCATTGCTTCTTGGTACTTATGGAGTTGATAATGCTCAAAATCTTCCACAGTGCTCCATATTTTAAACCATTGATGCCCTGATTGCCTTATCTCTCTGTTTGAAAAATATATAAAATATTTGCTGTCTGAAGCAATTTCTAGGTTCTTTTGGTCTACTTGTTGTGGTAATAGATTTGGCTTACTTAAACTTCCTTAAAAAATGGTGATTATGTCCATGTCTATTCTTTTATCCATTTCCTATTTTTGGCATCGATAGTTTATTTAAATAAGACCTATTTATTTATTTTAAAAATGTATTTATTTAATATTTTTCCTCTGTTATATTTAAGACAATTTTTTTTTTAATATTTGTTTTTAAAACTTTTGAGTTCCAGATTCTCTCCCTTATCCTTACTCCCAGCCCCCTTTAAGAATGCATATGAAGTTATGGAAAACGTTTTCATAGAAGTCATGTTGTAATGGAAAACAAAGATCTCAGCTCTCCCCCCCACCCAAAAAAAAAAAAAAAACCTCTCAAGAAAAATAAAGGAGACAGACAATCAAAAAGCAAGGGAAGGAGGAAGGAGGAAGAGAGCAAGATTGTGAGCAAGTGAGTGAGCATGTTTCAAACTCTAATTAGACACAGTCAGTTTTCTCTGGGTATGAATAGGATTTTGTTTATAATCATAATCATAACTTCAGAGAAGTTGTGGATCCCTGTACTGCTGATAATAGCAAAGCCATTCACAACTTAGCATCCCATGATATTGCTATTACTTTGTACACAATACATTTCACTTTGAGTTCATGGAGGACTTTCCAGACTTTTCTGAGAGCATCCTGCTCATCATTTCCCATAGAACAATAAAATTCCATCATAATAACTTACTACAATTTATTCAGCCATTCCCCAATTGATGGGCATCCCCACTAATTTCCAATTTCTTTTTTATCTGAGAAGAGAGCTGCTACAAATACTTTTGTAAACATAGGTTCTTTTCTTAAAATTTTTTTTTCTTTGCCTAGTAGGGTATTTTTAGGTCAAAGGATGGACATGCATGATTTTATAGCTTTTTGGGTATAGTTCATATCTTTTGATTATTTATCATTTGGGGCATGGTCCTTTTTTTTTTTTTTTTAAATAAATTTAACTCACTTCCTTCTGTGTTTGAGATATGAGGCCTTCTTAGAGAAAAATGCTTAAAAATAAATAAGACCTACTTAAATATGTTAAATTGCTCCATTTGCATCCTTTATCTTCTCATTTTTATTCTTTTAATCACTTACTTTATTCTACTTCTAAAATAATTTTAAAGTAGTGAAATGGTTAATTCACTTTTATCAAATAGGAACAAAAATATAGAATAAAGTAAAGTGACCAAAAATTCAGGATTCTTCTTCTATTCACAAGTGGCTTTTAAATAGTGAAAATTAAAATTTTCTGTTAGCATTGTGAAGACACTCATTGTTCTGTTAAGGGTCATATAGTAAGGAATAGTCAATCTTTCCAGGGTTCAGAAGAGCTAGTCTTTTTTTTTTTTCCTGGAGTAGGTTGAAGTTACTTTATTTTGGCATGAAAACCTCCTCACCAAGTACTGAAGTAAGTAGACTTTATCAAATGCTTCCTTTACAACAGTCTTGAGCTGTACAGAGTTGCAAATATTATTGTCTCCATTTTACAGATGAGGAAGCTGATTCTCAGAGAGGTTAAATGACTTTTTTAAGATGACACAACCAGTATATTTAATGAAGGAACTTGTTTGAACCAGATTTTCCTGATTCAGATCTACTTTTTGTCCAGTATGCCTATATTGTCTCTCCATCTTATAGATGAAGAAACTGAGACTTGGGGAGAGATTAAACAATTTATTTATGATCCCACCAGTGATCATTTGAAAGGTGGAAACTCAAAACTTTCTGACTACAAGTCTAGGGGACCTCTTCAATGATGTTGACTCTAGATATAGGATAAGATGATTATCCATCCCCTGAGTTATCAAGCCCCTTGAATTTTAAAGGAGGCTTCTTGAAAACATTCGCTCTGTTAACAGGAGGCAGAGGCTTCTGGAATTATGTGGTTTTTCATATTCCCTCTTGGTTAAGGGAACTTTATGACAAATGCTTGTAAACGTTCTAAGCTGTGATGAGCTACAGCTGTCTGCAATCTGGTTCTTGGTCTGTCAGTGCCTATGTAGGAGCTGTGGAATTTTTTCAATATTTCCCAGGCAGTGAATCTTGTAGCCGGATTGAAATGCCTGTATCCTGTGTTATAGGTTGCAATGCTTTTAGGCTTTTGGGGAATTACTGGTTTTCGCTGGGCACCCTCCCTAAATCTTCCAATAAATTTTTTTTCTTTCAAAAACTAATGTAATTTCCCACTTTAGAGATGGTGTATTCAAGATAAGAAATGAAAATGGATTTCTTGGATGCTCAGTTTTGGAGGTGAGATGGCTATCTATAACAGAATGTTATCTTCCTCTTGATTCCAACCATTGACTATTATTCCCTTTATGTTCTGTTTTTTTCCAATAGGAATGGTGATGGAAGATCTAAAATATATTAGGAAAGTAGTTCTTTTCATTCTGTAGGATACTTATAATTGGTGAGTGATATGAGTGAATTAAGGAAGAATAGTTCCATGGAGCACTGCTAACGAGAGAGAAGTATAACTTAAATGAATATTGCATTCTTGCTTGGCCATTCATTTTTCTCTGGTTGAATCAGAATCACAGAATGAGCTGTAAGGGAATTTATAGCATATATATATAAAACAGCAGTAAAAGCATACTTAGAACATGTAATGATAGAATTGGAAAAGACCTTAGATTCTATTAGTCCTAATCCTCATTTTCTAGGTGAGGAGAGTCGAAGCCCAAAGTTTTGAACAAAACATTTGTTCAAAAGAACAATATTAGTGACCGAGTTGAGTCTTGAACCAAGGACTTTTGGTTCCTAGTACATTATTCTTTTCTAGTAATGCATAATGTCAGAAAGACATTCTGAATGATTTCTTTTGATTTATAATGCCAAGGGAAAATAGCTCTACTAGTCAGAATATTCATTTTGACATTGGATTTTGAAGATCTTGATTACCTTGGATCCTTGCCAACCAACAAATTATTGAACTTGCTATATGCCTACCACTGAGGTTGAGATTCAAAAGAGCATGTTGGGAGGCAGCTAGGTGGTGCAATGGATAGAGCACCAGCCCTGAATTCAGGAGGACCTGAGTTCAAATATGGACTCTGACACTTAACACTTCCTAGCTGTGTGACCCTGGGGAAGTCACTTAACCCCATTTGCCTCAAGAGAAAAAAAAAAGAGCATGATGACATTGTAGTCTCTTTTCACACAAGTACCATCTAGTTAAGATGGAGAGAAAACTTGACAAAACTCTTGAGCTGGAAAAAGCCTTAATAAAAATCATACTAAGCCACATGGAAAGAACACTAGATTTAGAATCGGAAGATCTGGATTTGAATCTTGCTTCGCTTCTTCTGTTTATTACTGTGTAACCTTGGGCAAATGATTTCCTTTCTCTGGATCTTTCTCATTTGTAAAATGCGGGGGGGTATGCAATAGTATGTAAGTATCTTTTCCACCTCAATAATACTAGATGTTGGCTATATAAAGACAAAATGAAGAGGTTGTTTCCCTGCCCTCGAGGAATTTATATTCTATTGGAGAAAACTGTGTGTGTGTGTGTGTGTGTGTGTGTGTATGTATGTATGTATGTGTGTATTTTTTATATATATATATATATATATATATATATATAATTTACACATGAAAAATAAATTGATTTTAGATTGATGATATATTATCTAATCTATGCCATTCAGTAACTTTCTTTCAACTAGCTGTCCACCCCCCACTATCTCACTCCTATTTCCTTTTTTTTTTAATATATATATTTTATTTTATTTTATTTTATTTAATAATAACTTTATATTGACAGAATCCATGCCAGGGTAAATTTTACAACATTATCCCTTGCACTCGTTTCTGTTCCGATTTTTCCCCTCCCTCCCTCCACCCTCTCCCCTAGATGGCAAGCAGTCCTATATATGTTAGATATGTTGCAGTATATCCTAGATACAATATATGTTTGCAGAACTGAACAGTTCTCTTGTTGCACAGGGAGAATTGGATTCAGAAGGTAAAAATAACCCGGGAAGAAAAACAAAAATGTAGATAGTTCACATTCATTTCCCAGTGTTCTTTCTTTGGTTGTAGCTGCTTCTGTCCATCATTGATGAACTGAAACGGAGTTAGGTCTCTTTGTCGAAGAGATCCACTTCCATCAGAATACATCCTCATACAATATCTTTGTCGAAGTGTATAATGATCTCCTGGTTCTTCTGCTCATTTCACTTAGCATCAGTTCATGTAAGTCTCTTCAAGCCTCTCTGTATTCATCCTGCTGGTCATTTCTTACAGAACAATAATATTCCATAACATTCATATACCACAATTTACCCAGCCATTCTCCAGTTGATAGGCATCCACTCAATTTCCAGTTTCTAGCCACTAGAAACAGGGCTGCCACAAACATTTTGGCACAAATAAGTCCCTTTCCCTTCTTTAGTATCTCTTTGGGGTATAAGCCCAGTAGTAGCACTGCTGCATCAAAGGGTATGCACAGTTTGATAACTTTTTGGGCATAATTCCAGATTGCTCTTCAGAATGGTTGGATTCGTTCACAACTCCACCAACAATGTATCAGTGTCCCATTTTTCCTGCATCTCACTCCTATTTCCTAATCTACATCTTTGACACTCATCTGGGAATCCCTGAAGTCATGTTTTTTTAACATAGACAAGTCCATCTAATCTAATCCTTCAATTTTACAAATGAGGAAATAGATTCAATTTTCTAATCTCTCATTGATACTTATCTGGGAATCTCTGAGATCTGAAGACTTGTTAAATTTGAAATTGTACACATGTCCATCATTGAATCCAACTCTTTTATTTACAAATGAGCAAATGGGGAGTTGTTTGCTTATCTATGGTCACATAGCTAGTTCAGAGAGCCAGTATGTGCTCTTTCTCTAATACCCACAGACAATAAATGTGTGCCACACTTGGTTTTGAACACAGTAGAAAGTGCTAACTGTCACTGATCTATTTGAGTGACCATAAAATATAGAGAAGATCAACCTAACTTCCTGTAATTGAGAATCTCAGAAAGGGATCTGTTTTAGGATTTATGAAGAGGTTAGAGCCATGCCCCACCCATGGAAATGAAGTGCAGTTTTGGCTTTGTGGGATGCTTGCATGTTCCTACATAGGCCGTTTCAAATGCAGCCACAGCCTCTTTTCCTCCTACACCCCGCCTAGTACTCTCTGTTCAGGCAGGGGCACAGACTGACTGTCCTCAGCCTCTGAATCACCCTCTCCTGCCCTTAAGTGTTCATTCATGTCCTTCCTGAAATAGGCATCTCCTTACCCAGCTGGGCCCTCCCCTTGACTTACCCTGCTTTGATAGTGTGGAATGGGATGGGAGCCACTGGACTGAAGAGCTAGAAGACCTGGGTTGGGTCTTGGTTCTGTCATATACAAACGTCACTTCTGGTACTATCTGGTTAGGATGAGTCACTTTACAAGTTGGACCTCACATTTCCACATCATAAAAAAGGGGTTGAATAGTCTCACCTTGGAAGCTAGTAAGGGACTTATCACTGGAGTCTTCAAGTGGAGATTCTTTTGTCTGGGGATATCTTAGAGAGGATTCCTGTTTAGGTAGAGTTTGTAGTGAGTGTTATTTGGGATTATTTCCAACTTTGGGATGTGGTGGCTAAGACTACTTCCATTTCATGGCATCCTGTGGTTTAATCTCTTAAATTTCTTTTTTATTCTCATTCTTTCCTTCTCCCTTCTCCTCTTTCTCTCCCCTTTCCCTCCCCATATTGCCCTTTTCCCCCTCCCCTTTCCTCTTTCTTTCCTCACTCCTCCCTTTCTCTGTCTATTTTCTCCTCCTCTCCTCTATTCTTCCCCTAACCTCACTGATGTGGGAAGGAATCCCCCAGGAGCCCAGTGGACTCCAACCTCATGTTGCACCTTCACAGCTTGCTGTTGGCCAACTCCTGAGTAGGTGCCTTTGAACTGTGCAAACTCTGACAGTAGGATAAAGTATATAACATGGAAACCACAGGGAGATCTTTCAAAACAAGTTAATAATGCTACAGATCTGAGCCCCTGGTGTTCTTCCCCCTCCTCTCTTTTCTGAAAGTTGCTCACAAGAGTTCCTAGGAAGATGTGAAGGGGGAGATAACTAACTAGTGGGCATCTGGGGATAGTGGAACCTTTAGCTAATGAACATTCCAGGAACATTGAAGAATTTGAAAAAGAATTCTGGCTACAGGAAACAGAGTGACTCTTAATGAATTCTTTTGACAAAAGGTTCTTTTTATGGGTATTCCAAGAAAATAGTCTTGGCTTTTTTCAAGTACTCTAAAGCAAATACTGTAAAGATGATGTATCTTTGTTTTAAAATGAGGGTTCCGCTGGGCTGATGTTATCCTAGTTTACTGCTTCCAATCAGAGAACTGATGGAATGGGGGGAAGGGTGAGTAGAAAAAACCCCAAACTGTCTGCCCTTATATTCCCCTTCTCTCCAGCATTCTCATTATAAGATATTTTATTTCTCAGGAAGGCTCAGATTGATTTGTCTAATCCTAATATGTCTCTTGACCTGTAGTCTTGCATTTCTAACTGCTTATTGGACATCTTGAATTTGATGTCTCATAAATGTCATACTTTCAGCATGTCCAAAATGGAGTTCTTTATTTTGTCCCTAATCTTTTTTCCCTCTTCCCAGTTTTCCTCTTACTCTGAAGGATGCCCTGATCCTTCTAGTCATCTAGATTTGCAAGTCAGCTGTCATTCTTGACTCAGCCCTTGACTTTGTTCAAGTGCTATTATTTCTGTCTTTGCGGTTTTTATTTTATTTTATTTTAAATAAATGTCCTTTCATCTCCTCTGACTTTGCTACAACTCTGGTGCAGGCTTTCCTTAACTCAAGCCAGGACTACTGCAGTAGCATGCTGGTGGATCTGCTTGCCTCCAATCTATCCTCACTTCAGTGGTCAGATTGATATTTCTAAAGTGCAAGTCTAACCATGTTCCCTACTCAATCAGTTGCTATGGCTCACTATTGCTCCCAGCATCAAATATAAAATTAGCTGTTTAGCTTTTAAAGACTGCCATAAATTGGCTGCTTTTTACCTTCCTCAGGTGACACTGGCCGCCTTGCTGTTGTTCCTTATGGTGTCCCATCTCTTGCTTGGGCATTTTCACTGGCTGTGTCCTGTGCTTGAAATCTTCTTTATTTCTTCCTGCTAGAGTTTCCCTGACTTTCTTCAAGTATTAGCTACAGTTCCATCTTCTGCAAGAAGCCTTTCCTAGTTATTCTTAATCTTAGTGCCTTCCCTCTGAGACTGCCCCCAATATACCTTGTATATATTTTGTTTATATATATTTATCTGTTGTTTCCTGTTAGACTGTGAACTTCTTGATAGCAGAGAATATCTTTTGCTTTTCTTTATATCCCTAGTGTTTTTAGCACTGTCTGGCACATAGTAGGTACTTCATAAACTTTTTGACTAACTGAAGTCTGAATTCATTATGAAGTTCATTCTCCTTGGCAAAGAAAATGAAGAAAGTAAGAACTGAGTAAGTTTAATTTCTCTCCCATATCCATTATCATTGTCCTTTCCACTCCAAACAGTGCTTGTATCCCTTTATCTTTCTTTCTTTGCCTTTTTATTGTCTAACGTATGTCATAAGAAGTCTTGGTTTCCTCACCTGTAAAGCTTGCATTTTGTTAACTTCACTATGTATCTCAAAGAGGATATGAAGAAGATATTTTTGTCAAATTATAAAGTTTACAGAAATGGATGTAACAGGCCTTATTTCTGATATTGTTGTAACATTTTTGAAGTTCTCTGTGGTGTAGAAGTGACTTTGGAGTTTGAATAAAGATGATGATAGTATTAGCATAGCATGTATTATGTGCTATTCTTAAAGCCTTGTTGAGTACTATTATAACCCCCATTTTATAATTGAGGCAAACAAGTGACTTGCCTATAGACACACAGCTAATAGGTAGTTGAGGAAGTAAACCAGTGATAGAATATTTCTTGAAGACTAGAAATTGAGGTAAGTTCAGAGATATTCTCAATACACCCAAAATATTTTGGTCACATCTTCTTGTGAAGACAATTTATTAATAGTGATTATTGCCTGTTGCTGGAAGGATTACTCAGGCTGATGAAATCACATATCCTTGAAATACTGACATATAATTATTTCTACTCTTACCATATTTAACATAGTTACAGAAGGCAAGGAGTTTTTTAAATCAGGACATTAATTCCCACAGCTGATAACAGGCCTTCCTGTTACACTGCATGGTTTGATCTGAAAGTGGATTGGTATGAGCAGATGGTGCCTTCTGCTGGGAATGTGCCAATCTTCAATTTTAATAGGATGCAGTTTCCCTGAGTTGATTGGCATCTTGTAGTATTATATGACTTCAGCCTTTTATTGAACCTAAGCAAGAGAGTTTGTGATTTTTTTTTAATATTCCTTTGAGAGACATGCATGGGCGTATGTATAATATTTTTTAGGATAATAACTTGCATGGGTTTCCATTCCATAACATGTGCCTCATCCCTGGGTGGGTGGGTGGATGGGTGGGAATGAACTTAATGCTACAAGTCACTTTTTGAAAAAAGTGATTCATTAATGTGATTTTATAATTCTTTTAATCAGTGAAATTCTAGTAAAATATAGTGCTATCAGTAAGACTTTTTAGGAATGTGATTTCAGTGAGAAAACATAAGAACCAATGTTACATCCTAGAGGGTGTGTGTGTGTGTGTGTGTGTGTGTGTGTGTGTGTGTGTATGTGTGTATTTTGTAGAAAAGATTTTGTTTTTTGATGTAATGTTAGGATAAATACAGATTCTTGTTGGTAGAATAAATTGATCCTAAAAATTTTTACCCCTCAAATGGAATTCCTTAGAGTGAAAAATGTTCATTATTCAACCCATGATTGTATAAAGACTGGAATTCTTGAATCATAAAACATTGGCGCTTGAAGGGACTTTGGAATGTAGAATGTAATCCATTTAAAATTTATTATGTTGTTACTATGTGCCGAGGCCCATGTTAAAGCTCTGTTTTCAGAGGATTTATAACTGTAAAAGTGAGTGTGAGATTAGTGAGATATGGATAGAATGTGAAAGGAGAGTTCTAGGTAAAATGCACTGAGAATTTGAGGAGAGAAGGATCGTTTTTACTTGAGGAAGATGATTTAGAACAGCTTTGTGGAAGAAGTAGCAATTGAGCTAATACTTGGAGGAACAAGAATTTGAACAGACAGAAAGAGGTAAACAGTGGGAAGTATGTTCATAGAAGCAAGCGAGAACAAGATTAGGAAACATTTAATAGTTTGGCTTACTTGGAATATAATGTTGGAATAGAATAAAAAAAGGGGGATAGAAAGTTGGAACCAGGTTGTGTCAGGTCTTCAAGGCCAGGGAGACACGTTTCTGTTTTATTCAGTTAGCAGTAAGGAGTCATTGAGCATTTTGGAGCAAATGCATAGCCTCGTCAGTTTTGTTCATTAGGAAGATTATTTTGGCAGCTCTGTGGAGGATGAGTTGGAGAGAGGAGAAAGAATAGAGACAAACAAATAGAAGACATACTGTTGGAACTGGTAGGGATTTAAAACAGTAGGGAGTTTCTGAACACACAAATGTAAAATGTCATTGGAAGGTACTCTAGACATTATCAAATCTGGCTCTTTTATTTGACAAGTAAGGAAACAAGCCAAATTGAGGAGAAGAGCCTTATCCAAGGTTATGTGATTGCTTCCGGGAGGAAATAAACATTAACCATTTCAGCAACTGTGGGGCTTCCTGGTCAGAGTGAACTTGGAGATCAAATACCAACTGATGCTGATTGTGAGACTCTGGGCAAGTCATATTAGTTACTTCCATTTGTAAAACACAGTACACTTGTATTAATTATCTTGAAGGGGTGTCATGAGGAAAAGTGCTTTGAAAACCTTGTAGATATTTGTAACTGTGTAATAATATAATGGGATAAGATAAGAATTGGACTTGTGATTTCATTGGTAATTACTAGTTGAGGAAACTCCCTCTAAAATACTCAGATATCCACTTTCTATGCATCTCACAGTCTTTTTATTAGACAAAATCATTGAGAGGGGAGAGGACTTGCATAGGATTCCATAACTTGGGTATCTGATGTAGTTACCGTCTACTTTTTTAGTCTTTTTAGATTTTTTTAAGCCAGTGACAGTGGCTTCCATGTTGTTCCTAGAACAAGATATTCCATCTCTTGGATTCAAGGATTTCATTTGGCTTTTCCTGCCATCTCTTCTCTCTTCCCTCCCAATTTTAGAATATTTTCCCTCCTCATCTCTGCCTCCTGGTTTCATTGCCTTTCTTAAGTTCCCACTAAAATTTCATCTTCTCCAGGAACCCTTTTCCAATTCTTCTTTATTATAGTATCTTCTCTCCTAATCATTTTCTATTTATTGTACACACACACACACACACACACACACACACACAATCTGATATATTGCTTATTTCTGGTCTCCCCCATTAGATTAAGATCTTGATGACAGAGACTTTCTTTGTTCCTTTTTTGTATCTCTCAGTCCTTAGTACAATGCCTGATATTTAGTGGATCTTAATAAACGTTAATTGACAATGTTTTCAAGTCTGGTTCTCTATTCGCTAAGCCACTCAAGGGATACTTCTACTAGAGTTGGTCTTAACCCAAAGGTGTTCAGCAAATGACTTTTTTTTTTTTGGTTATTTTTAGTTAATAATACATATAATGACAGCAGCCCCTAGTTTTTAGGAATTTCTCCACCAGAGTTTAGTTCTCATCTGACTTCCCTTCTTCTCTTTATATTTAAATCATCAACCTATTTCCACTTTATCTTGGTATATAGGGTGTGAAATATTGAACTTTCCTTACTTTCTCCCACACTATTTTCCAGTTTTCCCAGCAATTTTTGTCAAAAGAGTAGTTTCTTATCCTAGAAGCTGAAAACTATAGATTATTGTGCCTTGTGTACGTAACCTAATCCATTGATCCACCCCTCTACTTCTTAATCAACACCAAATAAAATAGTTTTAGCTCTAGTATGGGTAGGTTATCTTGCTTTGCAGTTTTTTTTCCCCATTAATTCACTTGGGTTGATTATTGAGGGACTCACTTAGAAGGTTAGAAACCTGGATTTTGTTGGCTCTCCTACTAAATCAGTATGATCTTGGTCAATCATTTTCTATTTCTGGGCCTTAGTTTCTTCCTTTATAAAATAAAGAGATTGGAGTTAATTAATCTTTAAGATTCTTTATAAGCTCCAGCATTCTAAGGTACTCTGCCAAATGCTACTGATAATGAATCTCAACTTTTAAGACTTAATTGATTTTTTTTTAAATGTAGGGTTTTCTTAATTCATGGCTAATTCTGAGCAGCCTCTGACCACATATAAAGCAAAATGATAGCATCTCTGAGTATAGTAAAGTTTTCCCCCCTCCATATTTTATGAATATAGGATTTTTTTTCCTGAGTAGTCTTTTCTTCTTTCTCAACTTGAAAAGGGCTACCCTTGTGTTTTGCTGGAGCAAGTCCAATGTTTCATTATCTGTCCTCAGAGTAAAATATTCCTTATTTCAATGCTGTGATTATGCCATATGGAATACTTGAAAAAAATTTGCATCTCAAAAATCAGTTTTAAGGAATGTTGTTCCTTCATCATTTTCTGTATTCAGCCTTTTATTACTAGTTTCTTTTTTTTTTCTATCACCTAGCAAAAATTTATCTTTCTCTTCTGGCTTTCCTTCCTAAAAATTATAATCACGAATTTGGTGTGATACATAGGGAATTGATCTTGAAATTAGGAAGATGTGGGTTTAAGTCCTACCTATAATACATACTTGCTGTCTTACCTTGGACAATATCACTTAATCTTTCAGGGATCTAGGCAATCCCTAATCTATAGAAATGCTGCTGTTCTGCATTGGTAGAGAAGGAGTTTGTTTATCCTGTACTAATAACTCCTTAAGAATGAAGATTCTTTGTGCAATAAAAATAAAATTAACAATAGGATAGCTAGGTAAGCAGTGGATAAAGCAAAGAACTCGGAGTCAGGAAAACCTGAGTGTAAATCTGGCCTCAGAGACTAGCTGAATGACCATGGACAAATCACTTAATGGCTGTCTACTCAGTTTTCTCATCTATAAAATGGGGTTAAATAATAACACTTGCCTTGCAGGGAGGCTGTGAGGATCAAATGAGCTTTAGCCACAGAAACATTTATTCTCTAAGTATTGAATTGTAATGCAGAGACAACTCTGTTGTTATAAAAAGAGCTCCATATTTGGAGTTAGAAGACTGTAATTTGAATCTTGATTCTCATTTTCTTTCCCTTTGACCTTTGGTTAAGTGACTTAACTCTTTAGGCTTTTAGTTCCCACTTTAAAATGACAGAGTGAAATGTTTGCCAAGGTTTTTTCCAGCTCTGAATCTTAGAACAATTAGAGCTTTAGTGATTAAACATTTTTTTGAAATATTGATCTTTTCTCAATAGTAGCAGAAAATACTCTCATTTCATAAAGTACAGTTGCTCTGGTAGTTGTTCAGAAACTATGATGATGGTGAAGAAATAATATGATGGAGCAGGAAGATTTAGAGACAGAAGAAATGGTTTGCAGTCTTGGTGAACTGACTACTAAATCACTCATTTGTGGATTCCTTATTTGTAAAATGGAAATGATAGTATTAGGTTGGCTTACCTCATACTCTAGTGGATTGTTTTGAGGCTTAGATGAGATAATGAATATGAAAGTTTTTTTTTAATAATCGTGACCAATTTATTTTCCACTTAAATTCTTTGAGGACAGTGTCCCCTATATCCTTTATCTTGGTATCTCTCCCACTGCCAAATATGGTGTGTATACTTTTCCCTTAAATGTATCAATGAATCAACCTTTGAATGTGGTTAAATGAAACTGATAACGTCTTTCTTGGAGTTGGAAAGCAAATTCTGAGCAAATACAGAGGTACTTCAGTGTTCATTCTTATGAGCTGCATAGCCAAGGATTATATATAGAAGTTCTTTGTACAATTTTATACGTACACATTTGGCCACCTATTGTGACAAATAAGGCATGTTTAACTTCTTTGATCTCAGTTTCCTCTTCAGTAAAAAGAAGAGTATAGATAATCTAATCTTCTTGAGGTTCTTTTGGCATTTTGCACTTCTGTTCAGAGCTACTGTTAAGTTTCCTTTGGCCAGGACTTGGTGTTTATTGTTGCAAGTATTTAGAACCTGTGTATCATGGCTCTAGTTAATGTTGTGGCTCTCTAGAATGCTGAATAAAATGACCCGATGAAAAACTTTGGGGAGAGAGAGTACTGAAGGAGCAGATTCAGAAAATGTCCCTTTCCTTTTTCCTTCCTTGTTTATTCTTTGGGAGTCTTGGAATTTGCTTATAAGAGCCTATCTTTCTATAGTCTCTAATGGAATAATCACGGGGGTCACTTTCAAATGACTGGGACCTCAGTTTTGTTCTTTGCACCAAGAGGAGGAAAATCACCCACGTAATTTATAATCAATAAACCAATCAATATTTAGTATGTTCTAAGCACTCTGCTTAGGTGCTAGAAACAGAAATAAGTGAAAAAAATTATTTCACAGTGTGGTTACTTTCTAATGAGGGGCATATAATAAGCATGATAACATAAACAGCATAAATGGAAATTTAATAAGTAAGTATGAATCTATACAAAGTAGTTAAAAACAATGTAGCTTGCTTGTTGGGAAGGGAAACCTAGGAAAGATTTCATGCAGAAGATGGTGCCTGAGTTACATCTTAAAGGAAGAGAGAGTCTTTGTGAGAATTAGTTAAAGATGAAGTATATTCCCAACATGAAGAATGACAATTACAAAGATATGGAGCTTAATGTTACTTAATAAGTAACAGAGAGAAGGCCAATTTGGTTGGATGGCAGAGGTCAAGAGAAAGGAGTAATGTGAAGTGAAACTGAAAAAATCATTTGGGACTAGATTGTGAAGGACTTTATTTTTATTTACTTTTTGTTTTTGCTGAGACAATTGGGGTTAAGTAACTTGCCCAGGGTCACACAGCCAGGAAGTTTAAATATCTGAGGCTAGATTTGAACTCGGGTCCTCCTGACTTGAGGGCTGGTGCTCTATCCACTGTGCCATTTAGTTGCTCCTTAAATTTTCAATTAATTAATTAATTTTTGTGAAGGGCTTTAAAAATTAAACAAAAGAGTTTATATTTGTTTCTAGAAATAATATGAAGCTACTGGAATTAGTTGAGTAGAGGAGTCACATATCTATCTATGATACTTAAGGAAAATTACTTTGATCCCTGTGTGTAGGATAGATTGGAGTGATGAGAATTTGGGGCAAGGGAACCATTTTGGGAACTGTTGAGAGTTTCTAGGTGATAGATTAAGAGGGCTTGAACTAGGATAATAAAATTGTGTGAGTTAAAGAGAAAGGGTCAGAAGATGCCCCAGGTCATAGAATGAAAGAACATCAGAGTCATGAAGGAACTGCAGGTCATCTAGATCAACCTATACCTGAACAGTAATTTCCTTGACAAGTAGGCATATAGGCTCTGCTCAGAAACATCTAGTAAGGGAGAATCTTCCCTTCCTTCCCTACTTCCCTCCCAAGAATGCTGTTATTTTTTCTAACTGAGTAAAATGATTTTTTTGTAATTTAATTGGACTGGCACAACATAAATACATTAGTTAAGGTAAAATTGTCATTAAAAAAATAAATAAATAAAATTGTCATTAAAAATTATATTGGTTTTACTCGCTCATGCACAATAACTATTACTTCAATTATTTACATCTAACTTTATTTGCAGAAAAGAGATTTTGTGTTTATGTTCATGTAGTTCCTGTGTCTGTTTTGGCAGATATACACTCAGATTTTTAAAATACTGTCTAATTATATTAAATAGACTAAAACAATATTGATTAATATGGCTGACACATAGTATAGTTTCTCTATTTTTCTCTTTTGATTAAACCTTATTTTAGTTTTAACTTTGTCTGAGATCATGATTATTACTCCTGCATTTTTTTTTTGCATAATAATTTATACTCCTGATCTTTATTTTATGTTTGTATGTATCTGTCTTTTTTGTATTTCCTGAAAGCAGTATATTGTTCAATGCAATTTTTGAATCTGTTATCAGTTTCCATTTTATGGGTAAATTCATCCCATTCACATTCTAAGCTATAATTATTTGTTTATTTTCCTCCTCCTTATTTTCCTTACTATCTTTCTCAGCTTACTCCTATTCTTCCTCATTCTTCTGTTTTACTTCTACCAGTTACTTTGCCCTCTTGTTTCTTAAGCTGCCCCCCTTTAAGAATCCCTCTCTTCACCATATCCCCTCTTGCTTCTTTCTGATTTTAGAAGACTTTTATATATGTTGTTCTTTTTTATCCCATCCCCATTGTTTCTTATTCCACATTTTGAATTGCTCTAATTGTTAGGAACATTTTCCCATATGATGAGTCAGTATCTTCTTTGTAATGTCTCCCATCTGCCCTAGTTTTGTGTTCTGGGGCCAGGCACAACAAAATGAATTCATTTTTACTATAACAAGTCTTTAGGTATTTGAAATTAGCTTTCATGTGCCTCCTGAGTATTCTCTTTGCTAAGCTAACATTCCCAATTCTGTCAAATAAGACTCTTAAAATATAATACCACTGTTAAGTGGAAGCCCCTCTGCATGAGTTCATTTGCTGTGGTTAAGCCCCAAAGGCTTCTTTTGTACATTTGATTAATAGACTCTTAAAGTTGGAAGGGACTAGTTCCTCCAATAACAAGAGAATTCCCTGCATGACTTTGCTGTACAACTAATTCATTCATTTATGGGACAACTCTAATTGTTAGGAAATACCAAACAAAAGTTAGGCTAAAAACTGCTTTCTTATAGTTTCTATAATGTTGATCTTGGAGACTTGGGTTCATATTTTAAATCAGACACTAGCTCTGTGAACTTTCTGCGCCTTTGTTTTCTCAGTTATATAATTCAGATAATAATTCATATATGGCTTATCTCAAATATATATTGTGAAGAAAGCTTTAAGTACTATATCAGGGAATTGTCTTTATTATTAATATCATCATTCTATTATTTTTCTCCTCTGGATTTCCTCTTCTCTCTGTCCATGATAATCTATGTGATAAATCACATTTCTAAAAACACCTTACAACTAATAAAGCACCTTTTTATAACAGCCCAACTTTATGAGGTAGTGCATGCGTTAGTATGAAATGGGGGGTGTTGGTCTTTGGTGATCATCTCCAAGGGTCCTTATAACATTAAGATTTTGTGGTTTTATGATTCTCATTTTAAGATACATAAAATAAATGCTATACCCACATGGTATGATGTTGCAGTTAAAGCTATGTAATATCCATGCCTAACAGTCAACATTGTACTGTACTTGCCCATTAGAAAACTATAGTATTGAAACCTGTTTGCTGAAAGTTCACGACATTTCAGAATATCAAAGTTAGAAGAGACCCCAAGACAAAATCAGGTATTGGAGAAATCCAAATGTCCCAATATCAAAAAGGAGAACAGAATATTAGAACTAACACAGAACTTATTTAATTTAATTCTTTCATTTTTAAAGATGAGGTAACTGAATTTCTCAAAGTTAATATGATTTGCCCAAAGTCACATAACTAATTAGTGGCAAAAGCCCAATTTTTTTTTTGATCTGTTGTTTTCAAATGTTGGGGTTTTTTGTTTGTTTGCTTTTTTAAAGGATCTCAGTCAACTAAGTAGCAAAATCTAGCTCTCTCATTAGAGAAAGGGACACCCAAATGACACAGTGGACAAAGTCCTAGACCAGGAGTGAAGGAGGCCTGAGATCAAACACAACCATAGACACTTGCATTGTGATGCTGATCAAGTCACTTAATCTCTGTATGACTCAGTTTCCTCATATGTAAAATGGAAATAATCATAATAATAGCAACTAACTTTCCTTAAGTTGTTGTGAAAATAAGATAATATTTATGAAACATTTTGCCATCCTTAAGTATTATATAAAGACTAGTTACTACTATTAGGTTGAGAGCAATATAACTGAGACTATATTCTCTAGATTATATTATGTTAGAAATATAGTCTTGACACCAAAAATCAGATATCAAGGAAAAAAGATTTTTTTTATTGATGTTTTCTTATTTTCAAAACATTAAGTTCCCACAGTCCTCTCCCTGGATATGGATGGCTCTCATCATCACAGATCATTGGAACTGGTCTGAATCATCTCATTGTTGGAGAGAGCCACATCCATCAGAATTGATCATTGTATAATCTTGTTGAGGTATATAGTGATCTCCTGGTTCTGCTCATTTCACTCAGCATCAGTTTATGTAAGTCTCCCTAGGTTTCTCTGAAATCATTCTGCTGGTCATTTCTTACAGAACAATAATATTCCATAACATTCATATACCATAAATTATTATGGAATAAATTATAATGGAATAAATTATTCTCCAATTGATGGACATCCATTTAATTTCCAGTTCCTTGCTACTACAAACAAGGCTGCCACAAACATTTTTGCTCATGTGGATCCCTTTCCCTCCTTTATGATCTCTTTGGGGTATAAGCCCAGTAGAGACACTGATGAATCAAAGGGTATGCACAGCTTTATGGCCCTTTGGGCATAGTTCCAAATAGTTCTCCAGAGTAGTTGGATGTGTTCACAATTCTACCAACATTGTATTAATGTCCAAGTTTTTCAAGGAAAATGTACTAAAGAAGAATCTTAAGGAATCATCTTAACATTTCAGGTCAGAAAGTGGGCTCCGAGTCTCTTCAGGAAGAGGGAGCCCTGAGTACAGAACTTGCTAGTATGGCACAGCCCCTTCAGAGAACGGATTGGTCATTTTCTTCTAGGTTACAGTCTTTCAGATATACCCTCTACACGTTTCCCCTACATATGTATAAACATGTTTCCCCTCCCTCATCACACATCCCATGTTCAAAAGTGGCAGAAAACTCCCCCTATGGGATTTGTTGTTTAATATTAAGTTAGCCTATTAAGAAGGCCAGTAGGGAGTTGGTCAAGTCAGATCATTGACCCCAACTAGTTTGGGCTGGATCAGCTGTTATCTTAAGTTTGTAGTTTTCTTAAAATTATAAGACTCTTTCTGATTGGTTGAATCTACCTGTGTCTTTCTAGCTCCCCAATTCCTTGTTTGCTCAAAGCTTATATTGATCACTTAGTTGTTCCGTGAATCCTAATCTTTTTAACCTCTCACATTCTAAAAACTTCTCGGTCAGTGGTACCCACTATTTTACACTACCTGAAAGCTTGCAACACTCTGTGGAAACCCAACTGTTCAGTATTTTGCGCAACAAAATAAGTCATCAAAAGTTCATCTGTATTTTTTCCCCTATCAGTTGAAAGGCATGAACAACAACATCAAAATCATTTCTGAAGAAGACATGTAGTTGTCCCCAATTTATCTTGGTTCTCCTCAGAGCTGTCCATACAATTAAAATATTTGTACTAGATTGAAAATTTTGTTAGCATGTTTCTTTTCTATTGGACCATTTGTATATCTGGCACTACTAATAAGAACAAAACCCAAAATTGAAAAAGTAAACACCAAGTAATAAACCAAATCTAGGATTCATCTTGGAAAGTCTGGGGAACAGTGACAAAATTGGTAGCTGTGGCAGATATCTTTAAGTTAATAGAACATGGGGAATTTAAGATTTGTAAATAGAAGAAAAGTTCTTATCAGGCTGAGGGAGGTGATAGAAACAAATAATTCCTAATTTTCTCTCCTAAGCATTGGATTATTAGAGGCAAAACATGATTTTACTAGGATTGCTAGGCTCATAAATTGTTAGAGCTAAAAGGAACCATAGCACATAGAATGCCAGCATACTGAAAAGAAACTGTTAGAACTGGAAAAGGCCTTAGGACAGATTGTTAAAAAAAAAAAAACAAAACATTTATAGTGGCTAAGTATTTGAAAGAAAGTTGACGGCCATCATTTGGAGAATGGCTGAATGCATTGTGGAATTTGAATGTAATGAAATATTATATAGTAAGAAATAATAAATATGAAAATTCATAAAGACTTGTTATGAATTGCTGCATACCTAGTGAAATAAGCAGAACAAAGAGAACATTATTAGGCTCAATAGAACAGAGATTGCTGTGATTGGAAGGGACCTCAGGACATAGACTTTTAGAACATAGAATTATATAGAATGTTAAAATCATTCCAATTTTAGAATATGGAATTCATTAATGATATAATTGGCACTAGAACCTACTCCTTAATAATTCAGCAAAAAACACCCACAATGACTGTATCAGTTAGTCTATCCAGTATTCTTTCTCTATAGTTTCCACTTATTCTCACACCAATCAGAGAATAGCAGAATAGGAAGAGATTTCAGGGAACATATAAACAAATGGTAAATAAACAAGAATGCTTACCAGGTGGTCATTAGAAAGAGGGAAAGATTTCACCTTGTTTTCTTTGAACCCAAAATGGTTGTATTCACTCTGAGCTCATTTGTCTTTTATTGTTTTATTCTTTATTATTTTAGTCATGATTTTTTTTCTTTTCTGCTACCTTCATTCTGCATCAGTTCATATTGTAGTGCTTTAGAGTTTACAAAACACTTTAAATATATTATATTGTTTGATTTTTAACAATAATTCTGGAAGTTTGTGCTATTATTATCATCCTCATAAACAGATGAGAGAATTGAGGCTGAGCTTAAAGATCTTGCCTGAGATCACAGACCTAGTAAGTTTGAAGTCATATTTAAATTCAGTTTTTCTTGACTTTGTGAGTGGTACTCTTTCCATTTCTCTCCAAGTTTCTCTGAATCATTGATTATTTTGTTCTTATAGTCTTTTTTTTTTTTTTTTTTTGCTTCTTATAGTCTAATGATATTTTATTAATTTAAATCATGATTTATTAAGGTATTTTCCAATTAATGTGGGTTTATGTACTTAGAAGAAACTGACACATTGGGGCTATGTTCAGAGGAGGGAAGGGTGGAAGGGTGACAGGGCTGGTGACTTCTGGAGGTCATGCCATGAGAATTAGTTGAAAGAACTTGGGATATTTAGCGTAGAGACTGTAAAAACTTGAAGGGAAGTAGTAGGACATAATAGGCATGAAAATTCACATTATGTGGATTTAGGATTAGAGTTGTTCTGTTTGGCTTCAATAGAGCAAAACTAGGAAAGTTCTTGTGAGGCATAATGTATTTTGATTCAACAATTTCTTACTAAACCTAGCTCTCCATGAGGAATGGAATGCCTTCCCCTCAGGGAATGGAGATGGATAATGATGGTGGTTGTTGATGGTAATCTGAGAAAATAGCAGTGCTTCATCATTCATTGAATACGGTAAATTTTTAAGGGAGGATGTTTTAGAGGGAAATTATGTTTTGGGTTGACTTGGATTCTTGAAATCCTTCCAACTCTTAAGGCTTTGATTTTGTAACTCTTCCTTTACTTCTGCTATCTTCCCACTGGGGAACTTTAAAGGGAAGAGAAGACTCAGGGCAAACTTTTTGTGTGGGCCTCTGGGAGAGATATTTTTTCCTGTTCTCTGAAAGGCAAAAACCCAGACTTTTGTAGCAGAAGTAAGAAACCTCTTTCATTCTAAGTTTCTCTCCTGGGATAAAGGCAAGAGAAGAAGAAAAAAAGATAGAAAAAAGAGGAAGGAGCTAAGGGAAGAAGAGACATTTTTTTCCCTTATTATTTCAAGGGGGAGGGGGTGTATGATAACCAACCTGAGGTTGGGAAGATATATCATATCCCATCCAATGGTAGTCAGTCATGAGGCTTGTTTCTAGATGCACTTTTTTTTTTTTTTTTTTAGCATTCCATCCTTTCTCTTCGGAGCCTGTCTTTATTCAGCACAAGACATTTATAACCTAAAATAACTTAACAGTAAAGGTGCTGTAAGGAAAATTCCATCTTACTCTCTCCCCCTAGGTGAGAACTTTGTATTCCTCAGCAGTGACCCATTTTACGTAGACCCTTTTATGTTGTACCTCCCTCTTTTTAATTTTGGGTTGGAAAGAGTGAGTTATACAGAATGAGCAGGCATGGATGTATTGTAAACTGGATCTCAGTGCATTATTGCAAATTTATTCCTGATTTCAGAGAAAATAGTCTAATAATGAGAGCTGTTCAAAAGTGGAATGAACTGCTTTGAGAAATAGTTTCGGGGGCAGCTAGGTGGCGAAGTAAATAGAGCACCAGCCCTGAAGTCAAGAGGACCCGAGTTCAAATGTGATCTCAGACACTTAACACTTCCCAGCTGTGTGACCTTAGTCAAGTTACTTAACCCCAATTGCCTCAGCTGAGAGAAGGGGAGAGGCGGGGAGAAGAGAAGGGAGTGAAGTTTCCTTCTCCTTGTGGTCTTTGAGCAAAAAATGGGTGCCTGTCAATAACTCAAAATCTAAAATTTATTACTGTTGAGGGTTCTGTCATGTTGTCATGATTTTAATATCTTTTCATTCCTCATTTTCAGCCACTCTATATCCATATAACTAATTACCAAATTCTGTCATTTTTACCTCCACTTGTCTAATGTGCCCCTTTCTTTTCATTATCACAGCTAACACTCTAGTTCAGACTCTCATCAGCATTGCTTGTATTATTATAATAGCCCCCTAATTGCCCTTCCTACCTCTAAATTCTTCCCATTCCAATTCACCCTCTTCACAGCTGTCAGTAGTTTAAGAAAAAAAAATGATGTTAAGAAATGTCTACTAAAATGAGAACTTATAAATACACAGTAGGCCAGAAAAAGGATTATATATGATACTATGAATCTCTATATGTATAACTCATTTTTTAAAGGAAAGTATATAATTCAGCATCTTAACTTTCAAAGCTGTTCTGCTTATTTCTGCCTAAGTGATTTTCCTAAAGATCTTATTGTATTAGGTCACTCAAATACTCAATAAACTTCTGGGATTCCCTCTTGATTCCAGGATCAAATAGTATTTAATCTTTAATTTCTTTATCAATTTCTGCTTTTTGGTGTACATACTTATTGGTATAATAGTTGACATATGTTTAGGATAGAGACTAAACATATGATTTCATTGATAGATCTCTGTACTAATTCATACTAGCACCTTCTCTGCAATTTATAGTTCGTAGTAGCTTAGAATAGCAATTCTCAAAAAGTGTAGTAAGGTCATACAAGGTCACACTCCCTCTCTTTCCTCCCCCCCAATTCCCTTTTGGGTGGAAGTAGTAACTGTTTTGGTAATAATGTTCAATTGTTTTTGAATTGTGTCTGACTCTCATGATTCCATTTGAAGTTTTCCGGGCTGAGATAACTGGAATGATTTGCCATTTCCTTCTCCAGCTCATTTTGCAGTTGAGGAAACTGAGGCAAACAGGGTTAGTGGACTAGCCCAGAATTTCACAGCTATTAAGTATCCGAAGCTAGATTTGAACTCAGGAAGAGGTGTTTTCCTTACTCCAGTCCTGGCACTGAAATACCAGCTGCTCTTTGGTAATACTAATTATTTGTATATTAGAATATCTGTCTTTTCTCCTACATATTTATGTAGGCTGGATTTTCTTATGCTTAAACCAAACTAATATGGTAGATTGAATGCAGAAGCAGAGATGAGAATCTAGCTGTCTTCTCTTAAACTAGACATTAAAGAGATTAGTAAAAATATTTAAAACAATGTCAGTCTTAATTTTTTTTTTGTTTTGTCAGTCAGTAAACATTTATTAAGAACTTACTTTGTACTAGGCACTGTTAAAAACAACAACAAAAAACAAAAGGCTTGTCCTCAAAGGACTTAGAATCTATTAGAGGAAGCCAACAATTAGTTTTAATTCAAATTTTGTAAATACTGATTAATGCAATTCATGGAAACAGAAATTCTTTGTAGAGTACTCAGTAATATTTTAGAGTTCAAAAGGTCCTGAGATGAAAAAGTTTGAGAAATGCTGGCCTAGACCATTTATTGGAATTTGTTCAAGATCACACTGTGTGTGTGTGTATGTGTGTGTGTGTGTGTCTGTCTCTCTGTCTCTCTGTCTGTCTCTGTCTGTCTGACTTGATAGGATTTGGAACCAGATGTCCCTGTTTCTGAGACTATCTTTTTTGTTTGCTTTGTCATGCTACATACATAATTTATAAATAAATATATATACATATCTTGGCATTGTGTGCTCAAAATTTTCTTCACTTTAGGAATGCATGATCAAAAATAATTTATGACTGTTGCTGTAGTTTGTTGAATTATTTCACCTGGACAGGACTTTATAGCAAGGAATGTTATTTAGTTAGAACATTAGAGATTATTCTATTCCTTTTTATGTGCTAGGAAACTGAATCTCAGGTGCAGGGATTGTTAAGGTTTTACTGGACCTAAAAGTTGGAAAGATCCCCAAGGCTATTTGCCTTTCTAAACATCCAATTTCTGCTTCTTATGGCAATCCATTCTACTTTTGTTCTTCCCCAATCCCCTTCCATTTGTTTTATTTATTTACACATTGCTTTATGTTGGGAGAGAAAAAAATCAAAGCAAACAAGAAAAACCATGGGAGAAAAAAAAAAAAACAACAGAAAACAAAAGTGAACATAGCATATATTGACTTACGTTCAGTTTTCTTGGTTTTTTTTCTTTTAATGCAGATAGCATTTTCTGTCTATTGGGATTGCTTTGAATAACTGAACTACTGAGAAGAACTAAGTCTTTCATAGTTGATCATTGCACATTCTTGTTGTTATCGCATATTATTTATTCCTGGTTCTGCCTTTTCACTCAGCATCAGTTTTTAAGAAAATACTAAAAAGTTAGGTTTCCACAGTGTTACACGCTTCCAAGTAGCATAGGATGATGGGTACCACAAACCAAGAAGTTTTCAGATTGTGAGAAGTTAAGAAAAGTTAGACTCCACACAACAATTAAATGATCAATAGAAACCTTGAGCAAATAAGGAATTGGGGGCTAGGAAGGCACAGGTGGATTCAATCAATCAGAAAGAGTCTTGTGGTTTTGAGAAAATCACAAACTTAAGATAATAGCCAGTTTAGCCCAAACTAGTTGGGGTCAATGACCTGACTTGCCCAATTCCCTACCCGCCTTCCTAATAGGCTAACTGAATATTAAACAACATATCCCACAGGGGGAGTTTTCTGCCATTTTTGAACATGGGATGTATGATGAGGGAGGGGAAACATGTAGCGGGTGTATCAGGAAGATTGTAACCCAGAAGAAACTGACCAATCTGTTCTCTGAAATGTTAAGCTGATTCCCTAAAGATTCTAATTTAATAAATTTTCCTTGATATCTGATTTTCAGTCAAAAGTGTATTTCTAACAAATGGGTGTAAATCTTTCCAAGCCTTTCTAAAATCAGCTTGTTCATCATTTCTTATAGAACAATAATATTCCATTATCTTCATATATCACAACTTATTCAGCCATTCCCCAATTGACAGTCCATCCTACTCATGGACAGCTGAAGAGGGATTTTCCTGACAAGCTGCCCCTGATGCTTTTGACTATTCTTTGTAGTTGAGCAAAACAAATTTAATATCACTTACAATTGAAATTACTACAAATATTTGAAGACCAATCTTTTCTCTCCCTACACGCCCTAAGTTTTTCTTTTCTTGGCTACTCGGTGAAAAATGTTTTTAATGGAACCTTGTGTGGCATGATCTCTAGTTTTGTCACCATCTTGGTTATTCTTTTTTGGAGGTGTTATAATTCCATATATAACATATAACACTATATAGGTGTAAGTTCACTTCTTAGATTGTTTTCTCTTTTCCAAAAATTAAGATATTCATTTTTTTTAGCTGTTAAAAGGTGTTTATAATAGCATTTCCATTACTTTTTCAAAAACTAATTTAAAAAAAAATTGAAGTTTAACAAACATAATAAACCAGAAAATTTCCATATGCAAAGAGAGGACTATTAATTAAGCTGCCATTATGTAAGGCTTGGATTTTTTCCCCCCACATTTCTGACTTAATTTAGTATTTATAACATTGGCCTCCATGTCTCTCTTGTCTCTTATCTTCTGTTCTGAAATTTCTTTCAGTGTATTTTTTTAAAATTATAGCTTTTTATTGACAAAACATATGCATGGGTACTTTTTCAATATTGACCTTTGCAAAAACTTCGGTTCCAACTTTTCCCCTCCTTCCCTCTACTCCCTTTTCTAGATGGCAGATAGTTCCATACATGTTAGATATGTTAAAGTATGTTAAATACAATATATGTATACATATTTATACAGTTGTCTTGCTACACAAAAAAATCGGATTTAGAAAGAAGGTAAAAATAACCTGGGAAGAAAAACAAAAATGCAAGTGGCCAAAAACAAGGAGTGTAAATGCTACATTGTGGTCCACACTCATTTTCCAGTGTTCTTTCGCTGGATGTAGCTGGTTCTGTTCATTACAAATCAATTGGAACTGATTTGGATCCTCTCATTGTTGAAGATAGCCACTTCCATCAGAATTGATCCTCATATAATGTTGTTGTTGAAGTGTATAATGATCTCCTGGTTCTGCTCATTTCACTTAGCATGAGTTCATGTAAGTCTCTCCAAGCCTCTCTATTCATCCTGCTGGTCATTTCTTACAGAACAATAATGTTCCATAACACTCATATACCACAATTTACTCAGCCTTTCTCCAATTGATGGGCATCCATTCAATTTCCAGTTTCTAGCCACTACAAAAAGGGTTGCCCAGTGTATATATATTTAATCTCTCTCTCTTTTTTTTAAAATGATTATTGACATTTTTTTTCCTTTTCTTTTTCTGGTTTCACTGTTACTATCACCTTTCCCCTCAAAACTCTCCTTCCTCAAAAATAAAAACTCTACCTTATAAAGCTTATAGTCAGTCCACCCAAATCCACACATTTTCCATGTCTCAAAAATGTATCTCACTCTATATTCTTAGTTGGTCACTTCTCTGCCAAAAGATGGAAAGCATAATTCATTATCAGTTTTCTGGAATTTTAAGTCTCTCCCATTTGTAGTCATTGTATAAATTTTCCTCTTGGTTTTGTTCATTTTACTCAGCTAATAGAAATCCTTCCTTATTTCTCTTCCATCATTTCTTATGGCACACTAATCTTCCATTACATTCATATAATACTTTTTTCAGCCATTCCCCAGTTAATGGATACCTACTTGTTTCCAGTTCTTTCCTGCTTACAAAAAAGGGCTGATAGAAATGTGTGTGTGTGTGTGTGTGTGTGTGTGTGTGTGTGTGTGTGTGTGTGTATTTATATATATATTCTTTCCCTCAATCTTTGAACTCTTTAGGATGGAAACCTAGTAATGTTATTGTTGGATCAATAGATATATAGTTTAGAGATTTATTTTTTAGGTGAGGATATAGCCCCAAATTAATTTACAGAAGTTTTAGGTCATTTCCCAATTGCACTAACAAAGCTTTAGGGTATCTTTCCTTTCATAATTCTTCCAACAATTGTCATTTTCCTTTTTTGTTATCTTTTGATGGTCTGTTGGAAATGAAGTTGAGCAGCAGTTTCTTTAATTTGCATTTCTCTTATTAATGATTGGAAGCATTATTTTATAGCTTGCCTTTTTACTCAGTCAGTTACATGTATTAAGCACTTACTATGTGTCAGGCTCTGTACTTAGTGTTGAGGATACAAAAAGAAGCAAAAGACATTTCTTACTCTGTTCATTTTCTCTGACCATTTATCTTTTGGAAAACTACTCTTGCTCTTATACTAGCACTTCTTTACATGTCTTTGTCTTAGAAATGTGGTGTGAAGATTGATGCCTTCTCTCCTTCTCCCTTCCCCCAATTGTTTTTCTCCTATTTCTAACTAGGAATTTCAATTTGTGCAACTTCAATTTCTTGTCTTAAAATTGTTCATTCGGTTTTCCTCTTCCCTTTATTTGGTCAATAACTTTTCCCTCATTTTTAGTTATAAAAGATCTGTCTTTGCTCTTCCAATTTGTTTATAATTTGACTTTTTATGTCTAGGTCATATGCCCATTTAAAGTATATGATATGATTGGTTTAGAATCTTATTTCCATCAGACTGCTTTCAAGTTTTTTGGAGTTCGGCAGAGAGGTTAGGGTAGATTTGAAAATCATCAGCCTGGAGAGATAGTAATGAACAACAACATGGAAAAGATAAATAATGAAATACTGAATATGTGAAATACTTAGCAACTCTAATCAATACCATGACCAAGCACAGTTCCATGATGAAATAAGCTATCCATCTCTAGAAAGAGAGATGATAGACATAGTACAATATATTTTTTAAAGGACTTTATTATTTTGAGGAAGCACATGTATATATAAATCAGATGTCATTGGAAAGGCCTGGTAAAAGATAAATATTTTGGAAGAACTTCTGGAGGCAATGAATTTCAGGCCTTTGTGGTAGGATAGCACATAGAAATGAATAAAGAAGGAGGTAAAGCAGAATATCAAGTTCAAGGAATGGCTCATAGATCTTTGTGGCTGGAACATGGAGTCCAAGGGAATTATGTGAAGCAAGGCTAAAAATGTAGGTTGGAGCCAGATTGTGAGGAAACACTGAAGGTATTTGTTGAATAGTGATTCTTTGCTCATTGGATTTATCAAAATATGTGCTATTGGGTTTTTGTATAACTAATTTGTCCTTCTAGTCAACTTAAAAAAAATTTAACCATTATCAAATGGCTTCATTGATTACTGCTTTGTACTGGTTAATAGTTTGAGATCTGTGCTGCTAGTCTTTTCTCTCTCTTTCATTATTGACCTTTTATTTTTCCAGATGAATTTTGATATAATTTTTTTTTTACTTCTACATAGTAAATAGTAAACTACATAGTAAACTTGGTAGTTTGTCATGTTTTTGAAGGCATGGACTGTTTTTTCTTTATTTGTATCCTCTGAATTTAGCACGGTACCTGGCTTAGTTGCATAAATATTTAAGTAGCTGTTTAATATTTATTATCTTGTCTTGATTGGTGTGGCACTGAATCTGTACGGTAATTTAGGTTGTATTGCCATTTTACTTATCTGCATGGTCTAGTTGTGAGTGCTTTCTATCTCTTCAATTATTGAAATTTATTTTTATTTCTATAAAATTTTTTATATCTTTATACTATTCCTTTGTGTTGGCATCTGAATTCCCAGATACTTTAAATATTTTGTAATTATTTTGAATGGAATTTCTATTTGTTTGTGAACATCCTCAAACACTAGAGGGCCTTCCAAAAGTAAAATCAGTGAACCTATTTGCTTTATTCCTGATCTTATTGGAAAGACCTCTAGTGTTTTGTAACACACTTGTTATTTTCATTCCCTAACCTACAGTATTCTCTGAAAAATGTCAAGGACTATAGAAATATGAGCTATTCTTACCTTTGTTGTATCTTAAAATCTGGTACATTTCTAAATAACATTAAAACTACCTGTCTGTTTCTAATGCTTTTGGGAGCATTAAACTTTCCCTAGTTGTCTGCTCCTTTGTGTACAAGAGCTATTACTTAAATATCTTTCTGTTGAGGAACAAATATATTATTACTGGTATTTAAAATCTGACAGTTACCAAAGCTTTTTACAAATTACTGGGCAAATGCTTGGTTTACCACTGTAATAATTGTTAATTTTCCAGGACTAAGTAGTTTTTAGCCTTTGGGTGCAGGTGTAGGCTTTCTTCTTGTCTTCTATTGGGACAAGGCTGCATTTCAATCTATGTTTCATCTACCGTGAAATTCTCCAGTATGAAGCCTGGATTGGGTTCCCACGGCAGCTGTGTTGTTCTGAGAAATCCCCACCCTCCTCTTCCAGCTGTAAGAGGAAAGTTTCTTGTCTGTCTGAATAATAGCCAGGCTGCTTAAAAATAGCAGAGTGTATTCTATCTCAACTCTTCCTTGTCAAGGGAGCTTTGGGAGACGTTCCCTATTACCTCTAACTTGCTCTTTTTGAACACTTGGCTATTTTCCCCTTGTTGGAATGGCTCAGCTGTCAAAGGTGCTGTTATCCTTTCTTTTGGTCCTGTGAAGAGGCCCTAGTTTGTTGGCTTAGATAAATTATCCTTTAATACTTCTGAAGGCCCTGTGATTTCATTGTTCTGAGTTATTTTTCCATGGAGGCAGATTGCATCCTCTCCATGCTTTCATTGCTTTTATACATTTCTTTGGCCAAAGATATTCAGATTGAGGTGATGAATCTCACCTAACTAAAATTAATGTTTTAGGGACAGTTTGCTATTAGACTATTACATTGATATACTTCATTTTGCGTAGCCATTTCCCAGTTGGTGCACACTACCAGTTCTTCCAATTCTTTGCTTCTATAAAAAATACTGCTATACTTCACTGATTTATGTATAGAATATTTCTGCCCTTGGGATATGTGCCCAGTAATAGTATTAATGTATTAAACAGTATGTATAATTCAGTGGGGTTTTTTTGTGTAATGGTTTTTTTTTTTTTTTTTAACAGAATTATTAGACTACTTTCCAGCTCCCATTAGTGTGCTGTTTTACTATGATGGCTCCTTCAACTTAACTATTTTCATCTTTTATCATCTTAGTCTAAGTGTGAGGTGTTTTTTTTTATTTTATCCCTTTTGATTTATTAAGGGTTGAGGAAGTACCAGGTACTGTTAAATTCTAGGAATAACAGTTACAAAAGAGTCACTTCCTATTCTCAAAAAAGGGGCACAGCAAATATAAGGTAGGGGTGGCTAGGGAAAGGAATTTTGGACTGAGAAGTCAGAGAGGATGTTGTATAGAACTATAAGTTAGTCATCCTTACATATTCTTTATTAAGTAATATGATAATAGCAATACAGATAATAATAGTAACTATTTCCCAAGGTTGTTGTGAGGATCAAATGAGATGATGATTGTAAATTGCTTAGTACAGCACTTGGCATATAGTAACAGGCAAATAGATAGCTGTACTTCTCTCTCTCCCCCAACCTTGATGATTCCTGATCTGTTGATTTACTCTATTATTGAAGTATCTTGGTTTCTCAAAATGTTACTGTGAAATCTGGAATATTTATAGTTTGTAATTTTCTAAGTGTATTTATATTCTTTGTTGTGATCCTTTGATCCTCACAATGGCTCTATGATAGGTATGTTAAGTGGTGTGTGTGTGTGTGTGTGTGTGTGTATGTATGTATATGTGTGTATATATATATCTTTTCTGTAGGCAAACAGTTCCACAATCTATTCACCTGTTCCTTCACCTCATCTCATCCCCAACCAAAGGTTATAAGTTTGATTTTGCCTTGCTCCACAATGTACCATCTCTATGTTCATAGATTCTGAAATTCCCTTATCTGATAACAATTTTTTTGCCTACTGTCAAAACCTTCATGTTCAAGAATTCTGAAATTTCCTTATTCTGCTGTAATTTATTGGCTTTCCATCTCCCTCTCTCTCTGTCTTCCCTTGACCAAACCCTACTTGTGACCCCCAATCCTTTGACCCCTCAATTCTCTCCTAAGCTATCTCTCCTTTAGTATCCAGTTTGTGCTCTCCTCTTTACTTTTCTTGACTTCTTGGCTAACATTAACCAATTCTCCTCTCCTGAATACCTGTCTTTATCATGTCATAATTGTGCTCTGCACCACCTCAGCCTTGTATGACTTCTACCATCCCATCCTCCTATACCTTTACTGCTAAAAGTAGGTGGAGAAGAACCTGTAACCATTTTCATTGGGTTTACTGTAGATTTATGTTATATAACCTCAGCTCAGCCCGTGCTACTCTATTCCATTTGCTAGGAACTATATCTTTTCCTTTCTTCCCCACCTATCATTCAGATACCTTCTGCAACTAACTCCTCTACCTCTGGCCTTACTCCTTACCAAGGCCTTTAATAGTATAAGCAATTCTATTCCTCTAGCTTATTGCCTCCTTCCTCCCTCTTTGTTTTTTTTTTTTTTTTTTTTTTGTCAGTTATAGGAAGTTACTTTTTAATTTTATCTTATTAGTATTTTATTTTTCCAAATGCATACAAAGATAGATTTCGACATTCACCTTTGCAAAACTCTGAGTTATGAATTTTTCTCTCTTTTCCCTTTATCCCCATAGGAAGCAATCCCCTTATAGGTTAAACTTGTAGATTGCTCCTTCTAAGAATCATTTATCCTTATCTTTTCCTGTCTCTTATCTCCTTTTCTTCTTCCTACATTCTCTTCCAGCCATAAAAACCTCTCACTTGATTCTTCTATCTCTACTATAATCATCTTTCTTGTAGCTAAATTTCTTAAAATGACTGTTTATAATAAGTGCTTGTACTATCTTTCTTTTCATTTACTTCTTTATTCCCTTAACAGTTTGACTTTTGACATCATCATTTTTAGTAGATGCTTAATAAAGATTTATCCATGAACTGATTGACATAAAGACTCATACTCTATTCACGAAGACATTTTAAACAATGCCTGGCCCATAGTAGGTACTTAATGAATATTTATTGACTACCAAATAATCATAATTCTATTTTACATCAATCCCTTTATAAGTCTCTTCATGAGTGAATTTCATACAGGGCTTCCATTTTCAGGGTAGGCCAACATTTGCCAAGTTACTCTTATCTAGTTATTGAACCCTGGATTTTTACCACCTTGATCCTTCCTCTTAAGGTTATGCCCTTCTCTTTTTCCTAGTTCCACCAAGCTTGTACTTAAGTTTATTTTCCCATAGCCTCTCCAAATTTTGGCATTTTTCCTTTTTTCAAATGTTGCCATTTTGATGGGTGTGAGTGAGAATGTTTCTTCAGTTATTTTAATTTGCATTTCTTTAATTGTAAGTGACTTAGAGAATTTTTTCATGTAGCTATAGATAGTATGGATTTTTTTCTTCTGAAACTTGCCTATTTATATCATTTGATCATTTATCATTTGGGGATAACTTGCTATGTTCTAAGATCTTTATATTCTATGTGTATGAGCTTATAATTTTTCAACAAACAACTTCTGAAACATCCTATTTGTAGAATACTTTAATTGGCACTGCTTTTGATAAGGTGTGTATGACCTACTTATAACACCTTTGGTCTCAGAAAAAGCCAGAGGGTTGTACTGATGATAGGTTGGTGATTTATGTAATAGGTGTGTTTCTCAAGAATTCATTGTAAGTAAAAAATTTTGTAATGATTTGGAAGCTCATAGTTTCCAGGGAAACTGAACTATGTAAGGAAATCCTAACGTATGTTTTAAAAAGATTTCTACTCCTAGTTAAATTTGTTTTGTAAATTTATATTTTTGTATCTTAATTTCAGGGTGAGGTGTTATAGTGAATAAAAAAAATAGATCTCAGTTGTGAAGAGCTGAGCTCAATATCACTGAGTGGTTGCTTAAATAGCTCCCAATCTAGGAATCTTTCCATCATAGCGTGCTAGAGAAGTCAATATAGCATATGGAAGAACACATTGCAGAGGGGAATGAGGAGTACTAACATCCATTTTGAAACAAAATTTTTTTTTCTTTAAAGTTGATTTTCCTTTTAATGTCACTGATTAGTTCTGTAACATCATCTATTCATCTAATTTCTGATGTTCAAAATGTTGTTTCCTATTTTTTCTTTGACCAAAATAGAATAATTCTTGTTCTCCCCTTTTTTCCATCATCCATATTAGTCCCCACTTAAGAATATTGAAATAGTCTTTTAGCAGAGTTTCCAGACTTTTCTGTCTTCCTCTAATCCAATCTATTTTTGCCAGGCTAATCTTTTTGTATTGATAGAGATAAGCCCTTTGCTAGGGGAAAATAAAATAAACATTTCCATTGCTGAATGAGTACAGTTTTAAGTTCCCTTGCCTTTAGTACTACTTTTCTTAAATCCAAATGCTGTCCTTGATTGATCAACAATAGGTCCCTTTGGGCCCTGTTTGGGCTCATAGTGAATGTAAATAGAAATTGTTTCTGTTTTGGCCAAAAACACTCAGGATCTTCCCCTCCCAGATTGAATAGTTTTGTTTTGTTTTGTTTTTTGACTAGGTAAATGAGACCTTTTGCTACCTTATTTCTTTCTTACCTAGCCTTAATCTCTGATTAAGTGTTGCCTCAGTCAAACAGATCTGCTAATGACTTTAGTGTAAAGAAACCACAGTTCTGGAGCCATCTCTAGGCATCCTGATTCCTATCTGGTCTCTGGACCCAGATGGCTCTGGAGGGGAAAATGAGGCAGGTGACCTTGAACACCTCTTCTTCATTCATATTCAATTCACTTGCATGTCATCGTGCTCTTGGTGGTCGCTACCTTTCCTTTCCATTCTTATTTCATATTATTCTCTTTGCTATAGTTAAACTGACTGATTATAGCTTTGCTTCCGTTTTTCCTTATGCCTAGAAGAACTTTCTTCCCATATATCACTATCTTCTACTTATTTATCCTTTGACACTCATCTACTTGTCAGATAGATGTCAGTTGTTTTAGATGTGGGCGATGTCAAGACATTCAGGTTTGAAATGTTTGTTAAGGCCAGTAATTTCAGCAATGTACCCCTTGTTTGGGGTATAGGAGAGTCCATGGTTAAGATCTAGATGTGTGGGAGTCATTTACTTAGAAATAATTTCTGTCATGGTTCTTTAATTTGTTTTCTGTTATATGTTGCTATTTATATCTGAGTCATGTATCCATTTATTTGGAATTTATCTCATGTATCTGTTGTGAGAAGCTGGTCTTATAACTTAATTTCTGCCAGACTTCTTTCTAGTTTTCCTAGTTTTTCAAATAATTAGCTCCTACTGAGGTCTTTGGATTTATCAAATACTGAGGATTGGTATGTGTTTGTTTCTCTGAGTTGTATACCTAATCAGGTATTCCCTTTTGATGTTAGTAGCATTTCCTTTTAGATCTCTGTTTTGTACCTGACATACAACTTTATGTAATATTTTATATTTATAGCTTTATATGTATGTATCTTATCCCTTATTAGATGAATCAAATATATGAAATTTAAATAATTATTAAGCCCCTACTAAGCCCCTACCAAATGTGCAAATAAGAAAGATTAAATGAGGGTCTATATACCCTCATGGAGATTACATTTTACTGAGTGACTACAATATAGAGTATACAATCTCTAATAATTTAAGATTTCCTGAAGTCAGGGTGTGTACCTTACCTAAACTTATGTTCCTCTTCTTCTAGTAGAATTCTATAAATGTTTGAAGAGTGTTTAATGATTAGCTTCCTTTAGACTCTTCTTGGAATGTATATTACCTGTGAATAGAGAGTATTTCATTTTTGGTGTTGCCAATGCTCTGATTTTTTAGTAGACACTTAATGAATGCTTTTTGATTTACTCCTCACTTTACATTTTTACATTTACTTTGATTTACTCCTTACTTATTTCATTTGTTCCTCATTTCTGTAACATCTCTGACTGATGATTTTTTAGCCCGAAGCTTCAGTATGCCAATTGACAGTAACCTTTTTGTGTAATGAAATTGGCCTGTTGCATTGTTGGATGACCCTCACTGTTAGAAAACTTTTTCTTATCATGAGCTAAATTCTGCCAACTTGTAACCTCTCACATTATTTCTTATATAAAAAACATGGGAATGTGATGAAAGTGTGATACTTGGGAACAAACCTCTGTAGTGGCAGAGGTACTTAAACTGATGTAGTCATAGATTTGCCCCAGTATCAGAATTATTAAAATAAATTTAATTTGTCAGATGTGTTGAGATTTCTTTAGGTCCACTAAAAAAGATAAGTAAGCCTTTCCAGATTCCAACATTGGCTTGGCAGAAATGAATGAGTTTTTAGGTGTTTATGGTCTATATTGGGTCTCAAAAAAGACATAAAAACTGTGAAAGCAATTTTCATCCTGCTGTGTAAAGAAATCTCTTGCAGGGAATGGGGTTGGCCCCTGAGAACATCAGTTAATATATTTTCCTGTCAGAATCAGTATTGAATACAGAGTCAGGCTGGCTTATATGTCACTAGTAAACTTCAAAGCAATCACAAGATTTGACTGGTCATGGAACATTTTCAGGAAAGGATTTCATTCCTTTCCATTTTTTTACTTACTTGTTTTGTTTAGTCAGTACACTGTAGGTGTAAGCCAGGGAAGGGGTTTAACATGTGTTGAAGGTAGTTAGCTTTACTCTCTATAGGTAGTAGGTTTAACTCTTTATACTTGTTGGATACTTGGCTGGAAGTTTAAGATAAGTTCCCTGTTCACAAAAAAACTGATGGTTTATTCAGGGAATAGAAAATTAGATGAGTATAAATAAGGTATTTATTTGTGTGGTATAGATGATAAATTTCCATTCCACACAAATAAATACCTGAGAACATGCCAAGTCCACACAAGTCTGTGTGGACAGAAACACCCCTCCTCCCCCCTTTATTATTTTTCTAGTATCATGTGTTCTCTTTGTCAGTCTGATGAAGTCTGTAGACACAGGCTTCTTATCTGTAGATCAGAATAATTTTTTAAAAATTTGTAAATGAAGAAAATGGTACATTTCAGTTAGAATTTGATCAATTCTGATGGACATGGCTCTCTTCAACAATGAGATGATTCAAAACAGTGCCACTTGTTCAGTGATGAAGAGAGTCATCTACACCCAAAGAGAGAACTGTGGGAACTGAGTGTGGACCACAAACATAGCGTTCTCACTCTGTCTGTTGTTGTTTGCTTGCATTTTGTTTTCTTTCTCAGTTTTTTTTCTTCCTTCTTGATCTGATTTTTCTTGCGCAGCAAGATAATGGTATATATGTATACATATATTGGATTTAACATATTTTAACATATTTAACAGGTATTGGACTACTGCCAGCTAGGAGAGGGGCTGGGAGGAAAGAGGGAAAAATTTGGAACAAAAGGTTTTTGCAAGGGTCAATGTTGAAAAATTACCCATGCATATGTTTTGTAAATAAAAAGCTTTAATAAATTTTTTTTTAATTTCAGTTAGAATTGAGTGAAAGTAAAGTTGTAGTTCCTTTCTCTACCTTCTCACTGCTATGCCCCTTTCCACCAGCTTCAGAATTCCTTATCATGGACCCCGAGTTATGAGCTCCTGATCTCAGAAATTCTGAGAGCTGAAGAATCTGGAGGATTTGGAGGATTTACCAACAGAAGTAAAAATGAGTGGAGTTTTACTATAAGTGAGATGTCCCACCTACTCCCTTCTCATGGACCTGAATAGTTACTATGACCTAGTATGTTGCAAGGCTGGAGGAAAAGTACAAATCATTTGACAATCCAAATTTATCTTCTATTTTCCTTTAAAACATTGTGGATGGATGATGGGCACAGGGAACAGAGTTGAATTTTCTGTCCTGTATTTCTTCCAAGTAATGGCCTGGATAAATGTGAAAGAGGCATTCTTTAGTACAGTCAGTTGTATTTATCAGATTTTCCCCCTCCAATATTTTTTTCCCTAATACATGAGGATAGTTTACAGCATTCATTTCTGTGAGATTCTGTGTTCCAAATTTTTTCTTCCTCCTTTCTCTCTACGACAACAAGCATTCTGATATAGGTTAAATATGTGTACATTTCCCTTTTTGTTATACAAGAAAAATCAGACCAAAGTGGGAAAAGCCATGAGAAAAGAAAAGCAAGCAAACAAACAAAAAAGATGAAAATATTGTGTTTTGATCTATATTTAGTCTCCATAGTTCTATCTCTGGATTTGAATGGCATTTTCCCTCCCATGTCTATTGGAATTGTCTTGGATCAGTGTATTGCTGAGAAAAGCTAAATCTATTGTACTTGATCATCCCATAATCTTGCTGTTACTGTGTACAAATTTTCTCCTGATTCTGCCTTCTTCACTCAGCATTAGTTCATATAAGTCTTTCCAGACTTTTCTGAAATCAGTCCGCTCATCATTTCTTACAGAACAGTAATGTTCCATTACATCCATATAAAATAACTTATTCAGCCATTCCCCAATTGATGAGCATCCACTTATTTTCCAATTCCTTGCCATTGAGTTAACAAAAATATAAGCTTATCCCAAACACTGTCTATTTAGTCTAGCTTTCTTAAAACACGTGACCAGCATAATCTGTTGCCACACAAGAATATATTCTTGTCTTAAAGTGGATATTTTTTTCTAGACATGGGTTGTACTGTTGAGGTTCCTTTGTTAAGGAGTAAGTTAAGAATGGTACTTTTTGTTTGATATGGTGTAGTGTAGACTATCTACAAGTCTTGGACTTCGAATCGGGAGCATAGTTTCAGGCTCAGCTTTGCTTCTGAACCTTTGAGTGATCTTGCCCAGGTTAATTTACCATTGAACTTTACTTTTGTTTATCTCCAAAACAAATATGATGCTACTTGATCTATCTACCTCACAGTTACTGTGAAATAATATTTCAAAGCAGTAAAATAGTGTATGGACTTTTGGGGAGTAAGGGATGGAGGTAGTCTTGGTGCCCTGATCCTTTTGGTCTTTTTAGCTTCAGTAGAAGCTCATTTGTAGTTTGTTTTATGTTCTTTGGTTTAGTCATGGGAAGATTTTTATGCTCCTGGGGCAGCTAGGTGGCACAGTGGATAGAGCACCAGTCTTGAAATCAGGAGGACCTGAGTTTCAAATCTGATCTTAGACACTTAACACTTCCTAGCTGTGTGACCCTGGGTAAATCATTTAACCCCAATTTAAACCCAATTTATCCCCAAGGATGGGAAGGGGAGAGAGAAGGATTTTCACACTTCTATTAGTTTTCTTAAAAGACTGCTTCCTTATTTGTCAAAGTAATATCTCTTTCTCTTTCTTTTTTTCTTGTACAGGAAAAGGGGCATAGAAGTCGTGCAGGTGAGTAAAGATTATATTGTGATTAATCTCTTATAAAATCAACCTTCTGAACCTTCTATGACTAACCTTTTCCCTTTATTCTAGGAAATGGTTAAATCAATTCTTTTTGGAGACAAACCTTCCTTTTCTTCTCCCAAAGTGCATTTCATCTACTCTATCCCCCTCTAAAACTGTCATCATTTTATCTTGACATGCTTTCAAAGAACATAGGAAAGAACTGCAGTGTCCTTCTGGTTAAGAAGTTTTAAGGTTTTCGACTTCTTTGCCTCCAGTGCTAGGACCACTTGGTCAGAGACCAAGTCATTTCTTTTACATCTATTATACATGATTTTATTCTGGTATATTACTTTGAATTCTTTAGCTAATCAGATATTCAAGATGAGAATTTTATAATACTCTGAATAGAGAGAATCACAAGTTGATTGTGATCCTCAGTAGGTTTTCTATTTATTTGAGAGTGAACCTGGTTTAGCAATGATCTTGGTCCAGAAAATTTTGGGAGGGTGGATTCTTAAACTCAGGGAAATAGCCATCTGAGGCAAGGAAGGGATGGGATAAACTAGAGCAATACAGATATTCAGTTCAAGCCTGAGAGAAACTTTAATAAATAGAATAGCTAAGACCATTTGGTCAGAGATCAAGTAATTTCTTTTACATTCATTATACATGATTTTATTCTGGTATATTATTTTGAAATTCATTTTTCTCTTGCTATTAAAACCACAGAACACACTCTTGTGGCACGGAGGTAAAAGGGAGAGAAGAAAGAGGAAATAATGGCAGCAGAAGCCATTAGGATCCAACTCACTCCGGTAATGAACAAGACCCAGGAAGTTTAATGCTTCTAACTGTGATTTGGAGATCTAGGAGGGGTGGTACAGAGTTAGCGACCTTAGTTGAATCTTTTGGCTGTGTCCAGAAGGAATCATTGCCTTAGGAGTTTGAAGGCTAGTGAGGTCTAAGGCCTAGGGTTGGATCCTTGATAATATTTATTATTCACTTGAAACAATAAAACTAATTAAGTTTTCTGGACAGCTTTATTTTTGAACACATAAAATATTCAATTAACTCTGTGTCCTCTTTAACTACTGACCCCTAACCCTCCATCATTCTTTTTGTATTTATCCCTACCTTTCATATGGTGTGTACTCAGATATAACTTACATATTTCTATGTTGTCTTCTCCCTCTGTAAGCTCCTTGAGAGGAGGGGCTACTTTTTGCCTCCTTCTGAATCCTTAGAGCTTGACATAGTGACTGACATGTAATAGGCACTTAATGGTTGTTTATGGATTGATTGATAATTTTATATTGATGCACTATAATTTTTTCATTCATTTGACTCCTGTATTCCTTATTGAGTTGTCACCAATAGTGGGCATGGAGGGACTGTGGAACTATGAGAGGGTGGGGATAAAGAAGAGTTGGAGGCAGGAAGAAGGATGTATCAGTAGCAGTTAGTCCTTGTGCTGTTGTTTAAGACTGTGATCAGAATCTTTGTTTTAATGGGTTCCCAGAAGTACTTATGTAGCACATAAACATTGAAGTATCTGGAGGTACTAATAGGTGAAAGTCTCAAAACAGTGGATTGATTTCCATCCTGGTGGTCCTAAACAAGGTAATCTTGATTTGTATACATACTTTCAGTGCTGACTTCATAGTGTCCATCAATGATAAATCAAAGAGCACTATGTGCAATAAATCTTGGAAGGTAGATTGGGGACAGGTTGTGTAGGACGCTAAGTGCTAAATAGAGAATGGTGACATTTGGCACAGAATTAACAGAAGAAGTTTACCTTGGGGAAAAAAAATATTATTTCCTTGCGGTGAGTAGCTGATCCAGTACAGTTTCTAAGAACAAATTCTGTTATGAGCTATTTCAAGAGAGGTCCTCTCATATTCTTATCAGTTAATACACATGAAACAGAAGAATACACAGACCCACATTGCTGCATTCTTGTTTATATAACATCTGAAACTGTAACACCTAAGCTTACTATACCTATTAGCCTCCCCCTTTATATATTCTATCAAATTCTTGTTTATATAACTTCTTAAACTGTAACAACAATTCATCAGCTTCAGGTCATTTCTCTCCTTCCTTCTCCCCCCACCTCCCCCCCTTCCTTTTTCCTCCACACTTCCCCATTGTAAATATAGTGGGGCTTGAAACGTGGATGACAGTGCAGAAACTAATAATTGAAATTTTTCTAGTTATACACATAAATTCCTTGATAGAAAGTTTGAAGGGCTTTAGTAGCCCTCAATTTCTGAAGAACCTCAATTTCTGAAGAAAAGGTTTGCTGTTTCTTTTCCTTGATTAGGTGTTGTAGCAATAAGCTGTACCAACAGAAATAAGACCAGTGGGGAGACTTTTACTTTTAAAAACATACATATGCTTGTCTGTTGTTGAAATAAAAATTCAGTGAACCAAAAAAAAAAAAACATTGAATCAGCCAAATAAAGATTCTGATTGTTTTTTGGTCATCTGAGTGCAATGAATTACTTTAACAGTAAATCTTAGAAATGTATGTTGGTGAATGAATGTATGTATGGGGGGTACATGGAGTAATGAAGGGATATTCATCTTGATGTGCACTATTAATCTTTTTCATCCATGGGCTGGCAACTCAGTACATAGATTATTCTGGCTGTTATTTTCAGTTTTTTTAGCAATAAATTTTTTGACTGGAGGCAAGATAGAGAAAAGGCAGTGATTTCCTCTGAGCTATTCCCCAAACCCATTCGAATACTTTTAAGTAATACCATTAAACAATTCCTGGAACAGCAGAACCCACAAAAAGACATGGTAAAATAATTTTTTGATCAGAGACAACTTAGAAGGTCAGTAGAAAAAGTCTCATACCTGGGTAAAAGTGGAACACAGTTCAGTGTAGGCTTTGCCAGCTTAGACCCTAGTGAACTAAGAGCAGACCTTGGGAGCCACTGAATCAACAGGTGCAGCAGCTGCTTCCAGAGCTCTTTGCCTACAGATGGTAAGATGATTGAACAGCTGGTCAAAAGAAGATTACAGAAGTGTCTTTTCAGGCACTGAGGTAGGACTGTTGTTTTGCCTATTCTTTGATCTGGATTGAAGTCTTAGGTGTCAGCAGAGCAAGGAGAAGCACTAATAACTCTAGAGCTTGTGGCCCCACTGGAGTGAGCAGGGGACTCTTGTTACATTTTCAAGGCAGAAAAAGTGCTTGTGGTCATTCACAGACCAGAATACTGGCTAGGAGAGTAGTAAATACATCTCTCCTTAGATCCTAACACTTAGGAAGAACTGAAAATTCTTCCTAGGTATCTAGAAGTGTCTTTGAAAACAGCTGCACAAAAACCCTAAAGCTTGGGACAGTACTTTCTCTACCATGAAAGCAAAGCCCTAATTTTGTTAACAAAGAGTTAAGTCAAGAAATGACTGGAAAAATGAACAAACAAGAGGAAAAAGAAATCACCATGACCATAGAAAATTATTCTCATGACAAGGAAGATCAAAATGCATGCTAAATAGAAGATAAGTCAAAGCTCCTACATCCAAAGCCTTCAAGAAAATGTGAATTGATTTTACACCATGAAAGATCTCAAAAAGGATTTTAAAAATCTAGAGATATAGGGGGGAAATGGGAAAAGAAATGAGTGATACTAGAAAATCATGAAAAATGAGTCAATGGTAATGAAGATACAAAAAAAATTGAAGAAAATAACACTTTAAAAAACACACTAGACCAAATGGCAAAAGTAGTACGAAACCATGATTAATTTAAAAAGGAACCAAAAAAGAGCCTAGACATCTTTTCAAGACATTATTGACAAAAACTGGCTTGATATTCTAGAACCAGAAGGTAAATGGAAATGGAAAGAATCCACAGATTGCCTCTTGAAACAGATATCAAAAAGAAATGTATCCAAATTGCAGAGCTCCCAAGTCAAGAAGAAAATATTGCAAACCAGAAAAAAACAATTAAGTATCATGGAGCCACAGGGAAGATAATATAAAATTTAGCAGCTTCTACATTAAAGGACTGTTTATGATATTCAGAGAGCAAAGGAAGTGAGGGTTAGAACCAAGAAATCGCCTACCTAGCAAAATTTGAGTATAATCCTTCAGTGGAAAAATGGATTGTAAAGCAGTCTTTTTTTTTTTTTTTAAATAGCTTTTTATTTACAAGCAATATACATGGGCAATTTTTCAGCACTGATCCTTGAAAAACCTGTTCCAACTTTTCCCCTCCTTCCCCTCACCCCTTCCCCTAGATGGCAGGTAGACCAATACATGTTAAATATGTTAACGTTTATGTTAAGCACAATATATGTATACATATCATACAGTTATTTTGCTGTACAAGAAAAATCGGACTTAGAAATAAGGTAAAAATAACCTGAGGAGAAAATCAAAAATGCAAGCAGACAAAAACAGGAGTGGAAATGCTATGTTGTACACAGTTCACGCTTATTTCCCATAGTTCTTTCACTGGGTGTAGCTGGTTTTCTTCATTACTGAACAATTGGAACTGATTGGGTTCATCTCATTGTTGAAGAGAGCCATGTCCATCAGAATTGATCCTCATATAGTATTGTTGTTGAAGTGTTTAATGATCTCCTGGTTCACTTCATTTCACTCAGCATCAGTTCATGTTAGTCTCTCCAGGACTCTCTGAAACCATGCTGCTGGTTATTTCTTACAGAACAATAATATTCCATAACATTCATATACCACAATTTATTCAGCCATTCTCCAATTGATGGACATCCATTCAATTTCCAGTTCCTTGCCACTACAATGAGGGCTGCCACAAACATTTTTGCACATATGGGTCCCTTTCCCTTCTTTAAGATCTCTTTGGGATATAAGCCCAGTAGAAACACTGCTGGATCAAAGGATATGCACAATCTGATAACTCTTTGAGCATAGTTCCAAATTGCTCTCCAGAATGGTTCACATTCTCCACCAACAATGTATTAGTGTCCCAGTTTTCCCACATCCCCTCCAACATTCATCATTATTTTTTCTTGTTATCCTAGCCGATCTGAGAGGTGTGTAGTAGTGTTGTCTTAATTTGCATTTCTCTGATCAATAATGATTTTGAGCATCTTTTCATATGGCTAAAAATAGTTTCCATTTCTTGAAGCATTCTTTATGAAAAGACCAGAGGTGAATAGAAAATCTGACTTTCAAATACAAGTGTCAAAAGAAGCATAAAAAGATAAAACAGGAAAGGGAAATCATAAGGAACATAATAAAGTAAAACTTTATACTTCTAAATGGGATGAGATATGTTTAATTCATAAGAACTTTCTCATTATTAGGACAGTTAGGAGTATGTGTAGATAGAGGGTATAGATAGAGGGCACAGGTGTTGAGTATGAAGTGGTGAAATGGGAATGCACTGAGAGAAAGGGAAAGGTAGAATGGGGAGGTTGAGAGGGAATGAATGAACCTCTCATTAAAATTGGCTCAAAGAAGGAATAACATAAACACTCATTTGGTTATCAGAATCTATCTTATACTTCAAGAAAGTAGGAGGGAAAGAGGATAAGAGAAGGTGGTGGGTAAGAGAAGGGAGGGAAGACTAGAAGAGATGACTATCAGAAACAAAACACTTCTAAGGAGGGACAGGGTAAAAGAAGAGAGAATAGAATAAATGGAGGAGAAGGGAGAGGATAGGATGGAGGAAAATACAGTTAGCAGTAGTTAGTAATTGTGAGAAAAAAAAATTTGAAGCAAGTTTCTGATAAAGCGCTCACTTTTCAAACATAGAAAACTAGGTCATTGATGGTAAATGATGAATGATTTAGGTATTCTCAGCAATACAATGACTCAAAGACAGCTCTCTGACAGATTATGATGAAAAATACCACCCATCCCCAGAAGAATTGATGATTCCTGAATACAGATTGAAGCATACTTTTTAAAAATTCTTTTTCTTGGGGGGCTTTTTTTTTTTTGGCTACATTTTCTTTTACAACATGACTAAAATGGAAATGTTTTGCAACAGTTGCTTTTAAATGTAATTGAGTAAAAATAAAATACTAAAATCTTTTTTAAAAGATAATTTTTTTTTTTCTCTCTGCTGAAGCATTTGGGGTTAAATGACTTTCTTAGCGTCACACAGATAGGTAGTATTAAATGTCTGAGGCCAGATTTGAACTCAGGTCCTCCTGACTTCAGGGCCATTGCTCTGCCCATTGATCTGTCCACTGTGCCATCTAGTTGCCCCTGAGTAGTTTTGTTTTTAAAGAAAAATAAGAGGAGGGAGGGGAGAAGAGCAACATCAAGTAATACATCAAAAAAGTCCAAAAATATTTACAAAATACCAAACCTGTGGATTTCCCACTCCTGCAAAGGATTGGGAGTGGGATGATTTTCTGTCTCTTCTTGGGGCCATTCTTGTTCTTTCTAATTTTTCAACATTGACTTTTCATTGTTTTGTGGTTCATAATGTAATTATAGGAATAATGCCTATTGTTTTCTTGATTCTGCTTCCTTTACTCTGTATCAGATTGTATAAATCTTTCCAGGATTCTCTGAATTTATCATATGCCCCCCTTAGTTTTCTTTCTGCTGTTCTTTTGTCTTTAAGGCATTGAGCTAATTGTAAGCTGTTTATATAATGTACTAGAAGGATCTATGAAGTCTGTCACTATTTGACAAATCAGATCATTTGCCCTGTCTGGGCTTCAGTTTCTTCAACTTCAAAAGGATAAAATAAAGGGATAGATTTGACCTTTTTTAAGGGTTTTTCAAGTGCTAAAAAGTCTATGGAATTGGTTCTAAAGAGGACTGACTTGCCCAAGTAAAAGTGTGAAGTTTCAGCTCAGTTCTTCATATTTCAACTCTTTTGTTCTTTTCCAAAGTACCACAGAGAGGATGTTGGCATTTGACTCTGAACTGCTTGAGGGAATTTACCTTGAAAGAAATATTGGTAATACACATCTCAACTGTTGGTAATACACATCTCAACTGTAACCTCTTTTGATTTGATGACTTCTGACTAGCTTGATGAAACCATTGTGCATGTTAAAATATAATGTACTTTAGAGGGCTTTGTAGAATCTGAGTGACTCTTTTAAAAATCTTTTGGGAGGGTGGGGTAAGAAAAGAGGAAGATAAGGGAAGAGATCAAGTGAAAGAGTTAAAAACATCTAAACTATTAATATAGTTATAGTACAATTTTAATTTGTTTTAAGTTGAAAAGCACCATTGGAAAACCTGCTTTCCTCCAAAAAGTAGCAAGAAGAAACAACTCAAACAATCCAAAAAACTGTTAACTGCAAATGACTTAGTGATTTTCAGTATTATCATTGTCTTAGTTCATAGGTTATTAATCAATTTACAAGCATTTATGAAACAGTATGCCAGGCACTGTGCCAAGCTCTGAGAATACAAGACAAAAAAATCAGTCCTTGTTTTTGAAGAGTTTATTGATCTAGCTGATGGCCATAACTTGTACATATTTAGTCACCTTTGAAATACACACTAGGTAAATTTGAGGGGAAAATCAGAAAAGGGTTCATTCAGAAGGTGAGCTTTGAACTGAGACTTGCATGAAACCAGGGATTTAAAGAAGTGGTTGAAGATTTCAGGTGGGGAAGGAAAGGAAGAAGGAAAATAGCCAATCCAAGAAAGAGCATGAAAGTAGGAAGCAGAATAAAGTAGTTAAAACCTTGTTTGGCTGGACTACTCTGTGTTTTGAGGCTAGAAACATAGTTTGGGGGTATAATGAAGAGCCTTATAAACCAGATAGAATAGTTTGAAAAAGAGTTATTATTTTCTTGTGATAAGAATCAGATTTTGTGCAGTTTCTAAGAACAAATTCTGTTGTAGACTTCCTTGAAGAAAGTCCATTCATATTCTTCTGACTAAAAGAGTCAACTAGAAAAAAAGAAAATATAAACTCACATACCTGCATTTCTGTTTATACAACATCTGAAATTGCAACACTTAAGATTTCAGGAGGTTTTCAGTGTTGACAGGAATAATATATAGGCTTGATACTCAGGTGGCAACTTTTGAGTCTGAAAGCTAATGGGAGTTCTGCAAGGTAGAACCCATCAGATCTCACCTCTTCAGAGCTGAAAGGGATGAGATCTCAGAGGTCATTTTACAGATGAGGGAGGAGTTAATGGCCTGTCCAAGATAGCACTATCCTTAATTCCAATTCTGATTAATTGCTGGGTTATAGAGATGACTTTAGTCTAAGTCTGCACAAAAAGAGGGCAGGCTTTGATATGGCCCTACCAAAAAATTTTCCAGGTATGGTAGCCCAATTATGTGGTTTTTTTTTTTTTTTTTTTGTCAAAGGACCCACTGAGCTAAGGTCAGGAGCCCTTAGAATGCTGATAACCAGGGGAAAATTATTTACCATGATGTGATGAGAATTTGTGGAAGTAATATAGTTGCTTCTTGTATGTCAATTTCTACATTTGTTTATTGATGATTATCGACATTAGTTGCCATATAGGGTTTTCCTGAGGAAAACAAGTTTATCTTAGGTTAAGTTATAGAATCCAATGTGTTTTTTTTCCACAGCAAGCTATTCCATTACTATGACTTAAAAAGGGACTTTGCCAGAAGAGTTAGTCTGGCCAATAACAGTAAAAACAGCTGTTCTTTTATTTCAGTTTCATCGTGAAATTATATTACTTACTTCTCATATAAGCAATTTGTGGCTTAATGGGGGCCACTCAAGGGCACCAAGGAAAGAATTCAACTAAGAATGGTCACTGGACATCTTTGGACCAATCCAGGAAAAGAAAGTGCGATCCTTTGCATAGACTGTAATTCTTGGAGTTGGTGCTTCTGCTTGAACTCTTTTATTATTTGGTCACTCTTCTGATCCTTATGGAGGATAATTAAGGTTGGACTTATTTAGAAGATAATTTCTTACTTTAAGGCCACTCTATAGACTAAAGAGAATATTTCTGGTTATATTCATTTCTTCTCGTCCATTTGGCAAGCAACTGTGGTTTAGTCTTACTTAAATCTCAGGGCCCTCACTCTAAGGCTCATATTCTAAATAGCCAATCTATCAGGGCAACTCAATTCTTGCAGCATTCTAGAAAACATTGAAACCAGGGTTTTTAAAAGAGATAAGTCTAATTAGTTTTCCATTTCTAATAATCGGGAGGCACCCAACTAGTAATGAAGGTGCATGGGAAATGATGAAAAATTTCTGGAAGATTCCAGAGATTGTCTGCCACAGGAACTTGGCTAAAACAGAGAATGTCACAAAGAAGAGTAGTAGACTAGGAAAAAAATTAGATTGTCTTGGGATATTCTCTTTCTTCTCCCCCACCTCCCTTCTTATTTTTCTCCTCTTCCCCTTCCTGTTTCCTACTCCCCATTTTTCTCTTCCTATTTCCTTTTCATACTTACTCTTCTTCCTTCCAAATCTCTCTCCATTTTCCCTTCCTTCCCCCTTCTGTCTTCCTCTCTCTTTTCCTGCCTCTTTCCCCCTAAAGCATTTAACAATATTCTTGCCATTCAATGCAGTCAAAGTGGATATTATCAGCCAAGAGTTTTAACAGTATTTAGGGTTCAACACTTGATTGGAATGCCCCATGGAAAGAACACCAAGATCTAACTTCTACTACTTGTTGTGTCTCTGACCTTGGGTACAAATCATTTAATCTCTCTGTGCCTCAGTTTCTGTACTTGTCAAATGGGGACAATAATAGCACTTTCTTTATAGTATTGTTGTAAAGTTAAAATGAGCTATTTCCAAAGTGCTTTGCAAACTTTGCTAAATAAATGCCAGTCATTATAAATGTAAGACAAATCATGATTAAGCATTATTCTATCAGCCCCCAAGCATTCATTAAGTGTTAGCTATGGTGTTAAAACAATTCTTGTCCTCAAAGAGTTTATATTTGATCTGAAAACTATATATAAATAAATACATAAAAAGTAACAAGTTATTGAAAAAAAGGGAGAGCAGATGGAGATTTGGGAGCATGAAGGGTCAATTGAGCCGAGTTTTGAGAAAAAGAGGCATTCTGAGTGGTGGAGATTGAGGAAGGGAGGAATACCTAGATAACAGTTTATGAGAAAATATGAATTTTTTGTTTTCATTTTCTCAATTGAGATAGGACTGATGAGTTTGGGATATGTAGTGTTGATGATTTCCTGCAGTTTTTATACTCCAGAAGTCTGCTGAAAGTCATCAAAGGCAGTTAAATTCTTGAAAAATAAAAGATTTGTATTGGTTTCCTCTTCTAGTGCTGACAAAGAGCCAAAGAACTTGAGTATTAGAGTCATTGTGGGATAGAGGAAAGAGTGCCCCAGGTTGGAATGAGAGACCTAGTTGCTTTCTGACTTGATCCTTATTCTCTGTATGACTTTGGACAAGTCACTTGTCCTCTGTACAGCTTAATTTTCTTGTTTTGAAAGTGAAGGATTAGACTAGAGGTTCTCCAAGGTCCCAGACACTCTAAATCCTTTAATCCTATAAATGTTGTGACTGTGGTTGCTTTTAGGGCTTCTTATTCTTTTCTAAGCCTGCTGAGCTTTAGTCTTAGAATCCTGAGATACAGAGTCTTAATTTGAATTCATTTGGCAGTGTTGTATGCCTTTTTAATTTTTCAATATATCTGGGTACAAGAAAAGCAACGATGACTGAACATTAGTATGCTTGCTGCCTATTGACCCAATTAATTAGCTTTTGGCAGCCTGGTTTCTGCAAAGGCAGATTTATTGCTCTGTTCCCAAATGGAGAAGGGTGGAGATAGAGGTGAACTTGTATTACACCAAAGATCTCAAACTGAAAGAAATAGCTTGTAAAGGACTTGATCAGCTTTGGGCTTAATTCCTTGGAAGCCTCCCCCCCCCCCCCCCCCCCTTTACTTTTCATTGTGGTCATAATAATATTAGTAATTTTTGTAGGGGTTTTCTTGGCAGAAATAATGGAAGGGAGTGGTTTGCCATTTCTTTTTCAAACTCATTTTACAGATGAAGAAATTTGAGGTCAATAGGGCTAAGTGACTTGCCCAGGGTCACACAGTAAGGATCTGAGGTCTGATTGAGCTCTGGAATCTATTGAGTCTTCCTGATAAATGATTGGTTTTCTTGTATTGTAGCTTAGATTATTTTCCTTAGTGAAAACAATGGATGGATAAGATGAAAAGCAGTTATAAACACATGCCCAATTTTAGCATCTTGTTTAGTTGTCTGCTGTGTTTTAGAATGGGGTAAAATCTATGCAGAGGTGGCAGAGGAACTTATTTATGTGTGATTTTTGATTTTTAAAAATGTTAAATTTTTAGAAGAAGAATATATTTTACAGGTGGAGTAAAGGACTGGCATCAGTTACTGCAATTTACATTTTTCAAATACCATAAGAATGCAGAAATTTCAGGGCTTCATTTTTTGAATAGCCTGTAGTTTCCCCCAGCATTTCTCCTGGCCAGAAGCAGGGCAGGAGAATGAGTTACTGGATCATGGGACAGTACTTTCCACTTTTTGTTGCCAGAAAATTGTGTTCTTTTCAGAGGTTTTTTTTTTTTTCTAATTACATGAAATATTATTGCTATAAGCTAACTAGGAATAGCAGAGTTTCACAAAGAAAAGAGAGAGATTGAAAAAGTGTAAAATTTAAATATACTAATATCCTACAGAAAAAAAATTAGTGTATTAAATTTTTTTTTAAATAAAGAATGGTGCTTAATGTATTTAAATGTTTGACTCTTCAATATTTGAGAAAATAGAACTGTAGTCAGCTCTTGATTGCTCTACAAGTGGATTAGTTACTCTCTACATTGCCCGTGACAAATTTTTAATCCAAGGCTGGCTTCTCTCCTGTCATTCAGAGTGCTACTTGCTGCCTAGGTGCCTTTCTCAGTCCCACCCACTCTTTGTGAGTGCCAGCGAATTGAATAAGATCCTCTCAAGCCAACAGTTAGAATAGTTAAGTCTTAGTCAACTGAAATCCTTCCTTTTACATCTGTAGAAAGCCTTCCACACTCTCCAGTGTTTTCTTTCCTTTAATTCTCTATTTATTCTGTATACATACATCTTGCTTTATATATGTTTGCACATTGTTTGCCTCACTGGATAGTAAGTTTAAAGGCAGGACCTATCTTCTTGTGGCATATATTAAGCACTTAATAAATGTTTACTAATTAATCTATTGATTATCTTTAATATGAACATGACATAAGATTTATATGCATGTGTATAAGATAGATAAAAATATATATATGTATATGTGTAAGTATATCTCGTTTGTACATAGTTTGCATATTGTCTCAATTTGTAAGCTCGTTGAGGGCAGAGTGTCTTTTTTTTTTTTTTTTTTTTAAATTCTTTAAATAATTTTTTATTGACAGAACCCATGCCAGGGTAATTTTTTTACAGCATTATCCCTTACACTCACTTCTGTTCTGATTTTTCCCCTCCCTCCCTCCACTCCCTCCCCCAGATGGCAAGCAGTCCTTTACAGGTTGAATAGGTTACAGTATATCCTAGATACAATATATGTGTGCAGAACCGAACAGTTTTCTTGTTGCACAGGGAGAATTGGATTCAGAAGGTATAAATAACCCGGGAAGGATAGAGTGTCTTTTGCCTCTTTTTGTATCCCTAATATGTAGCACAGTGCCTGACACATACTAGGTGTTTAATAGATGTTTATTGATTGATGGTAAACCTACAAGGAAACACTGTCCAGGTAATAAGTGCCATGTAGAAGTTTAGAGCTTTTGCTTGGTATTTGAAGTCTTCAGCATCTAATACCATGATACATTTTATCCTGTTTTCAGATTACCTTTTCTCCATATATTTGACAGACTAGATAAACTGAACTAAATGAGTTTTCTGTCCCTTTCACATTGCCTTCACTTTTCCATTTTTGTTTTTGTTCATGCTGTTCCCAGTTCCTGAGAGATCCTCCCTCTGTTTGGCCTTTAAAAACCCAGATGAAATCCTCTTTCTTCCCTCCCTCTCCTCTTCTCCAGCAGTAATAAAATTTTTTTCCTTGCACTTCACATCATAAACTTAAAAAAAAAAAAACTTTTTAGTGTACTATATCCATTTTATATTATAGTTATCAAAACTTGATATAAAGCCCTTCTAAATGCTGCAGGAACAGGGGCTCTTGTGTACCTAAGAAGTGTGTTTCTCCTTTACCACTGGCGGTAGTGCTATAAAATATAGTACTATGTGTGGTTTTTTTCACCTGCACTCAAACAACGTGTGTGAATTCTGTCCACCATTTATTTTGAGTTTTCCTTTGCCAGAACTGATAGAAGCAATTTCTAGGTTGCTGTAGTTCAGAGTGGATTAGGAGGGATGAGAGTTGGAGGGGACTTGGAATCATGGGATGTTGGAACCTAGAACACAGAGTGTAAGAGCTGGAAGAGATCTTAAGTATATAATCCCTGCCATTGGGAAGAGAGAGTGACTAAATTATGCTTGTGATACCTGCCTTTGGCCTGTCTCACTGAATGACAAGATTTGTAAGTATTTGTCATCATGGGGAGAAAAAAAAAAGAAAAATAAGGGAAAGAATATGGGAGATGAAAAGATTTTTTAAAATTACATTTCTGAAATCATGTAAAAATGGCAAATAAGTTATTTCTACCAGTTTCTGTACAATTATATAGGTTACATTTCCCCCCCCCCCCACTTAGTATAGTTGGTAGATTGCTGGAAGGGTAGCGGTAATGCAGTAGAAAGGAAAAGAACTGCAGAATTTTCCCCCAAAGTAGGATTAAAAGAAAATAACAGAAATAACTGCAAAAACCTTAAAAATGAGGGCAGTTTCTATGTGTCATTGTGGCAGAAATTACTGTCTTCAGACTAACTCAGTGAATAATTTGTTGGGTCTTCAGATTGTAAAAGAATTTAGCACATTCTATCAAACTGTCCATATCCTTTGATCCAGTAGTGTCTCTACTGCGTCTGTATCCCAAAGAGATCATAAAAAATGGAAAAGGATCCCACAAATGCAAAAATGTTTGTGGCAGCCCTTTTTTGTAGTGGCAAGGAACTGGAAACTGAGTGGATGTCCATCAATTGGAGAATGGTTGAACAAGTTATAGTATATGAATGTTATGGAATATTATTATTCTATAAGAAATGGTCAGCAGAATGATTTCAGAAAGGCCTGGAGGACATGAAGTGATGCCAAGTGAAATGAGCAGAACTAGGAAAACATTGTACACAGCACCAAGAAGATTATGTGATGATCAATTCTGATGAACATGGCTCTTTTCAGCAACAAAGTGATTCAGGCCAGTTCCAATGATGCTGTGATGGAGAGAGTCATCTGTACCCAGAGAGGGAACTGTGGAGACTCTGTGTGGATCACAACATAGCATTTTCAAATTTTTTATTGTTGCTTGCTTGCATTTTTTTCTTTCTCATTTTTTCTTTTTTGATCTGATTTTTCTTGTGCAGCATGATAATTTTGGAAATATATATGGAACAATTGCACATGTTTAACATGCTGGATTACTTGCTATGTAGAGGAAGGGAAAAATTTGGAGCATAAAGTTTTGTAGGGGTGAATGCTGAAAATTATGTATCTGTTTCGAAAATAAAAAAAAATTTAGCCCATAAATATGTGTAAGGAGAAGTTCTTGTATTTCATATTAGCCTTTTAGATAATTAGATGAGCTCTAGTTTATGCTAAATTTCCAAGACATGGACTTCTTAACCTTTTCTGGTTGCACCCTTTTTTCTTATGTCCCCCTTGAGGTTCTAAACCATGTTCCTGCTTGTCTCTGTCCTTGAATGAATTTCTAAAGATGTAGAATAGTAAATGTTATAATTGTATGGCTTTCATTAGTTTTAGAACTCATTATTATTAATTTTAACTATAGAATGGGAATAGAGAGTGGGAAGAAATGTGAATTGGTCTGCATTTTCCTAAAACTCATAATATTCCTATTCCAAATGTCTGAAGATGATATACACATATACAGAGAAGTAAATGTGAGTTATTTAAAATACTAAATTTGGAGAAATTGTTTTGTTCAATTTCCTCATCTTACGCATTTAAGAATCTGAGGCCTACAGAATCTGTCTTGATTGAAGTCTCAGAGATAAGAGAGCAAAATCGGTTTTTTGGGCTTCAAATCAAGTAAGTAGTCTAAATGTTAGTTTGTGTTTCCTCCCCCTACTTAGGACCTGTTCATTTGAAACCAAATTTAAAATACCAAGATTGTTTTTTACCTTTTTAAGGCATCAATCTGCCATCTATTATCTAACAACTCCTTTTTTTGCTGGTGGAAATGAAGCATGACTAAAATTCTTGGCCCATGCACTCTTGGCAAGAGTTTGAGTGTCATTTGGAAGTTTGAAAAGGATGGTAGCCAAGATAGCATGGCCAGCTCATCTTTAGGTACCAAGGATAACTTCCACTAATGTGTAGTTAATAGATGATTTTCAATTTTTTGCCTTTTTTCCCCTAGGAAAATAAAATTTGGTTGTTTGTACTTGCTTTATGTATCTGGAAAGTTCACAGAAATTAATCTATTTTTTCCATTTTTATTTTTTAATTCAGTGATATTTTTTATTTTGCAAATAATATGTGAAGATAATTTTAAACATTCATTTTTATGAGATTTTGAGTTCCAAATTTTTTCTCCGTTACTTCTCCCCTCCTCAACACAGCAAGGAATTTGATATAGATTATAACTATACAGCCATTTTAAAACATATTTCCATATTAGTTATGTTGGGGGAAAAGATTCCGAACAAAAGAGAAAAAGCAAACAACAACAAAAAAGGTGAAAATAATATGCTTCTATCTGCATTTAGCCTCGTATCGTTCTCTCTCTCAATACAGATGGCATTTTCCATCCAAAGTCTATTGAAATTATCTTGAATTACTATATTGTTGATCAGTATATCAGAAGAGCTAAGTTTGTCATAGTTGATTATTACATATCTTGCTGTTACTCTGTACAATGTCATCCTGGTTCTGCTCACTTCACTCGGCATCAGTTCATGTAAGTCTTTGTAGGCTTTTCTGAAATCAGGCTCCTCATCATTTCTTATAGAACGATAATCATGATCTTCATATACCATAACTTATTCAGGGATTCCCCAATTGATGGAAAGCCACTCAATTTCCAGTTCTTTGCCACTACAAAAAGGACTTCCACAAATATTTTTGCACATTTTACCTTCTTTTGTGAATTCTTTGGGATATAAACCCAGTATTGGATCAAAAATATGTATAAATTTTTATAGCCCTTTTGGCATAGTTTCAAATTGCTCTCCAGAATGGCTTTATCATTTCATAACTCCACCAACAATGCATAAGTTGTACCAATTTTCTACCTTCTCTCCAACATTTATCATTATGTTTTCCTTCTCATCTTAGCCAATTTGATAAATGTGAGGTAGTATTTCAGAGTTGTTTTGATTTGCATATCTCTAATCAGTAGTGATTTATAGAATTTTTTTATATGACTATAGATAGATTTAATGTCTTCATCTGAAAATGGTTCATATTCTTTGACCACTCATCAATTGGGAAATGACTTGTATTTTTTGAAATTTGACTCAATTGTGTGTATATTTTAGAAATGAGGCTGATCTTTCTGCTTATCCTTTAATTTTAGTTGCATTGGTTTTATTGGTGCAAAATCTTTTTAATTTAATGAAATCAAAATAATCCATTTTGCATTTTATAGTGTTCTTTATTCTTCTTTGGCCATAAATTACTCCCTTCTCCAAAGATCTGACAAGTAAACTATCCCTTGCTCTCCTAATTTGCTTATAGTATCACCCTTTATAGTTAAATCACGAACTCATTTTGACCTTATCTTGGCATATGATGTGAGATATTGGCCTATTCCTAATTTCTACTAAAGTATTTTTCAGTTTTCCCAACAATTTTTGTCAAATAATGAATTTTTATCCCAGAAGCTGGAGTCTTTGGATTTATAAGACAGTAGATTAGTATTGACTATAGTCTTGTATATCTAACTTATTCCACTATTCCACCACTTTCTTTCTTTCTTTCTTTCTTTTTTAATAGCTTTTTATTTACAAAACGTATGCACGGGTAACCTTTCAATATTGACCCTTGCAAAACCTTCTGTTCCAAATTTTCCCCTCGTTCTCCCCACCCCCTCCCCCAGACGCAGGTAGTCCAATACATGTTAAGTATGTTTAAGTATTTGTTAAATACATTATATGTATACATAGCTATAGTTATCTTGATGCACAAGAAAAATTGGATCTAGAAAGTAAAAAAAAAAAAAAAACAACCTGAGAGAGAAAACAAAAATGCAAGCAAACAACAACAGAATGAGTGGAAATGCTATGTTGCACTACTCTATTTCTTATGCAGTACCAGATAGTTTAGCTCAGTATGGCTAGGCAATCTTACTTTGAGTTTTGTTTTTTAATTAATCCCCTTGATATTCTTGAAGAACCTTTGTTCTTCATTTTGAATTTTATTATTGAAATTAATCTATTTTTATTAATTGTGGAGCAATTTGACTCTTGGTAATTTTGAAGAATTTTGCCATGACTCATGAATAGGAAGACTTTATCCCTACTTAATTTTTTAAAAGGTGGGAAAGTCCTAAGAAAAACCAGAGGTATAATCCTGAAATTGCCCTCTATACTTCCTACACATAGGATGCTTTTACTTTTGTCAATAGTTTCCAAATTGTGTGCTTTTTGTATGTGGTGCTTTTTGTTGTTGTTGTTGTTCGTAAGTTTTTTTAAAAATTAAATTTGTATTGATTTTTTTTTTAACATTGCTTACTTTCCTCTATTTCTCTCTCCTCACCTCCCAAAGAGTCATCTTTTGTCACAGTTAATTAAAAAAAATTCCATCAGACCAATCAGCATATTACCAATTATGATATTCAATGTCCCATTCACTTGGGATAGTTCCTACCCATCTAATACATTGTCATTTTGATCTCTCTTTAATGCCAACAAAATAGAAAGCATGACTGGGCATATTAAATAAATCTACACTTTCCTACATAACGACTACTTTTCAAATGTATATGAATGCTGTTGTCACTAATAAAAAGATGAAATCATTTAAAAGGTTTCATGAATTTTTGTCACTTTTTTTGGTCATTTTCTCATCCATGACTATTGATAATATAGTCCCTGTCTTGTTGGGGGAGAGTGATGGAAATTTTTTTTTTTTTTTAACCATTTAGAAGAGATTTTCCTTCTCAAAGTTTGGGAACCTTTGTTGTATATGATTTTTTTTTTTTAATGTTTATCTGTAAAATGGGGCAGGAACAAGTTTGAGAGGCTCTATAACATTCTCTGGATTTTCCAATTCCTTGTGAGGTTTAATAGCTTCAGTCCAATCTAAATGTTGTTCTATATCATGCTGAGAATTTTTTCTTTTTCTTTTTCTTTTAAGTTCTTTTAAGAACTGTTATTATAGAAGTTTTTTTCCTCCTGGTTTTACTCAGTTTTCCCACAATATTCCTTGATGAAATAATGATTCTTGCCTTCTTAGTATTTTTTCTGACTTTTAAGAGGTGAGTAGATTGTGCTTGTTATGTCATAAGCCAGGTTAATTTTGGTGCTTTAGTCCTTTTCACAATAGATATTATTTTCCATTATGACTTTTGATCCAAGTATTTTTCTTTTTAAACTTTTATATAGTGACTGTTAGAGGCATACCCTATAAGGATAAACCACTCTCTGAGATTCCCAGTTTTTTTAACTGTGTCACAGGAACTTGGCAGTGGACTCCAAGACCAGTCATCATGCTACAGAAACAAACTGTGGGATCTTGTGTGCCCATGGAGAATAAGTAGGCAGAGTTTATGGTTTTAGGTTCTGGTATGAGAAAATATGTCTTTATGTAATGGGTTTTGCAGAGGGAATGGGTTCTTTAATGTAGGATTCTGGGATTATAAATACTTAAAAAATACACAGATAATTGTTAGACTCATAAAGCTGTACCATATGTTCTTACAATTGGTGGGGGGTTTTGTCATCATTCAGTTTTGACTCCTCCTTTTAAAGTTAGTTAAACTGAGCCCCAGAGAAGTGAGTTCACATAGCTGTTAAATAGTGGAACTACGATTGCAGTTCAGCTCTTTTGATTCAGAGCTTGACTCTATACCCTCCCTTTTCTCTTCCCTCCTCCCTCCTTTTAACCAGGGATTTCTTCTGTGCTCTCAGTTGCTTTTGTAAACTAATTTTAAGATGCTTTCAGTTTCTGAAATGTAGGTTTAAGTACTAATAACTTAAGGGGTTTGGTGTTAGGACCAGGGGTATTTGCCATGGGGTTAAAAGATATACTTAAGGAATTTGTCATAGGACATACAGTTCAAGAATATCTCTAAGCAGAAAGTCATTTTGGTGAAATTTAAAAAACAAAAAAATTGTCAAATTTGGAACCTAAAGACCTGAGTTCAAATCCCAGTACTATTCTTACTGGCTTTTTCACCTTGGGCAAATGACTTCACCTTTAAATCAGTTTGCTCATTTGTAAAGTAGGAAATATAACAGCAATTATTGGAGATAAAATCTAGGAGAAGACAATAATGAAAAGACAATTGGAAAAAAGGGAAGGTCACTTGAGAGGAAGATGATGGTAGAGGTGAAAATGGATCAGAGAAAAATAGTAAACATTTTGAGACCTCTATAAAACGAGGCTATGAGAAAAGTTTTTGCCCTGTCCTCCAGCTTTTTTAATCAGAGAAGCAAAAGCTACTTGAGGGTAATGATGAAGGTTGGATACTAGAGACAAATTTCCTTGATGATGAGTTTTCTGCTTATGGGCTTATCCTATATAGCGTATAAGTAAAGAGATGGCCAAAGAAGAGATCATCATACTTGACTTTCAAAGTTGTTATAGCAAGAAGCTTTTTGTAAAATTTAAAAGGGCTATAAAATTAACACCTGCATTACCCTCATTTCAGGGTTGTGAGAGAAAATGATTGCTAAACTAAATGTATATTATCATCATCATTGTAGTTCTTGCCCTGTTGCCCATTTGGCTATCTTTTCTCAGGGGATGAGGAAACACAGATCAAATTTGGGACTATTATTGGATGAAAATGTTTAAAGATTTTTTTTGTATATGACCCTGCTGGACTTGCCTTTGAGGGATTAGTTTGTTCTTAAATTATTTTCTCTGGAATGGGGTACCTTCAGGGTTGTAGAGCAAAGGCCTTTAAGCTCTCTGGTTTCATCAAGGGCCATATTTTTTTCAATGTTCTATGCCAAGTAAGTGGTCCTCTGCCAAGTGGAAATAAGTTATTTACAGTGTTTTGACAGAACCATCAGAAAGACTGGATGAGAAAGGATGCCTTTGGGGCTGAGCTAATAGTTTAAGAGATTGGAATGGGGTAGAGAGAAAGAAATGGACTTAAGGGAGAATTTAGGCATACTTGACTTTTCTTTTTTGAGGTCTCAACCAAGTTCTCTAGTATGGTTGATGCTTTTATATCCTTCAGTTTTTGGAATATAGAAGAACAATATTGTAGTGAAAAGAACACTGGATTTTGATGTATAGGCACACACTTCCTATGTCTTTTAGTTCTAGCATTGCCATTCATGACTTTGACTAAATCATTTAAGTTCTTTGGGGTCAATTTCTTCATCTCTAATATGAAAAGCTTGAACTAGATGACCTCTAGATCTCTTTTATTTTTAAATGTTGTGATTAAATAACTAGAAGATCTGGAAGATTTTTTAAAAAATACATTTTAATTTATCTTTTGTTTCTGTATTGCCAAAATTTTTCCCATGTCCCTTCCCTATTCCTTCTTTCTATTGTTATTCCATATAGCATTTTTTTTTTAGGAAAAGAGAGGAAAAAATCAGCATATCAAAAAAATCAGAAAGTATATGCACTGTTCCAAAATTTCCCATCTCTGCAAAGGAATGAGAAGAAAGTTCTTTTTTCAGGGAGCTCATTTTCCGGTGAAGAAGATTTCTGAAGTCAGATGATTTGGATTTTGCCTGTGTCTTCTCCATGTCCTTTATATTCCCAGTAGAAATGTGTTCTTTCAAGGTTCCCTCTGACCTTCTCAGCCCCACTCCCCCCCCAACATCCCCTTTAAAAATGGGAACTTTTCCTTCAGATGAGAAGGCAAGAAGACTGGAGATCTTGCTTTCTGGGGCCAAGGTGATAGAACTAGATGTCTTTATTGGGGAAGGGAAGACTTTATTAAGGGGACATGGGGGCTGTAGTCAATATTGTTAGGATCTCATTTGCTTAGTTTCAAAGATGAGACAGACAAAAAGGAATGGTAATTGGGGAAGAAAGAAACAGTTTTAGGTTCAGTGCCAGGAGAAGCTTCTTGACTAGGCTGTTCTTGAGTGGAATGGGGATACTTCGATAATTCTTCAGGTAGGTCCTAAATCAGTAGTTTTCCAGGCATATCCAAGAAGTAGATTTCTATTTATGGATCCAGTGATCATTGTTTGAACTAGATGGCTTTTGAAGTCCCAAAATCAGTGTCTCTTTTAGGGATCCCTCCCCCATTTTTAGTCCAGAGCACCTGTTGAGGCTTGTCTTGGGTCTCTTGTGTTTAGAAACCATTACTGGCAAGAAAGAATATATGAAGTAGGATCCTGGGTGCTGGGTCGTGCTACTGTTTGTACATACCTGTGCTTTCCCCACAAAAAAAAGACTTATACATTCAGAAAATGTCAAGCCTCAAACCCATGAGAAGCTTTGGGATAGGGTTGGAGAGGAAGGAAGAAATTGGATTCTGCATTCCCCTCATGTTTTGGGCCCCTTTCGTTTCCTTCTGAACCTGATAGGGAGATAAGAATTCATTGTACATGCATTTTTTAAAAATTTTTATTTAATAATTACTTTATATTGACAGAATCCATGCCAGGGTAATTTTTTTACAACATTATCCCTTGCACTCGTTTCTGTTCGGATTTTTCCCCTCCCTCCCTCCACCCCCTCCCCTAGATGGCAAGCAGTCCTATATATGTTGGATATGTTGCAGTATATCCTAGATACAATATATGTTTGCAGAACTGAACAGTTCTCTTGTTGCACAGGGAGAATTGGATTCAGAAGGTATAAATAACTGTACATGCATTTTGAGGCTCCTCTTCAGCATGATTTTCTGTAAAGGCTCAAATGCATCAGAATGACATTAGAGGGCTTCATGATTTTTTATAGACTTTATTGTTAGTTTTTAGTCAGTTTGTTTTGCCTATGAGGAATTGAAGCTGAGAGAAGTTACACAATTTATTCAAGATCACAAAGGCAGGAACAGAGACTGTATTTGAATCCAGATTTCTGATTTCAAATCTGGGCTACCTTGTTCCTACATACCCTAGGTACCCTGAATTCTTTGGTACTTGGTTGTTTTGGCCATGGACTTAATTTCTGTCACAAATTGTCAGCATGTTAGAAATACATTGTTACAGGGTCCACCTGCCAGTGGGTGCTGGAGATCTAACTCATATCTGTAGAATGGATCTCTTTATGTGAGCGGATGATGATGATACAAGGAAGCTGAGGCAACTGCAATCTCTGACCTCTCTCCTCTTCCTTCTTAACTCAAATTTATTTCATTCCCAATTCACAAGCAATATCTGAGTCAGTAAAGGCTGGTTTGCAATTCCTTCAAGTGTGTTATGATACACAGCTGTGGGGAACCTAGGAGAATGGACCTGCCCCTTGATGGTATAGTCCATTTAACTCTTTACAGGCTTTCTGGGTTTTGCACTTAGGCATGGTCCTTAACAATACATAATAGTACAAACTTGACTTTCTCTTGCAACACAGATAAGTAAATGACTTGGAAGAATAGTTTTAGTGGTGAGATACATTCTCAATTATGAATTAGTATTTCTGACCATGTTGGCCTTCCTCTATTGTCTAATTTGGTTTCAAGGTGTTAACAGTTACTGGCTGAACAAATAATGTTTATAGAGGTGTCTAAATGAAGGATGAACATTTTTAAAGTGGATGATTTCTAAAGTCCCTTGTTACTCCAAAATGATGTGTTCTCAGGCTTATCTGATGTGCATCTCTGGCTCCATTGAATTATCACATATAATCAAGAACTCATTTAACTTAGGAGTCTCTTAATAAGCAGTTGTTCAGAGTCCCTGTATTGGATCTGGCAGTGTGATAGGCGTCCTCAAGAAACTCCTTTGAAGATAATCCTTTGAAGAAACTTGTGTATGTAAACATCCTTATGAAATATATGCACTTTAAACATTGAATAATTTGAAGGATTGGAGATTTCTCAGGAGGAAAAACTCAGGAAGTAGGGGTAAATCCATTTTTGAAGTAAAGGTTTCTGAGAAATGGAGGCGGCAATGAGCTGAGGTATAGCAGAGAACTCTGTAATGGCATCAGATTGCAAATGCTAAAGAGATGGAAGTTTTTCCTAGATTGAATAAGGAGCCATTTTGAGCAAGAGAATGACATACTTGTATCTATTTTTTAGAAATATCAATATGGTATTTTTATGGGGGATGCGTTGTTATATATAGAAAGAGAGGCTTGACATAGGGAGCTCCATCACGATGCTGTTTCTTTTGCTTAGGGGAGAAGTAGTGATAGCTTGAATTGGGGTTGTAGGTAGTCTTTGAGGAGAGTGAAGGGGGATGGATGTCGGTGTGAGTGATTTTGTGAAGCCCAGTCTACAAGACTTAGGAATGGGAGGCACTGGAGTATAAAAGTTGGGAGTGAGCCCCAATTTTAAACTGTGAACTCCTCGAGAGTAGGAAATGTTTTTTGCCTTTCTTGGTATCCCCAGGGCAGCACAATGCCCAGCAATAAATGTGTGGAGTCATAGGACAAACCAGAAGCAATAGTAGTGATCAAGCAGTAAACATTTATTAAACACTTCCTAGGTTCCTGGCAGCTAGGTGGTGCAGTGGATACAGCCTGGATCGACGCCTTCTCTTTCCCTTCCTTTCCTCCCTCAATCTGGAGGATCTAAGTTCAGATGTGGCCTCAGAAATTTACAAACTCTGTGAGACCCGGCTGTGTACTTCTGGAGAAGATGACAAATCACTTCTGTCTTTGCCAGGAAAACCCCAGAGGGCATCACAAAGACTCAGAATGGACAATAACCAAATACCCACAAGCCAATGTTCCAGGCACTGTGCTCAATCCTGGGGATCAAAAGACAGTTCCTATCTCCAGGAGCTTAGTATCTGTTCTGGAGGAAGACTGTACTAAGGAAAGCTAAAAACGTTAGGGATGTGGGGGTGGGAGGAGGGGTAAGGGACTGGCTCAGACTGGAACCTGATGGAGAAGCCAAAGAATAAGTGCAGATCAGAAGATGAAAGGGTGGATTTAGATCATCCTGCAAGGTCTCACTAACTCTTAAATTCAAGTTTTGAGACAGCTAGGGGGCACAGTGGATAGAGCACTGACTCAAAATTTAGGAGAACCTGAATTCAAAGCCAGCCTCTGACCCATAATACTTCTAGTTGTGTGACCCTGAACAAGTCATTTAATGTCCAATTGCCTAAAAATAAAACCAAAACCAAAAATCAATGGTTTTTATATTTGAAACCTCCACTTTAGAATAGCCTTTGTGTTGGGGTGGGTAAAAAACCCTCTTTAACATACCCTAGTGATGAATAATGATCAAGGAAAGGGAAATGTTATTTACTGAGAAGCTTGCTGCTTTTTAATTTTGTGAGTTTGTGAGAATAAACTGCATAATATCTGTTAGGTTGGTTTTTCTAATCCATCTCTTAACCTTGGCTCCTGTACTCTAAAAAAAATTATATTCTTCAGCTGGATAATTTTCTCACCATCTTCTGAACTTTTCCCATGCTTTTTTTTTTCCCCCTGCTTCCTCACCTTGTCCTTTTCTCCAGCTCCTATGTGCCTGTACAATGCCTTTTCTTTATGAATTTCTTCACCCATTCCCAGTTGATGGCTGCACCCACTTTGTTCCCAGTTTATTGCAACCACACAAATTGCTGCATTTTGGTAATATAGAAGGTATTTCTTTGTCTTTGATCTCCTTAGATCCTATGGCCAGTAGCCACATTGTTTCAGAATAAGTGAACATTTCACATTCTGTCATTTGTCATTTTTGACTTTTTTTGGGGTATGAGATGAAATCTTGATTTTAATTTGGATTTCTCTCATGTTGATGATTTGAGGCATTCTTTTTTTTTTACAATTGTTGATAGTTTGTATCTCTCCTTTGAGACTTTGTTTTGAGCCTTAGACTATTCTTTGGAGCCTAGTTCAAAATCTACTTATTCCCAGGAACTATCATTATCATGGCTCAAATCAAAAATTACTCAGCCACCTGTGATGTTGAGGCATATTTTGGGTCATAATCCTAGAAGCACAACCTTTTACAAAAGTTCTGTTCTCTGATGGCTCATCCTGGGATGGTGGTGAGCTAAGATTATTAGAGTTTGTGCCAAGTGGAGCACAAACTCCAAGGCTGAGTAGTATGTATGGTCAGGGACTGACTTGTGTGCTTGTCATGAGGGAATGTTGGGGTGCAGTTAGGTAACAAAATACAGAGTGCTGGCCATAGAATCAGGAAGACATGTACCAGTTCTCTGTAAATGTTCAGCTTTTTGCAGTAGTGTCTAATCCTTAGTGATCTCATTTGGGGTGTTCTTGGCAGACATTGGAAAGGTTGGCTATTTCCTTCTCTGGCTCCTTTTGCAGATGAGAAAATTGAGGCAAACAGGGTTCAGTGACTTGCCAAGGCTCACAGGACTGCTAACTGACTGAGGCCAGATTTTACCTCAGAAAGATGAGTCTTCCTGGCTCCAGGCCTGACACTCGATCCACTGTGCCACCAAGTTGCCCCTATTTAAATGCTCTTTACTATGATTATTATACATGGTTGAGGCAGAGTTAAGTACAGAGAGGCTCATCTACAGAGGTGTGAGCATTAGGGGATGAAATCATTTGGAGGGTGGAGTGCTGTCCTGTGGCTTTTCATTAAACCATCTGTTGTGGCATAGAATTTGTGGTGGGGAGGAATTACCCGTGTTGGTGAAATGATTTAAAAATGATTGAAATAATCTTTGTAGCGGGAAGGAATGCTGGGCTTCAGTGGGTAGAGTGCTGGATCTGAAGTCAGGAAGATCTGAGTTCAAATGAGGCCCAGAAGATATTCACTTAGTGGTATGAGAGGGGCAAGTATTTCACCTTTTAATTGCCTCCCTTTCCTCTTGTATAAAATGAGGATAATGATGACACTTCCCAGATTTGTTGTAAGAATAAAATGAGATTAATATTGCTTTTTAGATGATGTCATCACTCGTTCTACTTATCATATCTCCAATGTCTCAGCACATTATAAGTGCTTAATGAATGCTACTTGATTGACTGAAGGGACTTTAGAGTTCATTCCTTCAGGTGACCATTTTAAGATTTCTGGGACATTTTAACTCATGTCTTCTTGATTCCAGATTCAATGTTCTATTTCTAATATTGAGTTTTCTGCATGGTCTGAGTAGTGAATAGACTGACTTGGGATCTGGAAGATCTTAGTTGAATTCTGCCTTACACAATTATCCCTTTTCAGTCTCAGTTCTTCATTTGTAAAAGCCGGGAATTTCAGTAGCACCTCCTTCACAGTGCTGTAAAGACCAGCTGAGGTATTGTTTATAAGGGATTTCACAGACCTTGAAGTACTCCACACTCCTATTATTGTTGCTTTTTCTTCTGCAAATGTCTACTTTTTAGTGATGGGAGGAAACTTTTATTTATTTAGAGGATTTCCGTTCCTTTGTTCAACAGCAGTGACTGCTGAATGTTTTTGTCTCTGTACCTTTCCCTTCTTCATCTTACTTGTCTTCCATCTGGTAGCAAACACTTCCATTCCTTTTCTGTGTGACAGTCCTTCAGATATTGGAAATGGATGAGGTTCTATGCTTCCTTGTTTCACAAGTTTTCAATACTCTGAAAATATTCTTTTACTTTTATTGCTAAATGGCTGTTTCATTTTGAAACGTGTGAGATGCAATAATTATTCACAATTATGGAGTACATTAATGTTTATAAGATGTTTTTCTTATAAGCCTCAGGGATTTAGTAACAATACAAAATCCATTATCTCTATCTTAATTTTTTTACTCTTAACTTAGTAACCATCAGTGAAAACATTTTAGAACTCAAACAAGTATAAAAAAAGATGATGATATATGACATTGTAAATTTCATTTTTGTTTTGAAAAGTATGTATGTTGATTCAGATGAGACAGTAATGAAAATGCCCTGTTGGTTTCCATGTCCTTTTCAGATTTTTATCTTCTATGTATTTTTGTTTTTATTTTATCATTATGGATATAAAAGAAGCTTATAACAAAAGTAGTTATCAGTATCCATGTTGTTCAGAATCTGTTTTTGTCAGTCTGCAGACACCGAGTGTTTAATGTTCATCAAGCTTTGCTTGTCTATAGTTTTTGGAGCACTCATGGGCCCCAAGTGTTGATAATCAGGTCACATTTGCCTGATCCTTTCATTCCATGTGAAATTTCTTATTCTGTAGTCCAAGCAGCTAACAGAACAGGAAAAAAAAGGGAATAAATATTACAAAGATAGCTAGTAGACAGAATGCTGGGCCTAGAATAATTTTCTTGAGTTCAAATCTGGCCTCATAAACTGAGTCATCCTGGGCAAGTGACTTAACCCTGTTTGCCTCATTTTCCTCACCTGTAAATTGAGCTAAAGAAGGAAATGGCAAGCCACTCCTGTATCTTTGTCAAGAAAATCTCACATGAGGTCAGAAAAAGGATAACTAAAAAATGATGGAACAATAGACCATTTATATAGAGCCTGCTATATGTCAGAGACTATGTATGCACTTTTATAGATAGCATTTCATTTGATTCTCAAATCAAATGTGGCTAACGGCCACATTTTTACAGCACCATTTTACAATTGAGGAAGATGAGGCACAGAGAGTTCTAGAGAGTGCCTGAGGCCAGATTTTAACTCTGGTCTTTCTGATTCCAAGTCCAGGGCTCCATCAGCTGGTTTCTGTTTTTAAGTACTACCACAGCAACTACTTTTACTGCTTATGATTCCTTGGGGCTTTAAGATTTACAAAGATCACAATCCTCTGATGTATATTATCATTTCCATTTTCTTAAATGTAGCCAGCTAATGTATATGGCACTTTGAAATTTATAGAATGTTGTACGTATATTATCTCATTTTCATATCATCAACCCTCTGATGTTTTTTAAACCTCATTTTATAGATGAGGAAACTTAAGACAGACTCCAATTGATTAAATGGTCAAAGGATATGAACAATTTTCAGATAAAGAAAATAAAATCATTTCTAATAATATGAAAAGTTTCTCTTAATCACTATTGATCAGAGAAATGTAATTTAAGACAACCTTGAGATACCATTGCATACTTCTCAGATTGGCAAAGATAATGATAAATGTTGGAGGGGGATGTAGGAAAACTGGGACACTGATACACTGATGAATATTGATGCTAAAATCTTAAATAAAATATTAGCAAAAAGATTACAGAAAATCATCCCCAGGATAATACACTATGACCAAGTAGTATTTATACCAGGAATGCAGGGCTGGTTCAATATTAGGAAAACTATCAGCATAATATAATATAATATAATAAAGATGACAATACTCCCTAAACTAATCTATTTATTTAGTGCTATACCAATCAGACTTCCAAGAAAATATTTTAATGATCTAGAAAAAATAACAACAAAATTCATATGGAACAATAAAAAGTCGAGACTCTCAAGGGAATTAATGAAAAAAAAATCAAATGAAGGTGGCCTAGCTGTACCTGATCTAAAATCATATTATAAAGCAGCAGTCACCAAAACTATTTGGTATTGGCTAAGAAATAGATTAGTGGATCAGTGGAAAAGGTTAGGTTCACTAGACAGAATAGTCAACTATAGCTATCTAGTGTTTGACAAACCCAAAGATCCTAACTTTTGGGATAAGAATTCATTATTCAATAAAAACTGCTGGGATAACTGGAAATTAGTATGGCAGAAATTAGGCATGGACTCACATTTAACACCATATACCAAGATAAGATCAAAATGGGTCCATGACTTAGGCATAAAGAATGAAATTATAAATAAATTGGAGGAACATAGGATAGTTTATCTCTCAGACTTGTGGAGGAGAAAGAAATTTGTGACCAAAGATGAACTAGAGACTATTACCGATCACAAAATAGAAAATTTTGATTATATCAAATTAAAAAGCCTTTATACAAACAAAACTAATACAAACAAGATTAGAAGGGAAGCAACAAACTGGGAAAACATCTTCACAGTTAAAGGTTCTGATAAAGGCCTCATTTCCAAAATATATAGAGAGCTGACTCAAATTTATAAGAAATCAAGCCATTCTCCAATTGATAAATGGTCAAAGGATATGAGCAGACAATTTTCAGAGGATGAAATTGAAACTATTACCACTCATATGAAAGAGTGTTCCAAATCATTATTGATCAGAGAAATGCAAATTAAGACAACTCTGAGATACCACTACACACCTGTCAGATTGGCTAAGATGACAGGAAAAAATAATGATGAATGTTGGAGGAGATGCGGGAAAACTGGGACACTGATGCATTGTTGGTGGAATTGTGAACAGATCCAACCATTCTGGAGAGCAATCTGGAATTATGCCCAAAAAGTTACCAAATTGTGCATACCCTTTGATCCAGCAGTGTTTCTATTGGGCTTATATTCCAAAGAAATACTAAAGAAGGGAAAGGGACCTGTATGTGCTAAAATGTTTGTGGCAGCCCTGTTTGTAGTGGCTAGAAACTGGAAATTGAATGGATGCCCATCAATTGGAGAATGGCTGGGTAAATTATGGTATATGAATGTTATGGAATATTATTGTTCTGTAAGAAATGACCAGCAGGATGAATACAGAGAGGCTTGGAGAGACTTACATGAACTGATGCTAAGTGAAATGAGCAGAACCAGGAGATCACTTTACACTTCGACAACGATATTGTATGAGGATGTATTCTGATGGAAGTGGATTTCTTTGACAAAGACTCAATTTCAATTTATAAATGATGGACAGAAGCAGCTACACCCAAAGAAAGAACACTGGGAAACGAATGTGAACTATTTGCATTTTTGTTTTTCTTTCCGAGTTGTTTTTTACCTTCTGAATCCAATTCTCCCTGTGCAACAAGAGAACTGCTCGGTTTATATTGTATCTAGGATATACTGCAACATATTTAACATATATAGGACTGCTTGCCATCTAGGGAAGGGAGTGGAGGGAGGGAGGGAGGGGAAAAATCGGAACAGAAGCGAGTACAAGGGATAATGTTGTTTAAAAAAAAAAAAAAAATTACCCTGGCATGGATTCTGTCAATATAAAGTTATAAAATAAAATAAAATATTAAAAAAAAGTTATCAAACTGTGCATACCCTTTGACTCAGCAATGTTTCTATTGGGTCCTATATCCCAAAGAGATCTTTTTTTTTTTTTTTTTTTTTTTTTTTTTTTAGTTTATTTATTTTTTTTTATTTAATGATTACTTTATAATGACAACATTATTCCTTGCACTCGTTTCTTTTCCGATTTTTTTTCACCCTCCCTCCCTCCACCCCCTCCCCTAGATGGCAAGCAGTCCTTTATATGTTGGATATGTTGCAATATATCCTAGATACAATATATGTTTGCAGAACCGAACAGTTCTCTTGTTGCATAGGGAGAATTGGATTCAGAAGGTATAAATAACCCGGGAAGAAAAACTAAAATGCAGATAGTTCACATTTGTTTCCCAGTGTTCGTTCTTTGGGTGTAGCTCCAAAGAGATCTTAAAGGAGGGAAAGAGACTCACATGTGCCAAAATGTTGTGGCAGCCCTTTTTGTAGTAGCAAGAAAGTAGAAACTGAATGGATGCCCATCAGTTGGAGAATGACTGAATAAGTTATGGTACATGATTGTTATGAAATATTATTGTTCTATAAGAAACGATGATTTTAGAGAGACTTTCAGGAACTGATGCTGAATGAAATGAGCAGAACTAGGAGATCATTGTACTTGGCAACAGCAAGATTATATGATGATCAATTCTAATAGATCTGGTTTTTTCACTTGTGAGGTGATTCAAGCCAATTCCATTGACTTTGTGATGAAGAGAGCCGTCTACACCCAGAGAGAGGACTGTGGGAACTGAATGTGAATCACAACATAGCATTTTCACTCTTTTTGTTGTTGTTCGCTTGCATTTTGTTTTCATACTCATTTACTTTCCTTTTTGATCTGATTTTTCTTGTGAATATGTATAACATATTAAATTGTTTATCATCTAGGAGAAGGGGTTGGGGTAAGGAGGGGACAATCTGAAACACTAAAGCTATGCAAAGGTCAGTGTTAAGAAATTATCCATGCATATGTTGTGAAAATAAAAAGCTTTAAAAAAAAAAACTAAAACGATAATAAGTTGCCTCTTGTCCAGGGTCTCTTGGCTAATGTCTGAGGCTGTGTTTGAATTCATTTCTTTTCTTCACGACTTCTATGGCTCAGCTTCCTGTGCACTGGTGAACTATTGGGGGTTAGAATTGGAATTGAAATCCACATCTCATAGCCTCATATCTTAGTGCCATGCTAATTCTCCAGCTGTTCTGTGTTTTTTGTTTGTTTGTTTTTAGTAAGGCAGTTAGAAGTTAAGTGTCTTGCCCATGGTTACACAGTTAGGAAGTGTTAAATGTCTGGGGCTGGATTTGAACTTGGGTCCTCCTGACTTTGGGGCTAGTGCTCTATCCACTACACCATTTATTTATCTCTCTAGTTGTTCTATAAGTCTAGACATATAGGAGGTGGTATGTGTAGATTTAAGAAACTTAGTTTTGCCTGTTTTCTTGCTTCATCCAATTTTCTACTTTAGCTAACTGGCAAAAAAAATCTTGTTTAAAAATCTTCCTATATTTAGAAAATAAATTAGTTAAAAAAGGAACTCTAGACTTTTATGAGGGCAAAAGCCTGTGATGAATACAAGATTTGGGACTGAAAGGATCCTTAGAGATAAACTTGTCTTATCTTGACTTGTCTCTTCTTTGGCACAGAGTTCTATCCAGAGTATGGGTTAAAGTAAATGTTTTTTATGTTTCCAATCTAGCCCCCTTGTGTTCCAGGTAAAAGCTGAGACCCACAGCAGTAGAGGATAAGTAACCATAGTCACCCAGGTGGGAGAGAATTACAACCCATGCTTTACTCCTAAACTTTGATACTTAACATAAACTTTGATTACTGTAGAAGCTTTAATGTGTGGTACAATTTAGGTGTGACTCTGGGCAAAGCTTTACCACACTGATAGAGGGAATTTCCTTATTGAGAGTTCATCTACACCTGTGAAATCACAGGAAAGGAGGAAAAAAAAAGTGAAGCATTTGTGAAGTCTCAGCTAAAACTCATCTTCTGAAAGAACAGTATCTTCCCAGTTTGTCTTATTGTTATAGTTCCCTTTTGAGATTGTCTTGTATATTTCTCATTTGTATATAGTTGTTTGTTTGCATGTGGCTGCCCCATTGGTTAGCTAATTAGTTAAAGGGATAAATTTTGGGGATAAGCTTCAGGCATACCTTAGTTTTAAAGTCTAGCTTTAGATACTTATTAGCTTGGTGACCTTGAGCAAGCTGCTTCTCTGCCTCAGTTTTTGCTCCTCTTTTTTGCTCCACTTTTTTAAAAAGTGGAGATGATAAAAGTACCAACCTCCAAGATCCAAGATAAAATATTTGTAAAAGACTTTGCATAGTGCATCTAATAGACTCCTATTAAGTCCTCCCTTTCTCCCTCCTTTTTTCCCTTTCCTTTCTCCTTTCCTTCCTTTCTCCTCAGCATGTGCTCTGGAGTCTCATCATCCTGCAAAATCATTTCACCTTTAAAACTCAAAGCCCTTTGGTATCTCTTACCTCAAGGGCCAATTCCTCCACTTAAAGTGAGTCCCCAGAGCACTCATCATTTCTAACTTGGCTGTACTCCTCTGCTTTTCATAACTCCTTCCTCTTTCTATTTCTGCTTTTAATATATATTTTTATTATAGATTATTTTCCTCCTTGCATTGTTAGTTCCTTTAGGTCAAGGACTATTTTCTCCCCCTTTCTTTGTATCCTCAGCCTGGCACATATTAGGTCCTTAATACAAAAGTTTCTTTGGCTTCCCTCTGTCTTCATTAGATTGTGAACTCCTTGAAGACAGAAACTGTCTTCTGCTTTTGTTTTGTATTGCTAATGCTTAGCTGTTTTCTTGTATACATTTATACAGCCTTCTCCCACTCTATCTAATTCTTGGAATCTGTAACTTCTTTGAAAGCTTTTCTTATACTCTAGTAGTTGATGTTCTTCACCTAGCCCTTAATTTCTTTCTTTCTTTTTTTTTTTTTTTTTTTTGCATTTTCTAATTTTTGTTCATGTTGTTTCCCCCCAGTAGAATGTAAAGTAGGGCCTGTTGTTTTTGTCTTTTATCCATAGAACCTAATAGAGTGCCCAGAATATAAGGTACTAAAACTCAGAAGAGGAGGCTTGAGAAGCTGGAGATACTAGGTCTTTAACTATGTGAAAGAATTGTTATGCAGATGAAGTGTCAGGCTGACTGCATGCCCAACTAGAGCCGAAAACTAGAACTAGCAAGTGCAACTTACAAGGAGGCAGCATTTGTCTTAATGCTAAAAATAACTATATGATGGAGTAAATTTACTATAATAGTAATAATTAGTAGTATTTGTATTGTTCTTATTATGTGCCAAGCACTGTGCTGCTTAGCACTTTTCAGATCTTTCATTTGATCTTCAAAACAGTTCTTCAAAGTAGGTGCTGTTTCTGAATTTTATAGATGAGGAAATTGAGGTTGTGTTTGAGATGGGATTTGAACTTAAGTCTTTCCCACTGCAAGCCCTGCACTCTGTCCACTGTACCATCTAGCTTAATACAGGTTATCCTAAGAGTCTTAGTGCAATTGTATACCCACTAATAAGAATTGGTATATAGGGAATTTGGGGTTAAGATTGGAGTTGAATTAAATGACCTCTGAGCTCTCTTCCAACTATTGTAAATAGCTTTAAAAAAGAAAGAAAGAAAGGAAAAAAAAGGACGTGGTCTAGTGGGAAAGGGCTTTGGTTTGGAATTAGAAGAGTTGAGTTTGATTCCTAACTCTTCCACCCATGTGGCTTTTAATGAAGCCATTAAACTTCTTTAGGCCTTAGCTTCCTCAGCTAGTTTGTACACTTTTTATTAATTACCTACTATGTACAAGGTAAAAGATAGTCTGTGTTCTCAAGGAAGCTTACAATCTGATGGGGAAGGGGAACTCTGTGAGACATCATCTAGTTAAAAAAAAGAAGAAGAAGAAAAGAGATGTTGGAATTGCTCTGAACCTGAGCCTGTGTACTCCTAGAGCACCAGTATTTATTTGTTCACCTTATATAATCCAGAACCAGGATTGACTTTTAGTTAATGCCTTTTTGATGAAATTGACAGAAGGTTGCGTTGTGTGCTCCCAGGCTACAGTATATTTTGGAGGCTTAGGCGTGAGGTCTCTGTAACAATGATGGTATGTTTAAAAATGTCTCATGGAAAGTTTACTTAATTTTCAGTAGATGAGATTCTGAACTGAGTTGTTTATTGTCCTGTTGAATATTTAATTTCTTATAAATTCTTCGCAAATTCATGTAGTACATCTTTATTTATTGAACTTTCATCATTGTTTATGACTTTGAGTACAGAGTTTAGTGTATTTTGGGGTTATTGCTATGACAATGCCTACCACCTCTAGTTTGAGGCCCTGGTGAGAGTTTTGAGTGGGTAAGAAAGTTCTCAGAGAAACGTATGATTGTATGATACAAAAGATGTAGTTTATGAAGGGAGAGTTTCAGTTTTCAAAATTTTCTTCTGCATCACCATCACAAAAGGATGGCTTTTTCCCCCTCTCAGCCAGAATTTTTATGAGGGGGTTGTACAAGATAATCTTTTAAAGGTTCTTTCCAGATCTAATGTTCTGTTTTCTAACATTCTATGTTCAAATGCCCTTAGGATTCATATTGTCATTCTATGATTTGAAGATTCTTGCCAATTGTAAAATGGAGATAGTAAAAATTGCTAAGGTTCTATGATTTGAAGATTCCTCTCAGCTCTAATGTTGCCTAAAGGCTATGGACTCTTATTTGATCCTAGTTAAGACAGACGGTAGAATATGTGGGAAAAGCTCAGGATTTGGAAGGCAGAAGATGTGTTAGAATCCTGACTCATCACCACATAGCTTCACTTTCCTCATTGGCAAAATTGGGATAAAAATGCTTTACAACTTACTATAAAAGTGTGTTAGGAAGATAGCACTTTGCAGGCCCTAAAGTACTACAGAAATCCCAATTATAATCTTTAGTTTGAATTACTAACTTCACTACTGACACCAAACAGATATTTTCATCTTTACTCACTAGGACTTGGCTGTAGTTCACATTGGAACATAAGCAAGAGAATTTGACCTGGATTTCCTGTTGCTGCTTGCTGCTGCTTCTTCCTTCTTTCTTTCTTCTTTCTTCTTCTCTCTTCCTCCCCTCATCTTACTCCTCTTCTTCCTTTTAGAGGGGGTATATGTGTGTCTAAGTATTTGGTACTTGAGTGAAGCTCCTATGTTCAGACTGGGACTTGATTTTATGATGGGGGTAAATTCACTCCCTTCCAATTAAAGTCTGATTTGAGAAACTTTGCTTAAATGAATTTAGTTGGAGCAGATTGACTTGAAATTACTTATGGGGGAAACTCCATAACTTGATTGGATTGCAGGCTTTTGAAAGTTCTTCCTTGCCAGGAAGTGTTGTTTTTTTTTTTAAACTCTTAGCTAATATGTTAGCCAAAGATGTAATCTGGAGGGAAGAAGGATGTAGGGAGTTGGAAGGAGACCAAGAAGTGTTCTATATCACATTTCCCCTTTTCCTTAGAATAGTTAAATGTGCATATATTTACTCTTTATCTCTTTTTTGAGTTTAATGAAACCAAAAATCACTTATAAAATTAGTAATTTTTAAAAAAAATATGAGAACTATTCCCAAATCTTTTAAAAAGAATTAATTTAATTAAAGTGTATTTATGTTGTTAAAGACATTATGCTAGGTGTGATGGGAAACAGCAGTATAAACATATGCCAGAAAAAGTTTTAGGTAGGCTCTGGGGATACCAGCTATGTATGTATATCTATCTAAGTTTAGTTGGGGAGAGCATCAGTATTTGAATTGGGAAGAATCAGGAAAGGTTTTCTGTATAAAATAGTGCTTGAATCATATCTAGAAAGAAGGAAGAAAGGCATTTTCTGAGATGAAATGCATTCCAGGTGTGGGGAACATCCCTAGCAAAATCATGAAGATGAGACATAGAATTTACTTGACTAATGTGGCTAGAGTATAAAATGTTTTTAATAGATACTAATGCTGAAAATTGGGTACAGCCCCAAGTTAAGGGCTTTAAAGTCAAAAACTCAAAGTTCTGTCTTCTAGAGGCAATGGAGAGCAATTTGAAGTTAATTATAGGGGAGTGATCAGATCTGTACTCTAAGAAAATCACTTAGGCAGTTATATGAAGTGTTACCTGGACTTGGGAGACTTGAAGAGACAACAGCTGGGTATCTGTTGCAGTAGTTCAGGTTATAGGTGAGAGGTGATCATAGAATATTAAAGATCTTGTAGAGCCCAACCCTTCTCATTTTACAAATGAGAAAGCTGAGAGACTCACGCAAGAAGGTTTTGGTAAATGTTTAACAATTGACTCAAAAAAAAAAAGTCAATCTTTTCAAGTTTAATCAATTTTATTAACATTTTTTTCATTACTTTAAGTATAAATAATGAACAAAACAGTAAATCAAACCCTGATATATAATAGCTTTTGTTGACTTATGAGGTATAAATGCTCACACTGAAAACTTAATAGTATTCTCGTTAGGGGCATTGCTCTGACAAAATCGCCTAAGTGGTGAAATTAAAACATGGACAAGTCCTAATGTCAAATTCCATGCACTTTTAAATCTATGATATTGAATACTATAAAGTAGAAAACTTACCCGAAAGTACACTAGGAAAATTTGAAAGAGCTTTTCATTTGTGTTGAGGGCTGGGGTGATCCCTATATCTGAATGAAGAGAAAATAACCTAGACGGGGAGAAATGGGCTTTTTCAGATACATTCAGGAATTGCTGCTCTTCATTCTGTTGTGTTGTTCCAGGATTTCTTCAGAGAACACGTGGTTTTTCCCTCTTTTCTAAGTATGAAAATAGGAATTGGAAAGACCTGATAATGCTGCTCTGGTAGAACCTGGAGACCAATAGCATTCAGGGTATATATTGACATTTATCTTCTGTATTCCTCTTCATGGCCTCCACTGCCTTTCCCCCATCTTTGTCATTACTGAACCTATTGATTTTTAAAGATAACAATCATTCTTCTCTGTAGAATTCTAGACTGAGTTGGAAGATTATCTAATCTATTTTATCTTTTCACTGAGGAAATTGAATCCCAAAAGGTACCTGGTAATTCACTCCTGAAATTGCCTATATTAATTAGGGATGTGGGGCAAGTTTTTTTTTTTTTTTTAATTGTAGTTGATAAATTTTAATATGCATTGACACATCCAAAGATCATATAACAGAACAAAAAACAAAGACAGTATAAGCAATATCATAATAAAACTCTAAATAATAAATCATCATAGAAAACTGAAAGAATAATACAAAACAAGTAAAATGGTACAAAAAAGTGGGGAAGGATTGTGAATGCAGTTTGTCATTTACTATCTTAAGAAATGAAAGTCACGTGTATGAATTTGATTAGTAATAGTTTGCTGAACTTTGATGTTTTTGTTTTAAAAATTTCAACTAGTATCTGTATTATTTTGTTTTTGCTATTCTGTTTAATTTTATAAGTTTTCTCATATTTTTTGTATTTTTGAGCTCTCCCTCCAAATACATATTTATTTATAAAATATATCAGTAATAGATGTGCTATTATGATATTTTAAAACATATACAAAAATAGAAATAAAAAATGGAGGTAAAGTAAAAATTGAATGTAGCATTTTAACTATTTTATAAATTTAATTATTAAAACATTTTATTGTGATCAATGTGATTGAACATGCTTAGTTATTTTTTTTTTAAGTTTTGATCTATACTTTGTGATAGAGCAACTTACCAATTCTATATTTTTTTCTTTTAAGGAATTATTTTCCTCTGTGAGCTTTTGTACTTCCTCTCCCAATTGACCAATTTTGCTTTTTAAGACATTCTTCTCCTCATTGTATTTCCTTTTGTACCTCTCTCAATTTTCCCCTAATTTTTACTCTGTCTCTTTCACTTGATTTTCAAAGTCTCTTTTGAGCTTTTCCATGGCCTGAGTCCAATTTTTATTGGAGGTTTTGGATGGAGGATCTTGTTTTCCATTCATTTTCCTAGCCTATTATTGGCTTTTAATTCTTTGTTAAAGTAGGGCTCTGTTTCCAGGTGCATTGTCCCAAGCTTCAGGGATTTTGTGCAGCTTTTTTCAGAAGTCCTTCTAGAAACCCGAACATGAGCCCTCTTTTTCTGCCCTGGAACTGTTAGGGGTATCCTGCTCCACAGTAGCTGTAAGATCTAATGTGCTAAAGCAACAGAGTTCTTTGCTTTGCTTTGCTGAGGTTGGGATTGGGGTGGTGGCCTGCACTAGAATTGCACACCAGACTTCCACCTCATTGCCATAGATCTTCTTTTCCTACCTTCCAAGACCTCCCTGGTGTCAAGCTGAGAGATCCAGAAGCCTTCAACACTGCTCCTGATGCTGGGGTTTTGGACTAGGTTGGAGTCTGGTGCCAGGTCCAAAGGTGTTTTGGAGTGATCTGCACTGAGTTTGTGCTCTGGGTTCCCATCCTTCTGTCACAGACCTTTTCTGCTGACTTAAGTTGTCTTCAGCTGGAAAATGTTCTATTCTGTCTTTTTCAGTGTTCAGGTACTTTAAAATTTGTTTAAAGTCCTTATTTAAAGAAATTTGGAGTGGTTGGAAGAGAGCTTCCATTATTTGGAAAGCTTTTAATTGGGTTAAAATGTTCATTTTCCAGATCTTTAAAAAATATGTAAATATGAAAATTTGTATAGGTGGTGATACATTGTTTTGAGCAACCCAGAAAGGAGAGAGTAAGTATCCAAGAAGAGCAGATGCTGAGGTATCAAAAATGAAATCTGGAAAAGCCATTAAATTTGTTAGTTAATAGATCACTGATACCTTTGAAGAGTGAAGTTTGAATTGAATCTGGCACCAAAGATAATTAGGTTGAGAAATGTAAGAAATTGGAAATATGGTAATGGTTTTGATTTAAAAAGAGGTGTTTGGAAAAGAATAGATTGAAGGAAGGATAAGGTACTAGAATGTGACTTGTAGTGCTCATCACAACCTATCCAAATTTACTTATTTTGCACTATTCTTTTTCACCAAAGCCACCCCAAAATTTGGGTATAAAGAGATATTTCACTCGCTGGTCATTTGTCAGGAGTGAAGAGCTCATAATGGAGAGATGTATTGTGGTGTGAGGTGGTTTGTTGTGTGTGGTTTACAAATGTGGAGGCTGTTGGGTGGGAAATGTTTCTAACTTTATTGGTTTGGGTATCTGGGTTTGCAGTTTATACATGGGGCAAAGCTGGAGATTGGGGGTGAGAGAGAGTTTGAGGTGAAGGGATTGACTATTTTGCAGAAGACAGATCTTTCTACTCTAGTAAACCTTTATTAAATGTTTTTTGACTACTTGACTCGTTGGTTGATCACATACATTGGATTCTGATGATATTGCCTCGTAAAATCCACTTTACACTTGAGAACTGATTTTTTTTTTCCTTTCTTTTATATTTTTCCCTGGTAATAGTCAAAGCTATTATTCTTTTTTTATATTTGTTTTTAAGATTTTTGAGTTCTAGGTTCTCCCCCTTATTCCCATCCACAATTAAGAAACTATATTGTGAAATTATGCAAAACATTTCCATAAAAGCCAAGTTGTGAAAGGTCTCCCACCCTATTTAAAACAAAAACCCTTGAGAAAAATTAAATTAAAAAGACAAAGAGAAAGAGAGAGTCAGAATCTTCAGTCTGCTGTCAGACACAATCAGTTCCTTCTCTGGGTATGGATAGGATTTTTCATCTTGAAGTCCTCCAGAGTAGTTGTGAATGATTATTACTGAGAATAGCAAAGTCATCCTAGAACATTGCCATAGAACAGTATATTTCACTTTGTTCATGGAGCACCTTCCTGGTTTGTTTGTTTTGTTTTTTTCCTAAAAGCATCCTGTTCATCAATTCCCAGAGAACAATAATATTCCATCATAAACATACCACGATTTTATTGAGCTATTCCCCAATTGATGAGCATCCCCTCAATTTCCAATTTTTTTTTTCCTGAGAAGAGAGCTGCTATGAATATTTTTTTTGTAAATGTAGGTTATTTTCCCACTTGCACATCCCTACCCCCCCCAATATCTTTTGGTATTCATGCTTAGTAGTGATGTTGTTGGGTCAAAAGATATGTATGAAATTACAGCTTTTTGGCACAGATCATCTCTTTTGATGATTTATCATTTGGAGTATAGCTCTTTTTTTTTTTAATGTTCCCTCTATTTGAGAAATCAGGCATTATCAGAGAAATTTGCTTCAGAAATTAAAAAAAATAATTACTATTGCTAATTATATTTCTCTTCTGCCCATTTATTCTTTCTCTTTTATCCTTTCCCTTCTTGAAAGTGTTTTGCTATTGACCACTCCCTCCCCCCGTATGCCCTTTCTTTTATCAAGATCCCCTCTTTCTGGAAAGGGACTCGCATGTACAAAAATATTCATGGCAGTCCTTTTTGTAGTGGCAAGGAACTGGAAATTGAATGGATGCCCATCAGATGGAGAATGGCTGAATAAGTTAATGTATGTGAGTGTTATGGAAAATGACCAGCAGGATGATTTTCAAAAGGCCTGGAAAGACTTACATGAACTGATGCTGAGTAAAATGAGCAGAACCAGGAGATCATTATACACAGCAACAAGAAGACTATACGATGATCAATTCTGATGGATGTGATACTCTTCAACAATGAGATGATTCAAACCAGTTCCAACTGTTCAGTGATGAAGAGAGCCATCTACACGCAGAGAGATGACTGCGGGAACTGAGTGTGCACCATAACATAGCATTCTCACTCTTGTTGTTGTTGCTTGCTTGCATTGTATTTTGCTGCTGCTGCTTTTTTTTTTTTTTTAATTGATTTGATTTGATTTTTCTTGGGCAGCACAATAATTGTATAAATATGTATGCATGTATTGGATTTAATGTATATTTCTACCATGTTTAACATATATTGGACTACTTGCCATCTAGAAGAGGGTGTTGGGGGAGGGGGGGAAAATTGGAACAAAAGGTTTTGCAAGGGCTAATGCTGAAGAATTCTTGCATGCATATATTTTGAAAAATAAAAAGCTTTAATTAAAAAAAAAAATTCCCTCCCCATATCCCATTACCATCCTGTTTTCCTGCAGGTTAAGATAGATTTCTATACCCCTATTGAGTATGTATGTTATTTCCTATTTGAGCCAGTCCTGATGAGAGTAAGATTCACTCACTCCCTTTTTCCTCTCCTCTTCCCCTCCATTGTAAAAACTTTTTCTTGCCTCTTTTTTTATGGCAGATAATTTGCATCATTCCACTTCTCCCTTTTCCTTTCAATATATTCCTCTCTCACCGCTTAATTTCATCATTTAAAAAAATATATACAAATATTATTATCCCTTTATATTCAACTCAAACCCATGCCCTCTGTCTATATATACTCCTTCTAACTGCCATAATAATGAGTTCTAACAAGTTACAAGTATCATCCTCCCAGGGAGAAATGTGAACAGATAAATCTTATTAAATTTCTTATGATATCACTTTCTAGATTACTTTCTTATGCTTCTCCAGAGTCCTTTATTTGAATATCAAAATTTCTATTCAGCTCTGGTCTTTTTTATCATAAATGCTTGAAAATCCTGTTTCACTGAATGACCACCTTGTCCTCTGAAGGATTATATTCACTTTTGCTGGGTAGGTGATTCTTAGTTGAAATCCTAGTTTCATTTCTCTCCAGAATATCATATTACAAGCCCTCTAGTCCTTTAATGTAGAAGCTGCTAAATCTTGTCTTCACCATACCTGAATTGTTTCTTTTTGGATGATTGCAATATTTTTCTCATTGACCTGGGAGTTCTGGAATTTGACTATAATATTCCTAGGAGTTTTCATTTTGAAATCTTTTTCAGGAAGTAATCAGTGAATTCTTTCGATTTCTATTTTACCCTCTGGTTATAGAATACATCCTGCTATGAGACTTTCATTTAAAAAGTTAGCTATCTCTTATAAGTCCAAAGAAAGAAACTTTCACACTGGCATATTTAAAAAACTTGGAAGCTGAATGCTTTAACTTAAATAAAAGCTTTTCAAAGAAAGGATGTTGGTATTTTGTTTTGTTTTGTTTTACCCATGAGTTAATTGACTCCAGGGAAAGATGAAAATTTCCCAAAGTTGAAAAAAAAATTTTTTTTGTTTTGTTTTTTTTGGGGGGGACAAAGCAATTGGGGTTATGTGACTGAGTCACACAGGTAAGATGTGTTGTGTCTGAGGCCATATTTGAACTCAGGTCCTCTTGACTCCAGAGTCAATGCTCTATCCCCTGCACCATCTAGCTGCCCCTGAACAAAAGTAATTTTGCTTAATTGCATAATTGCATATTTGGTCATTGAGAGTAAAAAGTGAAAATCATATTTCTTTAATGCTCAGCCAACAATGTACTTCTTTTATGTGGATCAATGTTACTTTGTAAGTTGTCTATTATAGCCAATGACAGCCATGAAAGTTAGAAATGTTATTTTCATAATGTGAAAAATATGTGTAATCTTTACTTCATTAGGCTATTGTGATGAGTTTAAGTGCTATATAAATTACAAGGCCATAAATGTTTGTGAGTTATTGCTTTTATTGAGCATAGTGAAAAGAAGGCCAGCTTTGAATCCTAGATTCAAGGCCTAGATTCAAGTCTTGACTGATAGACATACTAGCAGTATGACATGGGGCAAATTCCTTAATTTCTTAGTGCCTTAAGCCACTTCCCAAACAACCAGTGTTCTGAAATGTGTTTCTGGGGCGGAGAGTTCTCTAGACCAGACTTCTTAAACTTTATCCACTTGGCAATCTCTTTTCACCTAAGAAATATGTATATTTATATATATTTATATAGATATATAAAATAGATATACAGATCAAACATTTGTTGATGATAATCCATGATTTTGTGACCCTTCCACATTTCAGTTATGAGATGGGGTTGTTACCTGTGATTTAAGAAGTTTTGCCCTAGACTGAAGGAATCAAAGACTCCCGACCTGTTAAACAAAAACAAAACAAAACATCATTATCATTGCCTTGGGACCGTCTGAGAAGCTTAATTAGCCTTTTGGGTCTTTAGAAATAAAATCATCTTGAACATGATACACAATTCATTACTGTTTCCTGAATTTTTATTTATGGATAAAGAAGTGTATTACAATCAACTTCCAACAAATTGCTTGACTAAAAGTAAACCCACTTCTTCATCTTTCCAAAGTAGGTCTGCAAGACATCAGTGGGCGATTTGTGCCCTTCTGTAATGTTCTCTCTAAAATGTAATGTTCTCTGTTGAGGTTTTCTTGGGGTCTCTGGAGGCAGCTTTCGTTTCAGTTCACTAATCACCACAAGTACAGCCAGGTGTTAAAGTCCAACTCCTTTATTGTGTCTTTCAAAGTCTTGTTTCCTTTCCTGAGGGACCCAGTTAGCTTTCTTAAAGGCCTATCTCTCTCCTTGGTTCTGAGAGCTTGAGCTCCTGCCTCCTTCTCTGCCCTCCGAATCTCTCCAAATTTAAAGGTTTGTGTTTCAGCTTCCAGTCACCATAAAGGTGGATGATTAAATGAATCTGTCTCAGCATCTGAGCTCTTGTCCTTTCAGGCCCTGAGTGCTTCTAGCTTATATGCTCCACACCAATCATTATATCACTAGGAAACCATTATTTGTTGTAGGATTAAATCAATGCTAAATTAGATTTAACCATTGTCTCCTCAAATCCACTTAGTACCTTATTTCAAGTTCTAGCCTGTAACATCTCCCGCTTTCTTTTGTTTTTAGAACATAGGTGGTCATGGCCTCCCTGACTTCTCAAGGAGGTAAGAACCCCCAAAAAGGAGGTGATCATGCCTTTCCTGACTTCTCAAAAAAGGGGTGAAAACACTATAAAAGGAGGTGATCACGCCCTCCCTAATGTCTCAGGAAGGGAGATGAAAACCAAAGGAAAATGGGGAATCAAATCAGATCAGCGGTTTCTGAAGGGTCTCACTCTTAAAACAGGTATACATAAATCCATCAATATGGAAAGTATTACACGTAATTACATAAATTATATAAGCACATAGTAACACAAGCTAGTAGTGATGTGATAAATAACATGAATCAACATGAGGATTTATGCATGTCCATAAGTCCTAGAAATAGTTCAAAACCAATCTATTGTCCATTACTTCATGTGTGTAGAGAATCCAATTATTCCTGCAAGTTTTGAAGTCTTTCAATAGTCTCATCAACAGTTTTTCATCTCAGGGAATCCCAGTGATTCCTACTGGTTTTGAAGTCCTGTAACAATCTTATTATCAGCCTTGCTATTTCAGTGTCAGATGTTTCTTAGGTCTTCTCCTTTATGAGGTTTTTTTCCTCTTTTTTCTGTTTCTCTCTCCCAGTGATCATTGGCACCCATCTGTAGAGATACAAGCAAACCCTTTCTCCTATGCAATTAACCTATCTAGTCCCTTCTATTTACCACTTTCTAGATTTCTCCTCATCACCGGCAATTAACATTGTAGCTGCCCGCACTGGACACTGCCTTTCTGTTGGGTTAAAAAAGCCTGTATTATCCCCAGTTGTAATCCCTTCCTGCTATCTGATTGCTTTTTGGCTGATTGATTATTTCTTAAATTTGAATTTCTAAAGACTCTCTGGATGTAACTTCAGTTACCATCATGTCCCATGTGGGGCCTTGGAGCTGGGCCCTGCCTCTCATTTCCATGGGTCAGTCTACATTCTGAGGCCCAGTGGAAGCCTTGGTTGCATTTTGGCCATGGGGTTTTGCGTCTTCTCTTATCCTGTCTTCTCACTCTATCTCTATATCTATACTGGGACCTCAGATGTCCTATTTTTCCACACTGAAAGCATTGGCGAGTCTCTCTAAAAGTCCCTCGCCAAAAGGGACCCCATCTTCCTATATTCATCATAGTCTGGGTAATAAGCATTTGTGCCCACTTGTGGCACAGCGCCTTATGATCTCCTCTAAAGGAGCATCTTTGTCTAATCCCCATATAATTCTTCTGCAAACCTCATTAGCATTTTCTTTAGCCAGTTGTCTGATCATAATTCTTGTAGCTGCATCTTCTCTGATAGTTCTTGCGACAGTTGTCTGCAGACGTCCCACAAAATCAGCAAAGGTTCATTGGAACCTTGCTCTATTTTTGTGAAGCTTTCCCCTTGATTTTTTCCTGGAAGGGAACCCCAACCTTTTATAGCAGCAGTAGCAATTAGCTCATATGCTGCTATGGGGTAATTAATCTGTGCTGAATTGTCTTCATTCTGACCTTCACCTGCTAGTTGGTCAAAGATAATTAGAGTAACACTCCAGTTTGCTTATTGCGTTGGGTTTGAATCCTACATAATTCATGATACTCTGAAAATCACAACAAGTTTTGTCCAGGTTCTAAACATGTCCATGCTATAGATTTCCAATCACTAGGGTTAGGATTTCATAAGCCAAATTAGTAACATCTTAACATAAGATGATGTAGCCCCATAAAGAGTGCAACCCATTTTCAAATCCTTAATTTTTTCCAAATCAAAAGGAGTGTATCTTCTCCTTTATTGACCTGAAGAGTTAAGCTCTTCAATCACAGGGTATGCATTTATTAAATCAGATATATCCTGTCCTTCTTTCTTAGCTTAACCAGTGCCTTTTGTAATCTTATCATAGGCTGATTCATAGGTGGTCCTGAATGTGTTCCTGCCTCTCCCCCTCCTCCTTCTCCCTCCACCCATGAAGGGTTAATTGAGGGAGGTAGGTCAGGGGATGGGGAATGCCCTAATGCTTCCTGCTGTGAAGCACAACACTCAGAATTGTACTTAACTCCATTCTTATTTGATTCTTCATCCTTTTCACCTAGTTCATCTGGATCCTCCCCCTCTTGCTCTTTCTTCTTTTTTCTTATTCTAATACTTACATAATTTCTTAAAGCCAGTTGTATTAATGTGTATAAAGTGTTTCTTTGGAAATTGAGTTAGGTCCATTTTCATTGTAGTAATCACATAGTTGCTCTCCTACTAATTTCCACTCCTCGAGATCTCATTCTTTTTCCTTAAAGAACCAAGGAGATGTATACTGTACTGTTTCTAAAAGTTCAATGATCTGCTCTAAACCCTGGTTTTTCATAAGTCTGACAGTGTTCTCTACACATTTTCCTTGAATTGGAAAAGAAAGCTGTTTAATAAACAACTGTCTCATTTTTGCTGAAGCACGAGTTTAAACCTTTACAAAGTTTATTTCTTGTACTTACCCTAATTTCTGGGTCACAGATGAAGGTTCTTCATTCTACATTCGGACACTAAAAGTAATGTTCTCTTGTGGGTTTTCTTGAGGTCTCTGTGAGTAGTCTTTGTTCCAATTTGGTAATCACCACAAGTACAGCCAGGTGTTAAAGTCCAAATCCTTTATTGTCTCCTTTCCTGGGGGGCCCAGTTAGCTTTCTTATAGTCCAGATCCTTTATTATCTCTTTGCCTGATGCTGGGCAGCTTTCTGGAGAGCCTTTCAGTCTGGCCTTGGTCTTAGCAGGGGAAGTCCAGGAGGCCAGGCCTGCCACCAGGAAGAGCCATCAAATTGAATTTCTCCCTTTGGTTATGAGAGCTTAAGCTCCTGCTGCCAGTCCTTTGCCTTCTCTCCAAATGTCTCTGAATCTCCCAGGCTGAGACTTTTAGCTTATATACTCCACACTTAGTATACACCAATCATTATATCACTAGGAAACCATTATTTGTTGTAGGATTAAATCAATGCTAAACTAGCTTTAACCATTGTCTCCTCAAATCCACTTAGTACTTTGTGTCAAGTTCTGGCTTATAACACTCTTCCTGAGGCCAAAACAAGGTGGAGCTGATTGCAAGTAGTTCCTGAGCACCTCAAGGGCAGCTTGTCCTGGCAGGACAGTGTTCGTAACACAGTTCTCCTTTCATTTAGGGCAGGGATATGAGATATAAAGGTAAGACTAGTGTCTCCCATCCTACCTGTTCAGTCTGCCAGCATGGCTTATTAAGTGCTTATCTTGCTCTAGCTTAAATTAAGCCTGACCTTTTACTAGTCTATTATATGATGGTGGTGCTGTTGGTAATGGTGATAGCTTAAGTTTATATCGTACTTGTGTGCTAGACAGTTTCAAGAGTTTTATAAATATTATCCAATTTGATCCATATAACAAGCCTGGGAGGTATGTATTGTCCTCATTTTGCAGTTGAGTAAACTGAGGCAAACAGATTATATGACTTGCCCAAGGTTCCACAGATAATAAACTTTTGAGGTAAGATTTGACTTTTGGTCTTTCTGATTCCAGACTCAATCATGTCTACTACTCTTCCTGGGACTAGACTAAGTGCTTTTCAGAGATCTCATTTGATTCTCATCAGAATCCTAGCAAATAAGTGTCATTGTGTTGAGTGATTTTATGATCCCTATTTTACAGTTGAGGATATGCAAAACTTTTTTTTAAAAATATGCTTTATTATATGTATATATAACTAAATATTGCTCTCTACTCTCTCCCCCTCCCCCCCTTCTTGCTTTGATTGCTCCCTTTCCATCCCTTTGTTTCATGGTTAGAGTAGACATTTCTGCTACTCTTCTACCACTCTTCCTAATTCCACTTGCTGAAATCTCTTCCACTTCCTGTCATCTTTCTCATGAACCGTCTTATGAAAGTGATCTCTCTTTTAAATTTCTTGAATCACTTTACCTGGAATTCTTTGCATTCATCTTCCTCTGCTATTTGTGTCCACCAAATCTCTCTTTCCCATGACACACACCTTCACTAGTTTCTTGAGGTGAGAATCTCTGTCTTCTGTAGGCTACCCTAGTGCTGTCTTTGGTTGCCACTGACATCTAGTATTATGATAGTCATATGAGTTAGAAAAAATAAATGGAGAGCGATTATGAGGACTTTCAGCTGAGCCTTCTGGGGGAGAAGCTGGGACTTGATTTCCTGACTTGGATTTAGAAGAGAGCAAAAGATTTTAACAAATGGAGATGAGTTGGTGGGGTGGACATGTGGGAACTATGTACTGGGGATTGGTTTGTGAACTACTAAGAGGTTAGAAGAAAAAATTAAGAAAAAGAATGGATTGTGGAATAGTAGGGTTGCTAGAATGTGGTTCTTCCTAGCTGGAAACACTTTGCTTTGCAGTCTACACAAAGGGTCCCTTTTTCTGTACTTCTTTAGTGGACTTATCATGCAATGAATGAAAGAGAGTAGAAATGGTTGGAGCCAAAAGGGGATGATCATGAATACTTGAACTGGAAGTTTAGAATTGATTGAGCAGGCAATGAGGAGCCCTTGGATTTTTCTTAGTAGAGTAATGACATCATCGTGCTAGTGTAGTAATAATATAACTTTATCATCTCAGTACTTTTGAATTGGAAAGGGGAGATGGAATACATTCAGCAGGCTTGATGAAGAAGTTTTTTTTTTTGTTTTTTTTTTAAGTCTTTATATTCAGCTTATGTCTTGGGAGATAGAAAGGATAAGATGTGGCCTCTGCCCTTAGGGAATTTGTAATCTAGATGAGGATATAGATCGTACTGCCCAAAATATATTTAAAACATGAAATGTTTAATTGTCTCCAATGAGATACACTTTTTCCTCCTTGAACTTCACATAACTCTTTGTGCTGTTTTAATGCACTTATCATATAATATTGTATATAGCTGTTATCTATTTGTGTGTCTTATCTTTTAGTGAACCAATCAGGTCCATAACAGTAGATGCCATGTCTTAGCAAAACTTTTGAATCTACCTTTGGGAGCAAACTGCTGGGCACCTAGGGAATGTCAAATGTTTGCTCAATTGAATTGACAGAAGTATTCTATGCCTTCTGAAGAGAGGGAGATTAGTGAAGGCTCAGGTAAGCATGGAAGAAATGAAAAGAAAAAGAATAGGGAAATGTCCATTGTATTCAGCAGCTCCTTAACCTTACTTCATTTTTTTTTTTTTTAATGAATCACAAAGGATTTAAAATGAAACCTTACCCCAGCACTCTTTACCATTCAATGTCTTAAAAACAGGTGAGAAGAAAGGTAGCTAATGCTGGAATGGTAACCCAACACAGGGCTTCTGAAACTTTTTCCCTTTTTGTCCAGGAAATTTTTATGTGACCCCAGTAAATAAAGGTTTACTGATTTCATAAAGAAATTTATTTTAAAACAGTTGTTTGGTGTATATATAATTTCACCATTTATTAAAAACAAAAGCAAATTTGCATACTGAGATGGATATGCTTGTTTATTTTTAATGTAAAAAAATTAAAATATTCAAAGAATATTTTGTACCTTTTTCTGTTGCCAAATTTTTAGCCATTTCCACATTTAGTCACATGATTCCATATGGAGTCCCGACCCATAGTGTAAGAAGCTTTGACCAATAGAAGTCTTTATTACTCTAGGAGATTCACTGAAGGAAATATCTTTTTAGAAGTCAAATGACATAAAGGAGAGTATTTTCTGAAATTCAGGTGATGGTGACAGAGGGGAATGACTATAGTACCTGGGTTGCCAGTGACCAATCTCTATAGTCTGATGTATCTTTTACTGGGTTGCTGCTTCAGAAGCTTTCTGTTGCTTCCAGGATCAAAAATAAAAATCCTGTTTGGCATTCATAGTCCTTTATGACTTTTTTACCTCCTACCTTTTCAGTCTTCTCATAACTTTTTTTTCCCCAATAACTACTCTTTGATCTACTGACATAGCTCTCTTGACTATTTCAGCAAGAAAACACTCCATCTGTCAACTCTGGGCATTTTCTCTGGCTGAGAACATCTGTAACCCTCTGTCTTCAACATTCTGACTACTGACTTCCCTAGATTCTTATTGCATTCCAGTTAAAATCCAACTACTACAGGAAGCCTTCCTTCAACTCCCTTAATTCTAGTGCCTTCTTTTTGTTAATTATTTCCTTTTTTATCCTGTATATAGCTTCCTTTATATACATATTTGTGTGCATTATCTCTCCCTTCTGTAGATTTTTAAGCTCCTTCGAGGCAGGAACTGTTTTTTTTCTATTCCCATTATTTAATGCAGAGTTTGCCACATAGTAGCTGCTTAATATATGTTTATTGATTAATTGGTTTTTAAATACAAATCCATAGTACTTTCAAAAACTATAGTAATTATGGGGCAGTTAGGTGGTGCAGTGGATAGAGCACTAGCTTTGAAGTCAGGAGGACCTGAGTTCAAATCTGTTCTCAAACACTTGAACACTTCCTAGCTGTGTGACCCTGGGCAAGTCACTTAACCCCAATTGCCTCAGCAAATAAAAAAAAAAGAAAAAAAAAAACAAAAACTATAGTAATTTCTATTAAGAAATAGCTCCCCATACGATTTATTAAGTATATTTAGTGTGCCAGGTGCTATATACAAAGATACCAATCGGACATTTACTGATTTCAAATAGTACACATGTAAGCAAAAGCATGGACATCTGAATCTGGGAGTTATTTGTGTGTAGATCTTTATTAAATTTATGATGGAACAACCATCAACCACTCAGTTATGAAGCCTTTATTAAGTGCTTATTTTGAGCCTGCATTGTGTTTGAGCCCTGTTAACACAAAGAAAGAGAAGTTGTGGAGAGAAATGAGAAGAGTAGGCTGTAGGACAGAGCTTTTGCATTCATCGTAGCAGAAGGGTTAAAAATGATCCAGAAAAGGAGTCTGAGAAGGTCTCTCCATATAGCTAGGAGGAGAATCAGTAGAGCAATGACAACAGAATTTAGGGAGGAGAAAGTAGTCAGCCACATTAGGTGAAGTTGAAAGAAGTTGAAAAGTGAGTGAAAGGGGAAGAAGCTGAGGGAAGAGGAAGGGATTGCGGATCTTCTGTGCAGTTGAAAGACTTGCTCCTGGAGCCACTTGACATTCCTGAGGTCAGGAGAGGGAAGAAACCAGAATACCTCCTGATTGAGATCATAACAACCCAAGTTATATTAGGATCCTGGGATTTAAAAGCCAAAGGGGATTTAAAAAACAAAATAAAACAAAACACAACAAAACAAAACAAAACAAAAACCAAAACGAACCTCATTTTTCAGGAAGAAACTGAGGCCCTATTACATTAAATGGTCCAAGTTAACTCTAATAAATAGGTATAATCTAATTCTTAAAACTTAAAGCAAAAACTATTCAGGAAAGATGATGTGTTCCTCACACTAGTATTATTCAACTAGAGATCAGATTTTTTTTTTCCCTTTAAATAAGCGTTTACTACTTCCTTTGTGTCAAGCCCCATGTAAGCACTTTACAAATGTTTTCTCATTTCTTTATACAGGTGAGGAAACGAGGCAAACAGGTTAAATGACCTGCCCAGAGTCATACAACTAGTAAATGACTGATGTGGAATTTGAGCTTCTTCCCTATTCTAGGTCTAGGGTTCCATCCACTGAGCCATCTCATTGCCTATAGAAGTGATTTGTGTTTCATGTACAAATAGTACTAGAGTACCCTTGGGTTTCTTCTGGCACTTATGTTTCTATGAATCTATAAGAACTTTGATCCATTGACATTGGGTGGGCAAGTGCTAGGGCTTAAATAAAGAGGGCCCTTGAAGCAGCAAAGTTACTGAAGACTTTTGCTTCCTTCCAACCCACTGTGATATTGAAATACTAATTACAGGAGAAAGCAGCAACATAAATATATATATATCTGATTTCAAGCTCTTACTTTTTCTTTCTTGTGGAAGAAAATAATAATTTGTTAGGATTCTAGGTCAGAGGGCTAAGTATGAATAATTTATTTCCTGCCTCTTGGCTCTAGGTCCATTGACTTGTACCAGTCATGTCATAAACCACTCAGCAGTTAATTATTTGCTGGTGGTTTGCAGAGGATAGCAGTAATGATGGCACCTGCTTTTTGCCTTTTCCCTGCCTCCTGGCAATGTGATAAAGATAAGAGTCGCTACATATCTTCTTGAAAGAAAATGTCATGTAGAAATCCCCTTGTTGTTCTAGCAATCCCCAGATGACGATCTTTGGCACGGCACATTTGTGAACCACCAACATGACCCCTAAACTTTCTTTAAAATAGGCCTCATGTGGTACAGAGTGCAGTTTAGTCCTCTTATGTAAACTTTCACATGGCTAGCTAAGGTTATTTTCTTCTTTTTAAGGAAATAAATTCATTTCCTCTATCATTATGTTCTCCTCCCTCCCCTCCCCCCTCCCCCCCAACATTTCTCCAAGAAGGTTGTTTGCCATATGGCCAAAACTGGATTGAAACAGCTATTCTTTGTAGAGTTTAAGTGTGTGTGTCCTTGGTAATTTCTTTACAAATACTTTGGTGTGACTGAAGCAAAAGTTCTTTACTTTTTTGGATTCATAAACCCCCTTGGTAATGAAGCCTGTTTACCCTCTCTCAGAATAATAGTTTTTTTTTTTTTAATCATAGAAAATGTTAAATTTCAGTTAGAGGTTAGTAAAAATATAATTTTTCTGGTCCCAGTTCAGGAACTCCTTGGAATCTATTCATGATTAAGAACATCTTGCTGTAATGTAAAGTAATGCATCAGAGATTTTCTATGAATACATCAGAAATCATTCACATGAAGCTTGCCCCTTTCAGAGTAATTTATTTGGAAGTTCCTCTTATTCCACTGATGATGAAATTGACCAAAACATGTCTTTTTTGGGCAGAAATTATTTTAGAACCACACAGGAAAATCACTTTTACAAAAGGCACTGGTAAAACATTAGAAAGAACATGCATCACTATAATTGCTTTCTACTTAGACCACCTTTATTTTTAGTCCAAAAATAGCATTTCTCTGCTAGATTCCCCACCTCTTTTTATCAGGCTTGGCTTCAAGTTGACTGAGGTAAAAAAAAAAAAAAATCAAATCCATTTTGTAAGGAAGAAATTCAACCACTTTGATCAGGACTAATTGAAATGTGTTCTATCCTCTGAACACTAAGATCAAAGAAGAGACCGATTCTGGGGACTTAAGTCTTCATAGCTTTGTCTCTTTTGGGCAATGTGAAAAGATGCTATATAAATGACATGTGTGCTTGCTTCTGTGTATATACACATATATGAACACAATATGGTTATAAAATATTGACATTGATTCCATAAAAAATAATTAGAAATCGTCTCCTTTATGTATGTACCATGGATATATTCTGTATATAAGTAACAAATAGAAACAAAGCTATAAAATGTAAATTCTTTGAGGACAGGGGCCATTTAATTTTTTTCTTTGTATCTCTAGTTAGTGTCAGGCTCATGATTAGCTTTTAACTTCATCCCATTCTTTACTGAGAAAAAAATGGCATTTTGCTATGAGCATTTTTTTCTTTCCTACCATTTAATTATCTCTGTGAACCATCTCAGATTTTGTATGTTCAATATAAAACTCATTTCTTCCCTGAACTACTGAACTTTTCCTATTTACTTTGAGGTCATTTTGATTTTCTAGGATGACACCTTAAGAGTTGTCTTCATTCTCCTTCCATATAGCCACTAAGTTGCTTTATCTTGCTGTTTCTACCTTTATAGTAACTCTATCTGTCCTCCCTCTCTCTTCCTATTGGTCACCTTCTTAGTTCAGGCCTTAATCACCTCTCACTTCCACTTCTTCATTAAATTTTTTTCAAAATAATGAGATTTTTTTTTCTTCTTCATTCCCTTTTCAATATTCTATGGAGTGGCAAATTAGGCCTCTACCATTCTTAAAATAGTTTCTTATACAGTTATCTTCCTTCTCCAACCCTTTGTAGGTGCTGTCTTCATGCTTAGAATGCATTCCTTCCTTAATTGTGCATTTTAGAATTCCATACCTTCATTAAAGTTCAGGTCAAGGCTACTTCTTCTATAAACAGACTTTCTCGATTCTCCCAACTGTCCTCAATTTTTTTTTTTTTTTAAATTTTGGTCTATACTTCTATACTTTCTATACATGTTTTCTTTCCTGAACTTTTTAAGGATAGTGATTTATGAGTTAGTTTTTGCCTGCCTAGTATAGTGTTTGTCACACAACAGATGAACTTGATAATGTTTATTGATTGATTACAAATGTTTATCTGAGCAGTATAGTTGATAGATTGATGCACTTGGATTCATGAAGATCTGTGTTCAAATTTTGCTTCAGACATACTTTTCTTATATGATCTTTAATTTGTGTTTACTTCGGTTTCCTCATTGAAATTAGTAGGATTGAATTCCATGGTTTTTTCTTCTACTTCTAAATCCATGAGTGTAACATTGATTGGCAGAAGTTGCCAGATGTTTGCATGTGCTCTCCATGTTAGTAGCTATGAGATAGTATAGTTTGCTCCAGATCCTAGCACCTCAAATTCCCTTTTAAATTCTTGTGGCACGACCATCTCTTCATTTGGCATGACTTGGTTTACATTTGGGTTTTTTGGCACCAGTGAGAGAACTTTTAACAGTGAATGAAAAAGACAGAGATTTAGGTTCAATGTAAAGAAGGGAACAATAATTAGTGAAATGGGATGCCTTGGTGTAAATGAGTTCTTCCACTCAGGTGGCCTTTAGTATGGTCACTTTTGTTTCCTGCTTCTGTGTAGGGGATTACTGTTCAGGAACCTAAAATTCTGATAGGATTTTCTTTTAATGTTTATTTTCCCTTAACCTTGAAAGTCTTTTGAAGATCAAAGAGATGACACCACAAATATCTAGAAAATATATTCAGGAGAAGTTATTAGTTAAAAGTTAGCATCCATACATGGCAACAGGATTATATGATGATCAATTCTGATGGACGTGGCTTTCTTCAACATTGAGATGATTCAAACCAGCTCCACTTGTGCAGTAATAAAGAGAGCCATCTACACCAAAGAGAGAACAGAGTGTGGAATACAACATAGAATTCTCACTCTTTCTGTTGTTATTTGCTTGCATTTTTCTTTCTTAGTTTTTTCTTTTTCTTCCTTCTTGCTCTGATTTTTCTTGTGCAACAAGATAACTGTATAAGTATGTATACATGTATTGGATCTAACATGTATTTCAACATATTTAACATCCACCTTCCAGCTAGGAAAGGGAGTGGGGGAAAGGAGGGAAAAATTTAGAACAAAAGGTTTTGCAAGGATCAGTGTTGGAAAAGGTTACCCATGCATATGCTTTGTAAATAAAAAGCTTTAGTAAAGAAAATAATTTTTAAAAAGTTAGCATCCAAGGAGGCAGATTTTATATGAATAGCAGAAATAGATAAGATGGTAGATTTGTTTGTGTTTTTGTGAATTGCTCAATTAATAACATGTATATATACATGTATATATATGTATATTTCAGCCTTGAAATCTCACTTTGTTTAGCAGGTGACTTTCTCTACATAGATTTAACTCATTTAGTATGCCTATCCTTATTGTTAGTTAATCTTATCTTTCCCTTCACCACTGGAAGGAAGAGGAAACCTTTAAAACTTTGTTATAAAACTAACTCTTCTACCTGTCATTTTAATCTTTCTGTAGCACCATCATCAGATTTCCCTTTAATTAACTTCCTCTTCCCGTTTTAAAATTGATACACTATTTTTGCCTTCTTTTCTGATGACTCCCCTTTCTGCCTATCCCTTTCTCTTGAGTAAGTGGGCCACACCTGATACCTCTCTTTTGATTCATCATCCATTCCCTTTTTATAAGTCAGGGGTGGGGAACCTTTTTTCTGCCAAAGGTCATTTGGATATTTATGACATTACTTGCAAGCCATATAAAATTATCAACTTATAATTCTCAAGCAGTGGGAGGTTGTTATAGCTTTAAGCTCACCATTGGCTTATGGTTACTTTAGCAAATGATTTTGTGGGCCTTTATACAGTGAGTGAGCCTTGGACATTCCCTACCCATGTATAATTATGCCTTATAGTCTCTTTCTCTGCTCTCTTTTCTTTCTAATCACAATCTCCTGCTTCACTAAATTTGAAGTTTTTTTGTTTGTTTTCATTTTTCTTAACTTAAATAATAATTCAATCATTCCCTTCTTTCAAATATTTACCACATTGACAATTCACTATTTTATACTCTTTAGTTCTGGATAGTTAATCTGATTTGAATCCTCATACATGTTATCCAGTTCATATCTTTTCATCTTTTTCATGAAGGAAGTCATGAGATACTTTGTCATATCCTTGTTGAAATTCAGCTGCAGCCTGGATTGTATGACTGTAGCATGTATGGGTCTAGCACCTCCATCAGGAAGGGAATTGAAGTTACTTAGGTAAGATTTTTTTTTTTTTTATTTTTTTTTTTTTTTGGATCCATGATTTCATTGATATTTGGAACTCTCAATTCCAAAGTTCCAAAGGGCAAATAAATAGTGCTTATTATTGCAGATAACCAGTTTCTGTGTAACTTTGTAGTCCTATAGTATTTTTTGAGAGGTTGTGAAGCAAGCTTCAGGGCCACAGTCAGTATGACAAGAGGCAAGATTGATTCTTGAATTCAGTTCACATTATGGTCCCTTTCATGGTTTGTGCCCATTCATTCAATGAATGCTCCTATCTAGTGATGAATGTTTCTGAGCGTTTACAAGTCATCTATTCCGTGACCCATTATAGAATTTTCCCCTAAAAGGGATGTTAAACTCAACAGTCTGTAAGTTGTAGAATTTTCTTTTGGAAATTTTCCAGTTGAAAAATTACTAGTTTTTATAGTTGAGGGACCATGCTATTATAAAAAGAACACAAGATTTGAAATCAGGGTACCTGCGTTCAAATCCTCCCTTGATTCTAACATTTCTCTAAGCCTCTTTGTGACTTTAGGCAAATTGTTTCCCTTCCCTAAAATCAGTCTGCTCATTATTTCTTATACAACAGTAATATTCCATTACATTCATATAACATAACTTACTCAGTGATGGGCCCTCAAGTGATGGGCATCTATTCAATTTCCAATTTCTTCTGTACAAAAAGATTTGCTACAAATATTTTTGCAGAAGTTGATCCTTTTCTCTCTTTTATGGTCTCTTTGGGTTATAGACCCAATAGTGAAACTGCTGGATCAAAGAATATGCACAGTTATTGGAAAAATTTACTTAATGAGACTTAGAGGACTGATAGCTACAATTCCCTGGCTTTACTTAGTACATGATAATCAAATTTAATTAAAGCATATTTATGTCCCCTACTAGTTGCTGTTAAACCTTGTTATTGGAAAGTTCCTTGTCAAGCCATGACATCTTGGTTAGTGATGTGTGGGAAGAGGTTGCATTGGGGGGACACTGAAAAGATGATGAAATATCTTGATCTGCATTAAAATGGAAAAATACTCAGAACTTGTTTTCTTCCATTTCCTTTCTGGCCGACAGCTGATTTGAAGATGATTTTGTTTACTTGTTTTCTTCTTGTTCTATCCTGCCCTGCTTCCTACTTGACCCCTGTGGAAACCTGGCATTTCTTGCCTAGCTGGTGCCTCCTTTTTACTTACCTGTATGATAGCAATTCACATTTATAAAATGCTTTGCTCCTAGCCACCTTACACTTAAGTATAAAAGTTGTTTTTCCCAATGTTCATATTAGGAAATTGAGGTTAATGATGTTAGACAACTCTGACAGTTGGACCTGGAGCTTGAACTTAGCTTCAAATTGAGATCTCTTTCCACTTCACCTTCTTGCTTGTTTTTCCAGTTTTAGTGTTTGTCTGTTTTTTTTTAGGAGGGTTTAAGTGATTTGCCTAGGACTATGCAGCTAGTAAGTATCAAGTCTCTGAGGCCAAATTTGTTTTCAGATCCTCCAGACTTCGGGATTGGTATTTTATCCACTGTACTACCTGGCTGCCCCATGTTGTATTATTTTTTTTAACTGTTTTGTGGGTATTCTTTTTATGGTAATTCCTTGATAGCAAGGACTATTTAGTTTCTTATTTTTGTATCCTCAGCACCTAGTATAGCGCTTGACATTTTTTGCCTGCTTAATAAATAACTTGCTGGCTAATATAATCAGAGGTTTCAGAAAGTTCCATTTTGTTGACTCTACTTTGATTCATTGAAGAATTAATTTTGGCAGAATCAGGGCTGCCTAAGAACCCAATTCTGAATTCAATGCAGATGACTAATAATCACTAAATTTGCCTCCTCCCATATAGCTATTTCTTTTCCCAGTAGATTTTGCGAGTTGGCTATAGTATGAAAAGATTGTACATTTCATCACTTTAAAGCAGGAAGTATGAGAAAGCCTATGGATCACATCTCAGAACAGTATTTTTAAATGTCTAAAATAATAGCATAGGATTACAAAGAAAACCAATTATATTGAAATGGTAGTTGTCAAAATGTTGAGGAGGGGCAGGGAAAAAGCAGTTTCTGGATCCTAGTTTAAGAATTCCTTGCTATATTGAGGTCATGAGATCGTATATTTAGGTCGGAAAGGTCATGTGTAACCCACAAAAGAACTAGCTGAGGCTCAACTATGAAATAGAAAGTGAGGCTGGGATTCAAACAAGGAGATCCAAGCACTGTCTAAATTCCAACCTTAGATAAGAACTTCCTTGGTGGGCATTTCCTCACATCTTTGTTTATTATTTATATCCTACAGATTAAAAAAAAAATAATGACAATGTTAAAGCTGAATGTTTTTATAGCACACCATGTTTTACGAAAAATATTTGGATAACAACCCTGTGAAACATCCAACCTAGTGTCTTGTAATATTTTTCAATAAAATGTAATGTTCTCTGGGAGCAGATTTCTTGGGGAGGTGGGGGGAGTGCTTCTGGAGGCAGTCTTCGTTTCAGTTAAGTGTAATCACCCCAAATGCAACCAGAAGCCAAATCCTTTATTGTCTCCTTCAAAGTCTTAAATCCTTCACTTGGGGATCGGCTAGTTTTTCTTAGAGGCCTTCTGTAGTCTTGGTTCTGAGGGCTTAAACTGCTTTCTCTGGCTTGTGAATCTCCTCAACTGAATCTTGGCTGAGGCTCAGAGCTTCTAGTGGGCTTCTGTCTCTAGCTCTCTCCGAATGCAAAGGTTTGTGCTTCAGTCTTGAGTCAGCACAAAGGTAGAAGATGTAATGAATCTGTCTCCTCCTCCAAGACCTTCTAGTGGGCTTGTCCTTTAGTGGGCTTGTCCTCTTTGGCTGAGAGCTCCTCCTTATATATGCTCTCTTAAAGGTGTGAATCTGTGGAATTTTAGAGTAAGTACTAAGTACATGTCAATTAGAGAATCATTATCTCACAATTCCACTTAGTACCTTGTTTCAAGTTCTGGCCCATAACATCTCCTTGAGGATCAGATCAATCATACTGAACCATGCTAAATTATTGTCTCTAGCAATTCTACTGACTTAGTACCTTGTAAGAATCCTAAAAGTGTCTGATACAAAGCACCTGGATAAGTATTTCTGAAGTTATTCTCTTTTTTCTAAATGATTTTTAAGTTTATAAGTTAAGGGATGTGCTCAAACTGCCTAGTGTCAAAGCTGGGATTGAACCCATGGTCCTACATCTGATTATATTCTTTAACACTTTAACACTATCTTTACTCTATTAGAAGCAGATGTGGCTTGTGACCTCAAGTAGTTTGTAACCTTCTGGGACTCAAAGATGTAAGCATATAATATGATAATAACTAAGAGAATTAGAGAAAACCATTTATTAAGTGCCTACCATATCCATGGCATTGTGCCAAGTATTGAGGTTATAAAGGCTTAAGGATTGTAGAATTGAAAGAAAACATATAGGCTTCCCCTTCTCTCATTTTACAGGTGAGCAAACTAAGGTTCACAAAATTGAAGAGACTACATAGTAATGCTGGAAGAAGCATTTTGATTCAAGGTTTCTCACCCCATACCTACTCACTGTCTTCCACATGCCAGAAGTATGCAGTAGGAATTTGGAGAGGGGAAGCATCATTGTGAATAGAGAGGTCATGGAAGCTTTCCTGAAGCAGATGACACTTGGGTTACGAGTATGATGGGGAAGAAACAGAGGGAAAGCAGTTAAATTAAGTGAAAGAATGTGAGCACATACTTAGAAATAGAAATGTGCCAATCATTTTCAGGAGCTATGAATAGATTGTTCTTATGAGATCATGTGGTTTTGTAGTAGAGCTCCAGGAGATAAAAGGTGGGGAATTATATTAGATCCATATTTAAGGAATCTAGAGAATCTAAGGTGAATGGGAGAAGGAGGAAGAGTATTTCAGACACAGGGCACTACCTGTCATCTGGAGATGGACTTCATATGAAGTTAGGTATACAGTGCATGAAGGAAGGGTATAAGAAGTCTATAGAAGTAGGGTAGGTTGGGGTCAGGTTATGAGGAGCTTTAAGTGCCAAATAAAAGAGATTAATAACTTTCAAGCAATAGAAACTGAATTAAGGTGAGTATCTTAAACAGCATTGGATTTGGTGCCAGAGGGTCTGGAGAGATGGTAGGAGCCAGAAGTAGCAATAAAACATCAGGAAATGCCTAGTCCTTCAAGCTGGCAGCTTCAAGAACATAATGGCAGAATGATGGAGGAGTGCCTAGACCAGTTGAGGAGTACTGGACTATCTCTTGGAAAGAAGATATGGAGTTTTTAGACAATGCTAAGTTCTTGGTCCAAGGGGAGGAATCTGAAAGTCCAGGCAGAAGCGAGAGCCAAGTTGTGGTGAAATAGTGAGCCATAATGCAAAGCCGTTCCTTTTCCTTACTGATATTCTGATTTATTAGCACTGTGGTAGTCCAGGGAAAAGGAAATGACCCTGAGTAGTAACAGCTTGACCCTGGGAAAATCATTTTACTTTCTTCTCGGTAAAATGATGAGTTTGAAGTAGAAACTAGTATGGTGTAACAGCATGGAATTTGAATATGTGTCTGAGTTTAGAAGTCTGAATCCAGGCTTTCTATTTACTTGTGAGAATTTGGCCAAGACTCGTAACCTCTTTGAGTTTTTGTTTTTTCCCCTATTAAGCGATGAGTTTAGCGAATGTGAACTATCTGCATTTTTGTTTTTCTTCCCGGGTTATTTATACTTTCTGAATCCAATTCTCCCTATGCAACAAGAGAACTGTTCGGTTCTGCAAACATATATTGTATCTAGGATATACTGCAACATATCAAACATATAAAGGACTGCTTGCCATCTAGGGGAGGGGGTGGAGGGAGGGAGGGGAAAAAAAATTGGAACAGAAATGAGTGCAAAGGATAATGTTGTAAAAAAAAAAAAATTACCCTGGAATGAATTCTGTCAATATAAAGTAATTATTAAATAAAAATTAAAAAAAAAAAAGCGATGAGTTTAGTCTAAATATTTACAAGCTGGAGATAAGCAAGAATCATTTGTATGAGACACTAAATACAAGCTCTTAAAGCTCCGTCTGGAAGGAAAACATAGAAAGATGGTAGAGAAAGCTTCTGAAGGGGAGGGGAGAATAGTTTAAAGTATACAGGTGGAACACAGTTCCAATAGACTTGGGATGGAAAATGCCATCTGCATTCAGAGAGAACTATGGAGACTGAATGTAGATAGAAACATACTATTTTTACTGTTGTTTTTGTTTGCTTTTTTTTTCAACTTGTGTCAACTTGACAAATATGGAAATATGGCATTGAATATGGGTAACCTCTTATCAGATTGCTTGCTATCTTGGGGAGGTGTAAGTGAAGAAAAAAATTTAGCACTCAAAATTTTACAAAAATGAATGATGAAAACTATTTTTACATGTATTTGGAAAAATAAAATACTATTTGCAGCAGAAAATTTGTGGAGGGGATGAAGTTAATTATTTGATTAACATAGGTTTAGATAATAGTGAGCCTACAATGTGGTAATTGGAAGAATTATAAAATTTCCTTATAAACGTTTCTTCCGTAGTTACAATGATTTTTGTTGACTGCTGCACCCATACTGCTAGTCAACCTGGTTTGTAACTCTGAAATCATGACTTTTTGCTTTTCCCTTTTCATTTCCAGTAGATTACAGAGTATGGGCAGTAATATCATCCTTCAGATCTTTCCTGTTAGTTCCATTTCCCTAGCTAATACCAGAACTAAGGCTCTTGGCTGTTTTGTAATAGGTTCTTAATTGGCATCTCTGTTTTCAGTCTCTTCCCTGTCCAGTATGCCAACTTTTCTTTCACAATAATTTTTCCAAGGCACAGGTCTCACTATATCTCTTTCCTATATACTATAAGTTTCCCCTTCTTGCCTCTTGGATAAATTATAAATTTCCTAACCTGGCATTTAAGAGCCTTCATAATTTGGCCTAATTTTTCCAGCCATATTTCCAAAGTTCCTTTATGAAATCTGTCCTAGTCAAAGTTAATTACTAGTTATTTTCTGTACTAATTATCCCACTTCTCACCTCCATACATTTTTGAATAGGACATGTATGAAATGTACTGAAATTCTAAAAATTCTTACCTTCTTTCAAGGGTATGCTCAGATTACTGTTTCCTCCATTAATGAAGCCTTCCCTCTGGAAAACAATATACCTCTTAGAAGAGCTGTTGATTTTCAGATGGTCTTGTAATTCATTCCTTTAATCTTTTTCCCCCTGTAGGTACTATGGAAGTTCAGACTTCAGTGAAGTCCTTGTGAGGATTCCTGAGTAGTTAGTAATGGCTTAATTTTTAAAATGATATGGATTGTATATGGAATTGTCTCTTTCTGAGGCAGTTCATGTTTAAAAAAAAATCATTAAACCAAAGGAAATGGGATATCGAAGAAAAAGAGCTAAAAGATTAGTTCAAAATGAGCTATAAAATCAGCCCCAAAAAATCAGTAAGCATTTATTAGCATTATTATTTATTATAAGGTGTTGGAGTGGAGATAGTATTGGACCTGGAGTCAGAAAGACCTGATTTCAAGTCCAGCCTTGGATTGTTACTAGCTGTGTGATCATGGGCAAATCACTTAATTCCTGTTTGTCAGTTTTCCCAAATGTAAAATGGAGGTAATAATGACACCTGCCTTGCAGGATTGTTGTGTTTATCACATATTTATAACAAGTGCTCAGCACAGTTCTTGGCTCATAGTAAATTCTCTATAATTGCTTATTCCCTTTCTCCCTTCTTTCCTATTGAGCACCCTCTGTGTCAAGTTCTGTGCTGAGGACTAGAAATGTTGTCCTTTCTTCCTTTTCAAAGCAATGACATCAGTGACCTCATGGGGTGGTGTCTTGCCTTAGGGTTGTACCAAGTCATCAACCCTACTTCCTGAGTTCCCAGAGTCTAGTGGCAAAACTGATGTCAAAATGCCTGGCAGTGGATGACCATGGCATTTTTTGGGTCTCACTCCCATCTTCCTGGGAGCAGTCTTCTCATGCTTGGGGTGGACATGCCCCTAACTCAGCAAGGGGTTGAGGCCTATCGGTTATCCTCAGTTAGCCCAGCTACTTCACAAGCCACAGCTTCTTGGAGTCACAGGTGTGAGCTCCAACCAGGGATGCCAGCCTTTCCTGAACGCTCCCACCCTCTTTGTCCATAAGCATCTCATAGTTCAGTGAGCATGCTGTACTGCTGTGTAAATCTCCTAGCCTCTCTGAATCTTACTGCCCCCCAGTCCATGAAAAGCTGAGATCTTATACTGCCTGAGCAGCCTTATGGAGAATAGAGCACTGGGCCTGGGAATCAGAAAGACCTGATTTCAAAAATGATCTCAGATAGATATTAGCTGTGTACCTCAATTTGACTCAGTCACCCATTGGAAAATGGATAAAGCATCCATTTTACAGAGTGGTAGTGAGGATCGAATTATACTTGTGAATTGCTTAGCACAGGTCCTGGAACATAATACGAAGGATATACATATTGTTTTATTATCGCTATGGTTGTTATCCTCATCCTCATCCTCATCATCTGCACACAGATAGTCAACATCTGAGCCAAGATTCATAGAGTTATTGTGAGGCTAGTGTTTTGTAACCATTCAAATATTTTAGAAATATGAGCTGCTGTTATCTTGACATCGGACTCTTTTATCTTAGTTGGGGGTTTGATATGGTTTTGTGTGTTTATAAATATAGTAGGGTAGTATATGATCACATACTCTGAACTTTAGAGGACGGGGATCCTGGGGTTGATTTCAGGTGATTACTAAGGTGAGAAGGTTCTGGTTTATGGTTAACATCTTTTCTCTCATTGGAGTCTTAAGTGGAGTCAGGAGGGCCAAAATTCTATCACCGCAGTTTAAAATTGAAATACTTATTTGTCCATCTCAAGATGGATGGCTGGAGAGACAGCTCTGCTTTTTTTTCTTCCTCCTACTCCTCAACTTGTGGGTTCTCTGGTAATAGTGAACCCAGCAGCTCTAGTGTTGGAGTAAAGCCAAGGAGCTTTCTGCAAACTTTCTCCTCCTGAAAATGGATGTGGGTGATGAGGTCTAGATATGGGGTACCTAAATGAAATTAGGGTTTAATTGAGATCTAGTGGCAGGTTTGTGGTACAGGGAGTCAAATAGAGCTCCCCTGCAACCCCATTGGATTCGGCACAAGGATGCGGAGTTAAATGAAGTTTAGTGGAGGCACAAGTCCCCAATAAAAGCATTTACTGGCCTGAAAGGCTAGATTGATAAAAGAGGTTTATTATGGGATTTGAAAGTCAGATTAAAGTATTTTTAAGGAAATAGGCAAAGGTAGAGATAAGGGCTCCAGAAATAGGGTTCCAATGGACAGAAGATCCTGACATGCCAGGTGTAAAGCTGGCATGTTTGGGACCTCTCTGCAAAGAGGGGGTCCCAGCTTGGCCCTTTTTATAATGGGAGATTTAGCTAGAGAGGCCTGTGGGTGTAGCCCCAAGTTGGCTCAGATCCGGATGGCCTGGATCTTTCTGTTGGAATTTAAAGGGACCACGATTTGTGAATCAAAAGACCCTTGTTTGATAATTACATCAACTATAAGAGGGTTGGGAATCAGAAAGAAAGGAGTAAGTCAATTCTTAAAGGGACCATACCCGCATCATGGGTAGTAGAATACTCTTCTTGCCTCCCTTTTCATCAACCTTGTCCTTCCTGAACCCTATGTTTTAGTCTTAGACCTAGTTCTCTTAGACCTAGTTCTCTCTTCTTGTCCATCTATTCTCAAGATTCCATGGTCCTTGCAGATTTTAGGCTTTATAGCTGAAAAAGATTTGAGAACGTCATATCATTACCTCATTTTATAGATGAAAACACTGTGGTCTAGAGAGGTCTTACATGGAGGAGTACACAGGTAATATAAAACCTAAACAGGATTTTCAAACCTGGCCTTCTGACTTCAGACCTGTTTGCATTGCATTGTTCAGTACTGTTTGCATTATATTGAACTGCCTCTTCAGTTTAGGGTGGTGGCAGCAGTCTCACAAAGTATTTGAAATAGAAATTTGGGCTGTTGAAACTTGAATTCTTATGTATCCAGCTACCTGTAGGGCTGCTCAGTGAATAAAGTGCTGTGTCTGAAGCTAGGAGGAACTAAATTCAAATGTGGTCTCAAACACTTATCTTAGATAAGTCATATAACCCTGTTTGCCTTAGTTTCCTCATCTGTAAAATGAGCTTGGAGAAGGAAATGGAAAACCACTTCAGTAGCTTTGCCAAGAAAACTTCAAATGGGGTCACAGAGTTGGACACAACTGAAAATGACTTAACAGCAAGCCCCAACAACATCTAACCTACCTTGATAGACTTTTAAATGTTATCCCCTTCCCCCCACAGGAGTGGGGATTGGCAAACAGTGCCCCAGTTACCTGTGCCAGGAGGGTGAACAAATGAAGCATGAATTACTACGGTTCAAACTCTCCTCTTTTTTTTTGCTATTCCAATTCCCTCAATCAAGTCTTTCATGAGCCTAGTATTAAGTAGTTATAAAAGCAGCTCTTAGAAGTCATCTGGCCCAATCCTTCATGTTGCAAATAAAGTGACTGAGCCCTAGAGAGGGAATCTCAGTAATACTAAAGCATTTGTTATGGGCTGACTTTGTGCCAGACACTGGGCTAAGGATACAAACAATGATAAAAATAGTCCCTACCTTCAAGGAACTCTCATTCAAATGGGAGAGACAACATGCAAATAATTGTACAGGAATCTCTGCTTTTTACTTCTATGGTCTTTTTCCAAATTTATACACACACATGTGCATGTTGTCTCTATTCTTAACTCATTACCTTATATATGTGATTTGCTAGCTCTATGCCTGTTTTCTCATTTGAAAACTGTAGTGGTTGGATAAGATGTTCTTTAATGGCATTTCTACCATTAAATTTATGATCTTTGGAATCAGCTGGAAGGCTGATTTTTATAGCTAATCATTTACAGTTGTTCAGTAAAATATTTTCTGATATATTATAATCAATCTTCAGTTTGTCAAGTTTCAGCTACAAGCCATAGGTGTTTATGTGGTTTCTCTCCCTACCCCCTCTTCCCCCCCCCCCCCCCCCCCCCCCCCCCCCCCATACTTCTCACCACCTTTCCTTAAATCAGACTACAGATAAAAATCCTCTTTTTGCAAGTACTGTGGTTTGGGAAACTACTTGTGTGTATTCTGAAGGTAGTGTCCTGTTTTTATACTTTTCCCCTCAAGTTCAAATGTTCTGTGTCCTGGGTGCTGATTTTCTGAACCAGTTTGAAAGGGGTCAAATGAAGGTTTTTTGTTTTTTTGTTTTTTTTGCTAGAAATTTAAATGAGGACAGATGCCCTGTTGATGAACTGTTTCACTTGTTCCTAAAGGTACTACTCAAAACTGTTAAAAGGCACTTCTTACTTTCACGCATCAGTTAATGTCCTATTATATCCATCTTGCCTATATTGTCTTGCCTATATTTTCTTTGCCGTAGTCCGGCCCTTGGTTTTTCCATTTCCCTCCCACCATTGCTGCTGCTTCTTGCATCTCCCAATGATAAGGTCTAGATTTAGGGAACCAAAATGAGATTAGGGTTTGTGGTGGTCAGGGAGTTAAATGATAAGGTTAGTGGCAGGTTCGAGGTTCAAGGAACCAAATGGAGAGGTTTGGCTCCCCTGCAACTCCTGGCAGCACAGAGGTTCTCTGTAAAGTAATTTACAGACCTGAAAACCTAGATTGATAAAAAAGGTTTATTATGGGTATTGGAAGTAAGGTTAGAAATCCTGATAGAGGGCATAAAGTCTGGTTAGGAAAATAGGTGAGAGTAAAGAAAGGGTAGCACTGGAAAAGAATATTGCAGTGGACAGAGGCTCCTTGGCATTGCAAGCATGGCATAGCTGGCATGTTTGGAACCTGCAAAAAGAGAGTTTTAGTTTGGCTCTTTTATAATGGGAGGTTTGACTACAAGCTGAAGGGGCTAGTGAGTGGAGTCCCAAATTGGCTCATCAGCTGGGTTTGTGCTTGATGAGGTTAGGTACAGTTTGAGTTGAATTGAATAGAAGGTCTACATTTGAATAGGGTTGGAATTCTTTAGCTCTAGACTCATCTAGCCCCACCTACGTAAACCACTTGATCTGATTCTCTGGGGCAGTCTCTCTCTGAGGCAAGGCTGAAGGAGATTTTCTCCTTCAAGGATTTTTAGAGTTTTGGGGTCCCCTCTTTCCTATCAGATGGATAAGTACTTTTAGCCATGTTGTGTTTGTGAAAGATGTTAATTTTTCCACAAGAATTTTTATTTGGGGACCAATGTGGGATACCTTGGAGTCACATTTAGGAAAGCACTGAGAAAATGGAGTGGCTCTAAAGTCAAGAGTCCAAGGATGACAAAAAGGAACATGAAACCAAGATCCCATGGAACCACAGAACATCAGGGGAGAAATGATTTGAGAAAGAATTATATCCAAGCCATATTCAAATAGGAATTTCTTTAACAATATCTCTGACAAATGGCTGTGCCCAGTATTGAAAAATTCAATGGCATAGCCTGTTCCACTCCCAGGGTTCAACTGGCTCTGCAGCTTCACTTTTTGTGTGATCTTGAGCCTTTGAATTCAGACTTCAGTTTCCAGTGCCCTTTCAGTAGGACTTTGGCAGGAATAAGACTAAGGATAGTAGGGGGGACCTGTAGGGGCTGATAGAGCCAGTGGGAGAATATTCAAGACAAAGATTGAGATCCATTGATTAGGCCTTTGGGGGCAGTGAGGTGATAGAGTGCTGGTATTGGAGCCTGGAGGATTGGAGTTCAAATTTGGCCTCAGACACTTCCTAATTGTGTAATCCTGGTGAGCCAGTTAACCCTGTTTGCCTCAGTTTCCTCATTAGCTGGAGATGGAAATAGCAAACCACTTCAGTATTTCTTCCAAGACAATGCCATGGAACAATGTTAGTGTGACCCCATGACTCATAACTGAAAGGGTTTTCTGGTCCCATCTCTGCCTGATCAGGAATCCTTCTTAAGTCTTCTTCATTATCTGCTTGAAGCTCTGTCATTCATGAGGGGAAACTTGTTATTACTTGAGGTAGCTTGCTCTGCTTTTGGTCAACTGTAAATGGTAAGAATCCTCAACCTTCTTCCCTCCCCATCGCACCCCCAATATTTCAGGCCAAAGTTTGCTTTTCTGTAACCTCTACCTGCTGGTTCCAGCTCTGTGCTTTGGAGCCAAACAAAACAAGCCCAAGTCCTCCATCACGTGATACCTCTTCAAACATTTGAAAACAGCTATCATATTCCCTTCTGTCTTCATTGGGCTAAATATTTTTCCTTCTTTTACCTGAACATCTCACGTGTCATAGAAATGACAGAGTGAAGCTTGATATGAGGAAAGAAAGCAAAAACAACAACAACAAAAAAGTTAATCATTAATATCCAGAAGTGGAACAGGCTATGCCATTGAATTTTTCAATACTGGGAACAGCCATTTGTCAGAGATATTGTTAAAGAAATTCCTATTTGAATGTGGCTTTGATATGATACCTTCTCAAATCATTTCACCTTTGACATTCTGTGGTTCCACGTGATCTTGGTTTCATGTTCCTTTTTGTCATCCTTGGACTCTTGACTTTAGAGCCACTCCATTTTCTCAGTGCTTTCCTAAATGTGACTCCAAGGTATCCCAAATTGGTCCCCAAATAAAAATTCTTATGAAAAAATTAACATCTTGAACAAATACAGAATTTTCTAAAACATATCAGTCTCATCTCTTTATCTCTTTTCTGCCTGACTTTTCATCTAGGTTCTGGCTTTTGCAAATTGTATATCTGATATTGTGAGAAGGATGGCTTACTTTCCCCCTTTAAATGTGTTGAGATCATCTTTGAATCCAACAATTTAAAATTACCACATCAGTAGATTTTGGAGACTTCTTGTTAGTTGTTAGGTTTTAGTTCCTGTTAGCAGGATCATGAACTATTAACTCACCTCCATCCTCCACCCTCCACCTCTGACCCTACAAAGTGTTCTTTAGTTTTCCATTCATATTTTGGGGCTTCTTTGCTAAGTCTGAGGCAAAGTCTGGAAGTAGTTGAGTCCCAGGGTTTCAGAATTGTCTTCCTACAGGGAAAATAAGACTAGTGTTATAGCCATAAATCAATAATGGTTTAAGTTTTAAAAATACTTTTCTTACAACAAATGAATCTCCATTTTACAAATATAAGTGCCTCTGGAAGAGCAAGGAACTTGCCTAATATCACTCAGCTAAGGTATTGGTGAATTTAGGTATTAATTAGAAATTAGGTCTCAATATGAGTCAGACTTCAAACCTAGACTATTTGACATGAAATTTAGTGTGTTTCTCCATTATGTTACTGGTAATTTTATTTTACTTGGACCTTCTTTGACTAAATTGTTTTAGAGAGAGGTGATATATTTTGTGTTTTTTTTTAGTCTAATTGCTTCACAACTGGATAAATCAAGTCATCTCATAAATTGGCATTTACATAGCACTTTAACTTTGTAAAGTCATTTACATTCATATTCTCATTGCAGCATTATAATAGTTGTGTGAGGTGTTAACCACTTAGTCTATCCATGTGTGAAGTAGGCATAGTACCCCTGAGACCTTGTCTTCATCTTTCCAAGGTCGTAGCACTCTCCCTTCTTCAAAAGGAAGCAGTGGGAATGAGAATTTGATAACATTGATCCTGAGTTGAAGACCTCAGTGGCTTTCTACTCCAACCCCCCAAATGGAAGGAATTCTCCCACTTTAAACACCTCTGACAACCCAATGAAGTAAAAAAAAGAAATTATTGGGTGACCAGTGTGTTAACACTTGGACCATCTCCCTATTGACAGTGTAAAATCTAATAGAATTACAGAAACATACTAGATATAATCTCTGTCACATAAAACTGGGTTTCAGATTCTTCCCAAAGAGAAGAAAGATATGAATGAGAGGGAGGTGGATCTTTTCACTTTGTGGGAGGTCTTTGAGAAGCTTGAGGGTGGGAGTGGGGTATAATTCCGAATGTTCTCTGACCACACAGAAAGTTTGTGAATTCTAGCCACAGAGTGATATCTCTGCACAATGCTTGGAGTAAACTATCAGAGGTAGAAGTCCAAGGGGGCTGCCTGAAGGGAAGACTGCTTGGAGCCTGCATAGGAAAAATGAAATGGTTGTGTCCTGGGGTTCCTCTCCTCCCCTTCCTCACCCCTGTATTGTACACTAAAACTATGAATGCTGATCACATAGATTTGCTGATTTTGCTGAGGCCTTGCATTTAGTATCTTTAGGGGAAGAAAAATAGAACGGGAAGTGCTTTGAGGTTTACAGAACACTTTCCTCATCACAACAATGTCTGAAGTTTGTGGGTTAAACATTATTCCCATTGTGCAGATGAGGATATGGAGGCTTAGAGAGATAACTTGACTTGGAACTTGTGTTTCCCTGGGCCTATTTTCTCTTATGTAAATGAGGTTCCCCTGTTGTGTTAAAAAATCCCATCATAATGAAGATAACATTTATATAGCATGGTGTGTCAGGCACTGTGACAAGTGCTTTATAATAATTATCCACATAGCAACTCTGAGAAGTAGATGCCATTATTATCCCCATTTTACAAATGAGAAAACTGAAGCATAGAGGTGGTCATACAGCTAACACACCTCTGAGGCTAGATTTGAGCTGTGGATTCCCGATTTCAGGTCTTATGCTCTGTCCACTGTACCACCTATCATCCAAGTCTACTGTACTTCTGCTACCTTGGGTAGAAAAGAAAATTTAAATGAAAGAGAATCCAATTAATTATAAGTGTAGTTCACTAACAGTTGTGAAAGGTCTGGGAGCCATTCTATCTAAATGTACTTTTCAGATATCTAAAAATAAGGTATGAGTTAACTTTTTAAAGTGACATATCTTAAACTTTATATTAACATTTAGTGGTACTGAAAATAATTCAACCATTAAATGATGGCTTCATCATTGAGAACCTCATGACTTTGGTTCCCGTAATATGGCATGGGATCTGTGGCTATTAGGTTTTTTCAGTCTGTTGCTTTCAGTCTCTTTGCTTCTTTGATATTCTTTTGCTTCTCTCTTTTGTCAGCTATCACTTTTCTGTTCCTGCTTCTTATCTGTTACACAAATTTACTATCATTTTTTACACCATATTTCTCATCTGCTCCTTCAGCTTACAGAGTTATTTTCATAGTAACCTAAAGGTAGTTCTGTTCTTTCCCATTGACTGTGTGGCAGTTGTTAACTGTGCAGCTGCAGACCCCGCCTCTGCCTTTTCTGCAGTTCTCTAAAGTTGTAAGAATTCTGACTTCCCATTATTAATCAGAGAAATGCAAATTAAGACAACTCTGAGATACCACTAAACACCTCTCAGATTGGCTGGGATGACAGGAAAAGATAATGTTGAATGTTGGAGGGGATATGGGAAAACTGGGACACTAATATATTGTTGGTGGAATTGTGAATACATCCAGGCATTCTGAAGAGCGATTTGGAACTATGCTCAAAAAGTTATCAAATTGTGCATACCCTTTGATCCAGGAGTGTTTCTACTAGGCTTATATCCCAAAGAGATACTAAAGAAAGGAAAGGGACCTGTATGTGCCAAAATGTTTGTGGCAGCCCTGTTTGTAGTGGCTAGAAACTGGAAATTGAATGGATGCCCATCAATTGGAAAATGGCTGAATAAATTGTGGTATATGAATGTTATGGAATATTATTATTTTGTAAGAATTGATGAGCAGGATGATTTTAGAGAGGCTGGGAGAAACTTACAACAATTGATGCTGAGTGAAATGAGCAAGACCAGGAGATCATGATATACTTCAACAGCAATACTATATGATGGTCAAGTCTGATGGATGTGGCCCTCTTCAACAATGAGATGAATTAAATCAGTTCTATTTGTTCAATAATGAATAGAATCAGCTACCCCCCAGCGAAAGAACTCTGGGAAACGAGTGTGAACCACTACATAGCATTTCCAGGCCTCCTTTTTTATCCCCGTTTTTGCTTTCCTTCTCAGGTTAATTTTACCTTATTTCAAAGTCCGATTCTTCTTATGCAGCAAAATAACTGTCTGGATATGTATACATATATTGTATTTAACATATATTTTAACTTTTTTTTTTTTGACTGGGACAATTGGGATTAAGTGACTTGCCCAGGGTCACACAGCAAAGGAAGTATTAAGTGTCAGAGACCAGATTTGAACTCAGGTCCTCCTGACTTCAGGGCTGGTGCTCTGTCCACTACACCACCTAGCTTGCCCTAGTTTAACATATTTAACATGTTTTGGTCTATCTGCCATCTGGAGGAAGGAGTGGAGGGAAGGAGGGGAAAAGTTGGAACAGAAGGTTTTGCAAAGATCAATGCTGAAAAAATTACCCATGCATATGTCTTGTAAATAAAAAGGTATAATTTAAAAAAAAAAGAATTCTGACTTTCTAAATGTCTATTCTGTTTTTGGAGTTTTAAGGTTATTAAACATGGAATGACTGTTTACTTTTTTAGAGTCTCTAAGAACACTTCTTACTATATTGTATAGTTTATATTCCTGAAATTGCAGTCCTTGGAAAGACCACAAAAACAGCTAAGATGTGCTTAGAATGTAATAGACTAATTAGAAGCTTAAGGATATCATCATTTGATGGATTGTAATTTTGGGCAACTAAATTGGGCCTACATGAACCTTATGATACTTATCCTAATTTATTGGCTATGCATAAAATCTTCAAACAGGAAAAGGATACTCGGGATCATCTAGTCTAAACTCTTTAAAATTTTTTATTTAATTCCACATTAAAATTTGTAGAGGGCTGTAACTCTGAAAAGGTGTACTTGAATCAGATACCAGAGCACTTAAGGCTAATTACTTATTTGATGTGAGATAATGGTTCTATATACATATATTTAGATGAGATGGTCATGTGATGGCTCTCCTCACTATTGGTGCTTGCTGAATGTTTGGTGGTAAGGTAATAGTAGGCAAGGATTGGAGGACGGAGGGAGAGAGTTGCTTTGCCAAAGGAAAAGGGGGAGAGAGATTTCAGGATCCAGGATTTATCTTTGGCAAGCTGCAGGACAGCTTGCCTGCCTCATTCACTTCTCCCCCTGAAGACCAAGGACTTTGATTGGTCCTGACTTTGACTGATCCTGAGGCCCTCCAGAGAGCTAGTCCGGACATTATAAAAATTTTTTTAAAAAGTTTTGCTTTAAAAAAGGTGTGTGTGTGTGTGTGTGTGTGTGTGTGTGTGTGTGTGTGTGTGTGTGTATGTGTGTATGTATGTCATTTGCTCATATTATAACTCTCTGTCCCTGCCTTCCCCCTCTCCCATATCAATCTTTGTAATAAAGAAAAGCAATTTTGTAAAGTAGGGAAACATGTTTTGCAAACTATAACAATTTACATTGTTATATGCAGAATGCCTGGCATGTAGTAGATGTTTATTAAATGCTTCTTAAATTGACTGTATTCCCTTTGCTTTTTACTTTGCAGGTAACTGACAGTTGCTTAATAATCTTGACTCAGACTTTTCCTGGCTACTTTGATCTCTCCCCCCCCCCCCCCCCTTTCCTTCTAGGAGTAAGCACTTTAGACTCAGAAGGGATCTTAGCGATTAATTTATTTTGAGTGATGAGGAAACTGAAGCTAAGGGATAGTGGCTTGTCCAGAGAGTAGAAGATGGAATAGAAAGCTAGGTGGCTGGCTCTAATGCTAGAGGTTTCGTAGGGGTGCCAGTACAATTTCTTGATGGTCACTTTAGTTTTTGGTCTTCCTAGACCTCAGTTTCCTTATGAAATGAATACTCATGTTAGAGAACCTGACTGTCGATTTTGAGCTCCTCTATTGCTTACCTTTGTGACCTTGGCCTTAAGGGACTAAAGGTTTGAACTAATTGCCTTCTGAGTTCCCTTCCAGTTCTCTTCTAATTGTATATATGATTGTATGGTAATTAGCAGCACAGCTGGTTATTGATATCCGCTACATAAATGCTGCCTCTCCTGTCATATTCCACCACATATCCAATTTGTGTATAGATAATTCTTCTCCCTCTGAAACAGAAATAACTTCCTTGAGGATAGGAAGTTTTTTCATCTTAGTAGCTAGGTGCCATAATAAATAGAGAGCACTGGACCAAATCAGGAACACCTGAGTTTGTCTAGCTGCAGACACTTTGCCTTGAGTTCCTCAAGTTATTAAAAAACAAGTACTACCTCAAATGAGATAATATTTATAAAATATAAAAATATTTATGAAAGTTCTTAGAACAGTGCCTGATAAATAGTAGGTGTTATATTTTATTTATAAATTATACATTCTCATTCCCTTTGCCTTCTCCATTTATTTCAGTTTTCCCATCTCTAAAATAGAAATAATAGTATCTATCTCCCATAGTTATTTGTGAGGATCAGATCAATAGTATTTGTAAAGCACTTTGCAAACCTTAGCTACAGTGGTCCTTATCCTTTCTACAGCCATGAGCCTGGTGTACTTACTAATAACTAATTAAACTAATTCTTTATTAAATTAAATTGAAATATGATGAAAAAATCTTGGACCAGATTAAATTTGTTATCTTCTGATGTGAGAGCCTCTGAAAGCATACACTATAAATGAAGTGAGTGCTCCATAGAACTTACTCATGTAAATAATGACTTAAGGATTTTGTGGAAATCTAGGAATTTTAGAATTAGACTACATTATTAAGATTAATATAGTTATAAAGAGAGAGTGTTGTTTACATTTTGGGATAGACTCAGTGAAGAGGGGAAAACCTTAAAAATAAAGTGGCTGCACAAGTAGAAAGAAAAATTAGTTAGTTCTCCAGTGGTTAAGTGATGGTGGGGTGGCTCTAAAGACTGTCTAAAATTAGAAAATTATCCTAGGATTTCAGGCAAAACTATTTTAGGGTAATAATTCTGAACAATAGAGTCAGTGTAAGACTTCTATGAGTCTTTGCCAGTGAGGGACTGAGTGAATGGAGGAATTTTGGGTTTCTTTCTGCTCAACAGTCGACTTAGTTATATTATCACCCTTTATCTTTGAACTAGGAAAGTCATGATTCACCCACCTATTTTTCTTTTTCATTCAATTTTCTGATGATTATTTCTTTATCTCATTATGTTTTAGGAGTGGCACTTATTTCCAACATTATTTCTATTCTTTTTGATGATATTATGAGGGATAAAAAAATATGGTGTTTTTCTTAGAGTTGTAATCCTGAAGAATAAATCCAGTGTTCAATTGAAGTTTCTTTTGGGGTGGTGAATAATGAAGAAGTAATTAGCAGATTGATTGACAGAAGAAATCCCCCATCCCTCTTTTATGTTTAACTTAGTCATGAATTTTCGTTTGGAGCGATCTTAGAGCTTAAAACAAAACAAAACCAAAAATCTCACCAGATGCCCTGCTTTGGTAATGGATCCAAGGTAGAATTTGGAGAGCAGAGACACTCTTCAAGTCTATTCTTGGTCTTTATTCAGATTACAGATTACATCATTTGTGTGGCCTAGGTGGAAGTTGAAAAGGTCTACGGCTTATATCTCAAAATAGAGTACAGAGAACCGGCCAACTTAACTATATTTAATTGTTTTTATGGCTACTAACCTGGAGATGGTAGAGTAATTTTATTGAGAGATTATGGGTGCAGCTGGTTCTAAGCTTTATGGGGAAGAAAAACATCTCTGAGAAATCTGGAATTGACATCAGTACCTCTGCAGAGGAGGCTTGTATGACTTACCCTGGACTTGGGTAGATTTTTCTCTCTTGGTTGGTTTTTATGAGTGGACATGTCAGTAAGGTAGGAATATATTGCTTGTTTACAATGACTATATTACTATTTGTTCCCTTCTCACTATCCTTAGGAACATTTAACTTTGTTTTAGAACCCTCTAAGAGAGAGTGAACTTAATATTTTCCTAGGCAGTACCTCTAATTGTTAGGGAGTCTTTCTTTACCCCAGATCTAATTTTGTCCCTCTACCACTTTTATTTAGTTGTGCCTTGTTTTGGCCAAAGCAGAATAAATCCAAATCCTCTTTCATGTTAGACCTTCCTATACTTGAAGAAAACAACCATAAAAGTAATACTTTTCCTTTCCATAGGTTTTTTTCTTCTATATAAACATGTCCAATTCATTTTATTCAACTAATCTTTATGTGGAATGATATCAGGCCTCTCACCCATTTTTTCTCCTGTAATTATATTTAAATTTGTAATTTTCCTTTAAATGTGGCACTCAGAATTTAATGGTATACTCCAAAATTACTGATCTGACAAAGACAATATACAAAAAGATATTATTTCCCTTGTTTTGGATGTTCCCCCCACCTCTTTTTTTTTGTCCTTAATAGTAATTTATTTTTCCAAATTCAAGTAAAGAGAGTTTTCAACACTTTTTTTTTTTTAACACTTGTGTTCCAATTTTTTTTCCTCCCTAAGACAGGATTTCCATCTCAAGTCCATTGGAATTGCTTTGAATAACCACATTGTTGAGAAAAGCAAAGTCTATCATAGTTGATTATCATACATTGTTGCTGTTCCTGTATATGTTCTCCTGATTTTGTTTACTTCACTTAGCATCGATTCATGTAAGTCTCTCCAGGCCTCTCTAAAGTCATCCTCCTGATCATTTCTTGTAGAACAATGATATCCCAGTCACACCCTAGCTGATGGACATCACTGAATTTCCAGTTCTTTGCCTGCCAGTACAAAAAAAGCTGGTGTTGTATCTTAATGAAATCTTAGATTATTTCCTCCTTTTTTGGGGGGGGAGGAAGGGAGACATGCTAATTAATATGAAGAATTAAAGGACTTGTGAAATAATGGCAGTAGAAGAGTTCTTAGAGATCAAGGTACGCAACACTTTCATTTTAGGATTGTAAACTTACAGGTAAAAGGGACCTTTAAAGTCCTCTTTTCTAACCTCCTCATTTTACGTGTAAAGAAACTGAGGCTGAGAATTGCTTGCTTGTAACATAGCCAACATTTTGATAATTCCCTTCACTCTAAATTCAGTACCCCTTCCATTATACCAAAAATGAGTATCAGGGAAATGACTTGATCCAAGGTAATAGCCATTTCTAAGCAGAGCTGAAGCAAGAAGTTTGAGACTCCTTAAACTTAGTTCCCTTTTTTCTTTCTGACTGAACCAAGATTCTGAGAGATGAAAGTGTTTTGGGGGGAGATCTCTTGTTTAATATATTATTAGAGCGCTACCTTCTAGTAGACTTTTTCTGCAGCAGAGTTAAAGAAAAGTAAAGTTCAGAGATGGAAATTTTGGATTTAAAAAATAATTTAAATGTGTAGCTCTTAACCTTTACTTTGCAGTGTTGCTTTTAAATATTTTCAGAATTATATTGCAAATTTACCAGTTTCCTTTGTAATTCATATATTTTATTACTTCTAAAGTATTATTCTGAAAAGAAATACATAGACTTCACCAAAGGAATTATATAACAAATTGGCATCTTGGCCAGTTCTTTTTTACAGTTGTGGACTGAAGTTCAGAGATAGGAAGTGATTTGCACATTGTCATTCCAGTATTAGCAGAAAAGGTTATGAAGCTCAGGTCCTTTCAGGAACTTTCATTCCAGGGCTTTTTCTTTCTTTTTCTTTTTCTTTTAAAAAACTACTGAGTACTCTAACTGCTTTATTTTTATGGGCCAGAGTTTAAATAGGAAGTGGGTTGTATTGTTCTTGTCACTGTTGGTTTCCCATAATAAGTTTGTGGTTCTAGAATTCATTACCAGCTTGTCCTTTTAGTATTGGCTGTTTCCTTGTAGTAAAGGTCTCCTGATTGAACTTTTTCATTGAAGGTCCCCTAACTAAACTCTTGTGTTTCTTGTTTAGATCTTGTCTTGACTAGGATTTCATGCCACATTATTTTTACATATAAAATTATTTTCCTCTTTCCATTCTCATATACTTTAAAATTTTCCTAGTTCATCAGACATCTGTTAAGCTAGATAGGTGAGGGGAAGAGATAAAGATGAATGAAACCTGATGCTGATTTAATGTATTAGATTCTCAGTTCTCTTCTAACTTTGATTTTATGATTTCTGTGAAATACTGTAGAATTTTCGTTTGATTATTGTAGCCTTGTCAAATAATGCTTATAGTATTCACATAATAATGCTTATAGTATTTTAAGGGTTAGATGAGATTTCATTGGCCTTCTAGTGATAGGGTCATGAAGCTGTATGTCTAGAATAGATTCTATGGCTTTCTAATGTATAACACTTTATAAATGGTGAAATTGAGCTTGTCTTATCAAGGATCACAGAGTTTTTAATTATCAAAGGCAAAATTCAAATGCAGATCTTCCATACTTAAGCAGCACATTCACTGTGCCATAATGTTTCTCTAGTCTAACCTATAGACAAGAAAAATTCCCGTGATAGTGAAAAGGGGACCCCGAAACTCTAAAAATCCTTGAAGGAGATTTTCTCCTTCAACCCTGCTTCAGTGAGATACCATCCCAGGGAATCAGATAAAGTGGTTTACTTATGTGGGACTGATCTTCCATTCAATCCAACTCAAGCTGTACTCAGCCCCATCAAGTGCAATCCCCAGCTCCTAGCCAACTTGAGCTGTCCCATCCCCCACTAAGACCCTCAATATAAAAGAGCCAAATTAAAACTTTCTCTTGCTAGAGAGTTTTCCAAACATGCCAGCTATGCCATGCTTGGGATGGCAAGGGCCTCTGTCCACTGGAATATTATTTTCCAGTGTTATCTTCTCTTTATCCTTACCTATTTCCCTAACCAGACTTTATGCCTGTCAGGATTTCTAACCTTACTTCCAATCCCCATAATAAACCTCTTTTATCAATCTAGGTTTAAGTCTGTAAATTCTTTTACAGAGAACCTCTGTGCTGCCAGAAGAGAGTTCCCAAAACTCCATACCCTTGCACTGAATTCTTAGGGGTTACAGGGGAGCCAAACCTCTCCATTTGATTCCCTGAACTCCGAACCTGCCACTAAACCTTATCATTTAACTCCCTGACCACCAGAAACCCTAATCTCATTTTGGTTCCCTAAATCTAAACCTTATTAATAGCACATCCAACATCCCAGTGGTCTCATAATCTGCTTGTAGACTTCCCTCCATACAAGGGAAAAAAGAGAGCAAACTGTCTATTTATATTATCTTCCCTTTCTACCTTGTTCTTTCAAATCTGATACACATTTTTTTGTATTCAAGACTCTGTCAATCCCTCTTATTTTAAATTATTCTATTCTGCTTATTGCTTTAGCATGGGAAGATATATATTTTTGTTTTCTGATTTTGTCTATTGTGTTGGATATCCCACCTAATTTTGTGTCATCTGTAAGTTTGATAGGCATGGCATCCATATCTATTTCCAAGTCATTGTTAAAATATTAGCACAGAATCAAGAATGAATACTTGAGTTTACTCCCCTGGAAACTTCCTACCTAAACTGACAATGAGTTGATAGTACAATTCAATTCACTAAAAATGTATTAAGCTCCTACTTTATTGAAGCACTATGCTAAATACAGAGAAGTAAAAGAATCCTTTCCCTTGATGTTTACAATCTAATTTGGGGGTGGGTTATGGCAGTTAACATATAAATATATACAAAACCATCCATATACAGGATAACTAGGAAATTATTTAAAGAGGGAAAGAATTGGAATTAGAAGCCTTAGGGAAAGCTTCCTGTAGAAAGTGGGATTTTAGCTAGGATTTAAAGGAATCTAGCGAGGTTACTAGTAATTGGAGTGAAGTAGGAAGAACATTTCAGGTGTAGAGGACAGCTAGAAGAAAAGGTGTGGAGAGGAGAGATGGAGAGTCTTGTTGATACAATAGCCAAGAGGCCAGTGTCACTGGGGCAAGGTATTCTTTTTGCAGAGTAAGATGTTACTATTTTCTGAATCTAGCCTCCATTTAGTTCTGAAGATACTTATCAAACTGTTGTCATCTGGTCTACATCTTTCTCTTTTCTCCATAGGATTAAGAGATATGTTTCCCAGTCAATGTACCAATCTACCAGTTTATTAATTTTTTTTCTGAGGCAATTGGGGTTAAGTGACTTGCCCAGGGTCACACAGCTAGGAAGTGTTAAGTGTCTGAGATCAAATTTGAACTCAGGTCCTCCTGACTTCAGGACTAGTGCTCTATCCATTGTAATACCTAGCTGCCCTTGGTTTAGTAATTCTTTTAAAACAGAGTTTCATCAGGTCAATATATTGCTACTTTACTTTGTAAATATTAGAAAGTTGCTGAAAGTTTATTACAATTCTTGTTCTCTGAATATGTCACATATTCTAATAGATTTTCTTCTGAAATAAAAGCTCTTATGGGGTAAGTTCTGTAAGATGGTTTGTATGGAGTTCTCCTAGAGGGGGAACAGTACTTGCTGGTGATTATATTCTTATTGTTCTCCATTATTGGAGATTTCAAGCCAGGAAATTCTATCCAGGAATAGAAGAAACGCTACAAGGAATACTTTTGGTATAATTGTCTTCCTCTTCTTCTCTCTCTTTTTTTGGGGGAAGGAGGTGACTGAGGCAGTTAGGGTTAAGTGACTTGCCCAGAGTCACACAGCTAAGAATGTTAAGTGTCTGAGGTCACATTTGAACTCAAATCCAGGGCTGGTGCTCTATCCACTACACCATCTAGCTGCCCCAATGTAGTTGTTTTCTTAAAGCTTTGGCCTTTTATATCATTGGTATATGTTCCCCTATCCTGATCTGGTGTTTTGTGGTAGTCCCAGCTGGGTATCTGCTGATTGTTTATGACTCAGTCAAACTGTTAAAATTGTGGTCTCAGAGAGTTCTTATGTTTTCCTTATCTAGATAATCACCATTAAACAAAATGACTTAGACTGAAATTTCCCACTCTCAAAAATAAGAGTGCCAATATTTTATTAGGCCTCATTCTATTTTGTAATAACATGAATAATAGAAATTTATAGTATATGTAGAATCATAGAATGTAAGCTTCTTAAGGTTCTGGATTGTTTCTTTTTGTCTTTTATCTCTAGTTCCTGCCACCAAGTGGGTGCTTAATGTTGATTGATGAACATAAAAGTAACAAGGTTTTGATACTTAAACCAACCTAATGAAGTATACAAGTATTTCTAGCCTTCTCATTTCACAGATGAGACAACTAGGTCCCAAAGACATTTGTGTTTAGATGGCTAATTAATGGCATAACCAGGATTTGAATTCAAGTTATCTGGCTCCAAATCTAGTGCTCTTTTTATATCTACAAAGATCTTGCTTTTTTTGGTGTGACAAGAGTTACTACTATTTAAGCTCTTAGAGGAACAGCAGCTTTGAACTTCCTTAGTTTTGGGGAAGTGAAATTATCATCTTGATGTTTATATTATTTGTGTTCGTTATTTTCAGTGGCTATGGTTCATTATTTCCATTAGTAAATCATAAAGAGAACCAGTTATCCTGAGCATTAGAGAACCTGTTTTTAAGGGGATTCATTGGATTCTCTCTGCTTAGAGAAACTTAGAACTGGATATTATCTTAGAAGATGTACCATCAGAGCAAGAAGTTGGAAATATAGAATATTAGATCTTGAAGGGGAGGTTAATAGAATGTTCAAGCTGGAAGGGAATTTAGAAATCCAACTGCCTCATTTTGTAGATTAATAAGAGACATTGTTCAGTGGTGAAAGAACTTATCTGAGGTCATATAGTTAAGGGAGAGACAAATGGTAAGGAAAAGAAAATCAAGTTTTTTTTAATTGAATATCTTTTACCTAAAGCAGACAAGGCAGAAGATGAGTCCTATTGTTGAACAACAATAATTTACTTCGAAAGACCAAGATAAATATGGAAAAGTATTTCATTGTTGAATAATACAGAGTAGTATATAGTCCAATGGCCTGCCTTGAGCTACATGCAAAAGCATTTAAAGACAGGATCTCTATGTGTTCACATACAAATACATGTACATCTCCCAAAGCAACTAATTGAGGCTAATGTTTGATGATAATAATTCTTTAGGAAATTCAGGGAAAAAAATGTAGAGTTGATCTGTCATTCTGAAGAAAATGATGTCCGAAAAGCTAGAATTTTACAGTCAGAAATGAAAGCTTGTCTGTGTGATCTAGTTAATCCTAACAAGAATACCCTTCATAACATCTCCAGCAAGTAGTCTTCTAGCATCTACTCCTTGCCTTTTATCTGGAACGAAAAAGTGAATCTATTCTGTTTTTAGTTAATTCTATTAGTTTAGTTTTTCCCTTACATTTAGCAACCAAATCTTTTTACAGCTTCCACTGCCTTCTTCTTGCTTAGTTCTGCTTGTGTGGACTAAATCTGATAACCATCTTCAGATATGGAAGACAACTATTCATTATTTAATATCCTTGAATATTATGGCAAAGTTTAAGGGACCACTAGCCCACTTTTTTTTAATACAAAAGAGACCTCATTTTCCAGGAACCTTTGGGCCAAAAGAGAAAGTGTCTTAGGTTATTCAGTGACAGTGCTGGGGATTGCAACTCGGAAGATATGACTCTCGCTTCCTTCTCTCTATTACATTGTTTTGTAAAGGCAGAACGTGTATTTATGCTTTTGAAATCATATCTTGACAGTCCAGTCAATCATTTTGCATTTAGTAATGTATGTGCCAGGTCTGGGAGCTACAAAGACAAGAATCAAAGTGTTTTCACTGAAGGACCTTACATTCTGTTGGCCACTAGGAAGAACTGAAAATCCTTTTTATAGAGTTAATATTCTCTGCTTATTTTGTAATGGTGGAGAAACGAGCAGAGATTAGAGAACAATTTAATAATTTATTAAATGGAGAGATATACTGGGACCAAGTGGATCCATGGTTGGTCCCAAGGCTGAACGAGACTATCATCTCAAAATATCCAGCCCTGAGTATTGGGACAAAAAGATTTTTATAGGATAACAAGAGCAATGACTTAATGAGGGAGATACCTGGATAGGGATAACTTAATGGGGGGAGGCACCTAGGATGACACAATGGAGGGAGGTACTAGATAGCTTACTGATATTCTAATAATGTCTAAAATCTTTAGATCTTTATCCTGCCAAACATTAAGAAAGAATGATTATAGCCTAAAGATGTAAAACCTTTATCTCATCAAACATTAAGAGGGAAAGATTATTACCTGAGGCAGAGTAACTAAATAGGACAATGGAGAAACTGGGTGAGGACATTAAAAGGGAACTGTGGCACAACATTCCACACTCTCTCTCGTCTAACTATTCAAATCTTTGAATTATCTTCTTCTAGCAGGTCTTTTGACCAACCTTATGTGAAGTAAATGGACCAAATAAAAATCAAAACAAAGCTAGAACAATGCAAGGACTTATGACAAGGTCATATCTCTCCCTAATAACCCCAGAGTTAATCAGCAATACCCAAAGTTCCTTATTACAATCATGTCAAGTCCTCTGCAATTGGGGAGCATATGGACAATTCACTGTGTTAGGTCTGTGGTCATTTGTGCATGACTCGGCCTCTGCTTACAGAGCAGAAGGACTCAAGACAGTTGTGCTGCCCATTCAGAAGGGCAACCTGCTCCAGGGGAGATGGGTGAGGCTTGAAGTAGCTCACCTGCCCCTGCCCAGAGGAACAGACAGGGCTGTAGAAAGGATCAGATTTCTGAGCAGATTATGCAGTTAGACCAAGGCAGGCAAATGCCAAACTTTTAGAGGCCCTATATCAATTAAAGGGTCCTTTTAAGTATGCAGAAATACTAATTAAGGACCTGGGGTAAGAGGAGTGGAGAAAGAGATCAGAGAGACTGCCAGTCCCAAGACAGGTATTTGATTTCTGTTTGTTCCTAAAAAATAATCTCCAAAACTGAGTCTGCCAGGGCAATTCCAACAAAATAAGGAATTTCAAAGTTAAAGCATAACCGGCAAATCATAGTCCAGTAAATTTAAACAAGGAGTAAAAAATGAAAAGGACTGTTTAAAGGACTTCCAATTAAATCTGAACTAGTAAGATAGGGGGTAGGGCAGAAGTGCCTAAGAAAATACACCAGTTTTCCCCAATTTCCTATTTCTTCCTCCCTCTTTTTTCTCTCACGGAAAGAAATTATCAAATAACCATCCCACATATAAGTCCATATACACATGCATGTAACAGACTAAAAATCCCTCAAACATAATAGCACAAGTTCAACAATTTCCATCCCAAGTCTTAAATACACAGTAATACAGTTAAAATTCTAACAGTTCAATCACTTTCCCATACCCCCATATCAGTCCAAATTATATCAGGAGAAGGGGCTATGGTTTTCTCAAAAGCTGCTTCCTGCTGAAGATGGGCAAAGATGCTCAGTCCAGGGAGGGGGATGGGTGTAGTGTGGTGGTGCTGACAATCAAAGCTTGATGATTTAAGTCCCAGAAGCAAGTCAATATATCTGTAATTTGACCAAATCTAGATACAAAAACAAATCTAACAAAGAAAAGTTAGAACAGTGTGAGATAAAAAGACTGGTCCATAAGGACTGCTACAAGATGTGGCTTCTCAAAAAAACTTTGAATATCCAGACACAATATCTGACCAATAGATGACCCGACTAAATACTTATTTGCTCAAGTATTTAGAATATAATGATTACAGATAACCAGATTGGAAACAGCAAGGTAAGACATAATTGAATTGCATTAACAAATTCATATTGACTATTACTCTGATTTTAGAAATCAGTTACAGGAGGAAAAAAAAATGCAATGACATATTAACTTCAAACCCAAGAAATTTTACCTCCAATAACAAATCCTAAACAGATATTTACCATAACCTTATATTTATAGAAATCAGTTTGCTGCTTTTAGCCAAGAACCAGGTAGCTACAACTTGATAAAAGATGACTGGAACAGTTTAGAGGGAGGGGGGAGAAGAGGATTCCATGTGGCTGCTCTTCCCCCCACTCCACCTCCAAAGGCAGGAGGGCCGGGATGGGAGGGAGGGAGGGAGGGAGAGAAGGAACTAAACTTCACTCTAGGCTAACTAGATGCTCCAATAGCTTAAGTAACAGCAGTGGGGGAGAGTTTAAGTCTTTACCTTTGGAGACAAAAGATCATTACCCCACCCAATCTTTAAAGTAGCAGAAATCAGTGGGGGGATGGGTGAGGAAGATTCCCTAAAACCCACATGTCCAGCAGAGGTGGATTTAAAGCATAACTTACAATGCTATAATATAGGTAACAAACTCTGAACCAAAGTACAGCTTTAAATTCCCAATAATATAAAACTGCTTTTCCTATCATATTTCAAATAATGAAACAGCATAATTTTTCCTTTCTCTTCCTCTGGACCTATGTGGCCATTATTCGGCTTCCTAAGCTCCAACTTCCTAAGCTTCCTAAGCTCCAACTTGGCCAGAGTTGAAGCTTTCAGAAAAGTCAGATCCTTTTTACTACATACTTTACCTAATCCGTGGCACACAGGCAAGTTAACAATTATTTAACAAGCTATTGTTCTTTTAAGATCTTATACTTAAAGATAACTAATTCTAGCCTGCATAGGTAACAGTAAAATTTATTTCCCAAATTTAGAATCATCTTAAAATTCCTAATCAAATGTTTTTTCCAGCTGGAGTTCAGTATTGAAATAACCAATTCCCAAATTTGATCATTGTTCTTAAATTTAACAGAGCTCTTAAAATTAACAAAACAAACAAATCACACAGAACACACATAGACTGTCCAGTAGTCAAAGTAACACAGATCAGGGGCACACAGACAAACAAATCACACAGAACACAAAGCAAACCTAGACTGTCCAGCAAACATTTAACACAGACCAGGGGCACATAGACAAAAAAAAAAAATCACACAGAACACAGAGCACACCTAGACTGTCCAGCAAACATTTAACACAGACCAGGGGCACATAGACCAAAAAAAAAAAAAAATCACACAGAACACAGAGCACACCTAGACTGTCCAGCAGTCAATCAGCTCCAGTCTGCCCTCCCCTCCCATAATCCAAACAGAGTCTGCTGTTTGTTGTTGTTGTTGTTGTTGTTGTTGTTGCTTTTTTTGTCCTTTGTTTTTTTGCCAGACAGTATCTTAAAAAAAAAAAAAACACCCAGATTTATACTCTGGAATACCCAGAGTTGTGCCAACTGGCACACAGAATCAGATGTGTCTTAGTAGACACTGAGGTAGTGTCAACTGCGTCCAGTTCGACACTAATCAAAACCGAAGTCAAAACACAGACAGACAGACAAAAACAGATCTAGGAGACACAAAACCAGAGGGTATTTTTTTTTTTTTTTTAACATTCATTTCCCAGTATTCTTTCTTTGGGTGTATCTGCTTCTGTCCATCATTGATCAGTTGAAACTGAGTTAGGTCTCTTTGTCAAAGAAATCCACTTCCATCAGAATACATCATCAGACAGTATCATTGTTGAAGTATATAATGATTTCCTGGTTCTGCTCATTTCACTTAGCATCAGTTCATGTAAGTCTCTCCAAGCCTCTTTGTATTCATCCTGCTGGTCATTTCTTATAGAACAATAATATTCCATAACATTCATATACCACAATTTACCCAACCATTCTCCAATTGATGGGCATCCATTCAATTTCCAGTTTCTAGCCACTACAAACAGGGCTGCCACAAACATTTTGGCACATACAGATCCCTTTCGCTTTTTTAGTATCTCTTTGGGGTATAAGCCCAGTAGTAGCACTGCTGGATCAAAGGGTATGCACAGTTTGATAACTTTTTGGGCATAATTCCAGATTGCTCTCCAGAATGGTTGGATCTGTTCACAATTCCACCAACAATGCATCAGTGTCCCAGTTTTCCCGCATCCCCTCCAACATTCATCATTATTTTTTTTCTGTCATCTTAGCCAATCTGACAGGTGTGTAGTGGTATCTCAGAGTTGTCTTAATTTGCATTTCTCTGATCAATAGTGATTTGGAACACTCTTTCAGATGAGTGGAAATAGTTTCAATTTCATCATCTGAAAATTGTCTGTTCATATCCTTTGACCATTTATCAACTGGAGAATGGCTTGATTTCTTATAAATTAGAGTCAGCTCTCTATATATTTTGGAAATGAGGCCTTTATCAGAACCTTTAACTGTGAAGATGTTTTCCCAGTTTGTTGCTTCCCTTCTAATCTTGTTTGCATTAGTTTTATTTGCACAAAGGCTTTTTAATTTGATGTAATCAAAATTTTCTATTTTGTGATCAGTAATGGTCTCTAGTTCATCTTTGGTCACAAATTTCTTTCTCCTCCACAAGTCTGAGAGATAAACTATCCTAGGTTCCTCTAATTTACTTATAATCTCGTTCTTTATGCCTAAATCATGGACCCATTTTGATCTTATCTTGGTATATGGTGTTAAGTGTGGGTCCATGCCTAATTTCTGCCATACTAATTTCCAATTATCCCAGCAGTTTTAATCAAATAATTAATTCTTATCCCAAAAGTTAGGATCTTTGGGTTTGTCAAACACTAGATTGCTATAGTTGACTATTCTGTCTTGTGAACCTAACCTATTCCACTGATCAATTAATCTATTTTTTAAGCCAATAACAAATGGTTTTGGTGACTACTGCTTTATAATATAATTTTAGATCAGGTACAGCTAGGCTACCTTCATTTGATTTTTTTTTTTCATTAATTCCCTTGAGATTCTCGACCTTTTATTGTTCCATATGAATTTTGTTGTTATTTTTTCTAGATCATTAAAATATTTTCTTGGAAGTCTGATTGGTATAGCACTAAATAAATAGATTAGTTTAGGGAGTATTGACATCTTTATTATATTCGCTCGGCCTATCCAAGAGCACTTAATATTTTTCCAATTATTTAAGTCTGATTTTATTTGTGTGGAAACTTTTTTGTAATTTTGCTCATATAATTCCTGACTTTCCTTTGGTAGATAGATTCCCAAATATTTTATGCTGTCGACAGTTATTTTGAATGGAATTTCTCTTTGTATCTCTTGCTGTTGGATTTTGTTGGTGATGTATAAAAATGCTGATGATTTATGGGGATTTATTTTGTATCCTGCAACTTTGCTAAAGTTATGAATTATTTCTAATAGTTTTTTAGTAGAATCTCTGGGGTTCTCTAAGTATACCATCATATCATCTGCAAATCGTGATAGTTTGGTTTCTTCATTGCCTACTCTAATTCCTTTAATTTCTTTCTCGACTCTTATTGCTGAGGCTAGCGTTTCTAATACAATATTGAATAATAATGGTGAAAGTGGGCAACCTTGCTTCACTCCAGATCTTACTGGGAAAGGTTCCAGTTTTTCCCCATTGCATATGATGCTTACTGATGAAAACCAGAGGGTATTATCCAGTGTCCTGAATAATAATCTTCTCAGAATTCAATGCCGGTCATTCTGGCAGCATTCTATTATTCTTAGAATCCAGGTGCTAAGATTGTGTCTTACTTTCCCCTGGCTGAATCGAAAGTATCCACTGTCGGGTGTGGCCCCAGCTGGTATCCAGATCTCCAACTGTTTCCAGGCCCAAAGTTGAGACTTGCAATGCCTCTAACCTAACCTCTAACCTAGTCCCATTCTCTGTTCCCGATATCTCACTGGGGAAGCTCCAAAATGTAATGCCAGAGAAACTGTGCAAGACAGAGATTAGAGACCAATTTAATAGTTTATTAAATGGAGAGATTTTCTGGGACCAAATGGATCCATGGTTGGTCCCAGGGCTGAACGAGACTGTCATCTCAAAGAATCCAGTCCTGAGTATTAGGACAGCAAGATTTTTATAGGATAACAAGAGCAATGACTTAATGGGGGAGGTACCTGGATGGGGATAACCTAATGGGGGGAGGCACCTAGGATGACACAATGGAGAGAGGTACTGGAGAGGTTACTGATACTCTAATAATGTAAAATGGATAGACCTTTATCCTGTCAAATATTAAGAAGGAATGATTATAACCTAATCTCATCAAACATTAAGAGGGAAAGGTTATAACCTGAGGCAGAGTAACTAAATGTACAATGGAGAAACTGGATCAGAACATTAAAAGGGAACTGAGGCATAACAATTTAATCTCATTCTTGGGATTTTTGATGACTGTAGATACTTAACTTCAGAGTTTAGGTGCCTTGCAGAATTGAACTGGGCCCCAGAAGTCAAGGAATCTATAGCTGGAAGATATCTTAGAATTATCCAGTCCAGACTTCTTATTTTACAGATGCAGGATACTATAATGGAAATACTTGTGAGTTGCTTGATGGGAAAGATTTTGATTTGAAGTAAAAGATCTGAGTTTGAATCTTACCTCTACACTTTCTGGACCTTGTGTATATAAATTGTGTCCCCTCTTCTCTACCTACTACCCTTTCTTCTGTGTCTTCTTCATCCCTTCCATAAAAATTATTTGTTGTTAGGGATGGTGCTTTGGTTGGTGGGGGGAAGTTGGTTATTTGGAAATGGAAGGTAACAAACCCAAAAGAAAGCAGTAAAAATTAAATTTTAAAAAAATGTTGAAAAGGAAAAGAATTCATTCCTTTTTGCAACATTGAATGAAGGATCATCCAACTTTTCTCAAAGACCACTTTTGACTGGTACTTTCTAGGTATGTTGTCCTGCATTTGGACAGTTATTCTTTAAGGAAGTTTTTCCATACATTGAACTCCTTGTACCTTCGCATTACCCTTTGGAATTAAGAACAAGTCTTTTCATGTAGTAGTTTTTCAGAGAGCTGAAGAATTCATTTAGGAGAGCAGTGATGACTGATTTGCTTGACCCTTAAGATACTGTCTTTGGATAGGGTCCTTCTTCACTGCCTGGGGCAAGTGTGATGAAAGATACCCAAGGAGAGGATTAGGGATGTATTATTATAAATCTGTGATTTCATTGGTTTAGGGAATTTAAATATCTGCATTCCAATGTAGGCCAACATTTACTCTGCAGTTTAATAATCTTGAGAGTTATCTAGAATACTGAGAAATAACTTGTACAGGACCACACAGGCAGTATATATCAGAAACAGGATCCAAACTCAAAGTTTCCTGACCTCCCTATCTACTACTATACCATGCTTTTCCTTACATAGTTATAACTTAAGTTTTCTTCTCACCCCACTTTCTGCTTTAGTGTTATATCAATCCCAGATTCTCTGGGCTTAGGCCCTCTCTCCACAGATGAGAAAATATCTTAGTAAGCTTTTTCATAGCACTTTAAATTTTGCTCTAATTGAGGAGATAAGGGATTCAGGAGTCTGGGACCTGGGTTTTAGTCCTAGCCCTCTACCATTAATTGTGTAATTATGAGGAAATCATTATACCCTTCTTGATGTTACCTTCCTCATCTGTGAAATGAGAAGTTTACATTATTCAGATTCTGTGACCTACTCTTTCATTTCAAAATTTCTCAATTACTGATTAAGCATCTACTATGGGCTAAGCACCAAGATAGGAAGCCATAGGAGTTAAAATGGTAAGACTTAGTCCCTTCTTACCATTAACATGAAACATCAGACAATCCAATACTATCAGTGGGGCTAAATATATTTATTTCTCCTTGGGGGTAATTCTAAGTCCAGTTTACTCTTCAAGTAAAAAGATATTTAATGAGTTGTCAAGGTACTACCCTTCAGTGGGTTACTATGAGTTTGTTTCATGAGTCCTTTTTACCTCATTGGTAGCCAGACACATCAGAGCAGTTTTTGGATGCCTCCTTTGTTACCCTTTCTCACCTTCCCCTTCCCCAGGCAGCCTAGTGAGGCATTATTACATTATAGGTTAGTAGGTTACATATTTCTCTGATTTGTATCTTTTAATTTTTTTGTTAGCACTCAAAATGGAATAATGATAAAAGCTGTATAGAAAACACATTTCTGACCTACTGACCATTCTGAGAAAAAGCACAATCTTACAGAGTAGATTTTCTCTAATTTAAATGTATTCCTCATTGATCCACAGCAGTCTGTTTATTTTTTGCTGATTGATTGTTACAATCTCCTTTGAGGCTTTCCTTAATATCTTTATGCTGTCTTCATTCCATCTTCACAGATTTCATTTCTTAATTGACTGAGAAAATCCAAGACCATTTACCATGAGCACCCTATTCTCCCCTATTCCACATCTCAGTGTTCTCCATGTTGTTCTCCTGTTATGGGCTAGAATTCTGAACTTGAAACAAGGATGTTTACAAGGTTCTAACTAAGTGGACTTGATGAGACCATGGTTATCTAATTTAGCATGGTTCAGTATGATTGATTTAATCTTACAACAAATAATGGTTTCCTAGAGATATAATGATTGGTTTATAATCAGTGTGCAGCATATAAGCAGGAACTGAGAGCCACAGAGGACAAGCACACTAGAAGCTCTTGGAGCCAAGAAGACAGAAATTCATTTCACCTTCAGTCAGACTCCTGGTGGCTGGCCTGGCCTCTTGCACTTTCTCCACTGAAACCAAGACTCCAGAAGGCCTCTAAGAAAGCTGTCCAGCCGCAAGAAGGAGATAATAAAGGAGTTGTACTTTAACCCCTTGCTGTTTTTGTGGTGATTACTGAGCTGAAAAGAAGGCTGCTCCCGAGACCCCCAGAAAGCCAAACCGAGAACATTACATTCTCCTATTGTCCACCTCCTTTCCTCCTACATGTATTCTCTATTCTTTGCTTGACTGTAGGGCTTTTTAATGTAGATCTTAGAGAACTTATTTATTAAATATTTTAGTGACTTTATATATTTGAATGTATACAATTCTAAAAGAAATCCTTAGGCTTCTTCAGACTTCCCTGGAACTGGAGTAGAGGGGTACCGGGGTTCCCATGAAACAAAAAAAGATTTAAGGCCTCTTGCTAATCCTTTTTATTTCAACCCATACTTTGTTTTCTTAAGGAATATTACCCCTTTGGTAATTCCTTCTTTCTTCATTATTTTAAGATCTCCATATAAATTAATTGAAACTGAAGTGATAAATGATTTATAAAGGGTTGTATACGTACTACATGGAAATAGTACATGTCTATGTAGTACAGGAGGTGTATGTTTGTTATACCCTTTCTTCTCATGACAGAGAAACTGAATGTCTGGGTCAGGATTTGAACTCATGTTTTCCTACCTTCAAGTCCAGCTCTCTTAGCACTTCAAGAGCCTTTAGGCTAACTTAGTTTTACGGATAAAGAAACTGAGGTGAAGTGACTTGTCCAAGGTCACATAGATAGTATCACACCCAGGCCCTCTAATACTAGAGTCAATGCATATGCTTTCCAATGTCACATTTTCTCTCGTCTTCCAACATCTCCTTATTTGATTTCTGCTAAAGCTTAAGGATTCATTCATTCAGGAAATATTTATTAAATACCTACTGTATTTGAATAGTACTAAGCAATTACTGTATGTAAACAAGTTCTGTCTTAACTTTGTTATTTCAGAGGATATTCTAGTGATCTCTGGGTAGATGGGAAATGGAGGAGAGAGGGGAGGGAAAGTTCCCCCTCTAGAAGTGTCACTATAGAAGGAGGGACTAAGAAATAAGGACTTGAGGTATTCATGAGTTGTAAAGGCTGGACTAGATCTCTAGAGCACTTCGGCATTAGCCTAAGTCCTTGGTCTTAGTGGAGAAGTGAAGGAGGCAGGAGAGCTGCCATGTGGCTGGTCAAAGATATAGTCTGGAATCTTCTCTTGCATCTGTGGCTGAGTGTTCTGTGTCTGAGACTCCCTTAAATACCTCAGTAAGATTACATCACTACAAGCACACTGAGCATGCACAACCATTACATCACCATACTAAGTACTAAGTATATGCTTAGCTATAAGTACCTTGCTGACCTAGATTTAAGTACACCTTTTCAGAGTTCTGGCCCTCTACAATGAGTGGTGTGGGTTTAGGTTGGGAAGGTAAGTCTGCCAAGCAAAGCATTGTCTCCTATTGCTTGCTCTTTAACTCAAACATAGTCAACCAGTGGTCCATAGGAAAGGGAGTGGAGTTATGGTGGCCCATTTTTCTTCTATAGTGTCCCTTTCTCTTAACTTTTCTTTCCCCATCCCCTTTCTTCTTTAAAAAGAGTACTTTTGTTGTTTCAATTGAATTGTGTCCCTCTACTGCTTGTATTTAATTTAATATCTTCATGTGACAGTGACCTTATGGATATTACTTAGAGCTCTTGAGAAAGAGCTGAAAGATCAAGTAACCTGGCTCAGATGCTGTCACCTTTGTGTAAGATTCAGGGTTTGTAGTACTTAACATCAGCATCATTATTTACATTTATATGAATATAATGGTCAAGTTATATAAGGCCTTGCACATAATAATAACTCCATATTGTTTGCCATTGCCACTGTGGCCACCACCACCACTTCCACCACTTTAATGAAGGATCAGAGTAAATGAGGGGTCCCATAGTTGTTTTTTGTGTATTTAAAGCTGCATCTTGAATTTAAGGGCCTTATATCAACTCTTTCCTTATGCCACATGGTTTCTTGAAAAAACAGCAACAGTGTGGGTTAGTCAAAAGAGCAACATTTAGTTAAGCCTGTGGACATTATTGAATTAGCACCACCTGTAAAAGAGGTGCTTCCTTTCCCCCTCTTCATAGCACACCTAGGGAACTACGGATATTCATGTATTTTTCATTTTGTTGAACAGCTCCTTCCCTCTCTCCTCCTTGTTTACATGGGATTCCTCTCTCTCCTCTCTGTTTACATGAGATTCCTCTGTGTTTAAGGTACTGGGAGACATATTTAGAAATGGAGTGATATAAAACCAAAAATCAATAACAAAAGTAAGATAATATTTTTTAAAATATGCTACTAATTACAAAACTGTAGGCAAATCTCTTGCTCTTTCTCTGTTTCTTATATCAAAAGAAGGCATTGGACTGGACCAGAATTATTAAACACATGGCCCACAACACTTCCTCCAGTGTCTCCTAAACTCTTGAATCCAAATTACAATGACAATGAACAAAAATAAAATAAAACAAGATTAAGATGTAGTTTAATTCAATATGGAACCTGCAAGAATCCTTCAATATGGTTTAGTGACTCTGTCTATCTTGAGTTTGGCCCCACTCAACTAGTTGATCTCTCTGTCTAGTAGAACTTTCTGTATCTGAAAGCTCTTTTAGCTCTGACATTCTGTAATTTGAAAAGTCTACCTTTGTGTGATGGTAACCTCTTCTTTCTGGCTACCCATGTTCCATTAATTTTTTTTTCTTCTTTTCCCTCCTTTTCATATCTATCTTCTCCTTCCCAGTGATGAGGTCCTGGGTGACTAGGTAGGCTTTAGCAGGGAAGGACTCTGTTGGGATCCTCTAGTCTTAAGTGAGCCTTTTGTTCTTTTTTTTTTTTTTTTTAATTAAAGCTTTTTATTTAAAAAATATATGCATGGATAATTTTCAACATTCACCCTTACAAAACCCTTGTATTTCAAATTTTTTCCTGCCCTTACCCCCACCCTCACCCTTAGATGGCAAGTAATACATTATATGTTAAACATGTGCAATTCCTCTGTACATATTTCCACAAATATGCTGCACAAGAAAAATCAGATCAAAAAGGGGGAAAAAAAGAGAAAACAAAATGCAAATAAATAACCACAAAAAGAATGAAAATAATATGTTGTGGTCCATACTCAGTTCCCACAATCCTCTCTCTGGGTGCATATGGCTTTCTTCATCACTGAACAAGTGGCACTGGTCTGAATCATCTCATTGTTGACAAAAACCACATCCATCAGAATTGATCATCATGTAATCTTGCTGTTTCTGTGTACAGTGATGTTCTGGTTCTGCTCATTTCATTTAGCATCAGTTCATGTAAGTCTCTCTAGGCCTCTCTCAAATCATCCTGCTGATCATTTCATATTGAACAATAATATTCAATAACATTCATTCTCCAACTGATGGGTATCCACCCAGTTTCCAGTTTCTTGCCACTACAAAGAAGGCTGCCACAAACAATTTTGCACATGTGGGTCTTTTCCCCTTCTCTAAGATCTCTTTGGGATATATGCCCAGTAAAAAAGACTCTTGGATCAAAGGTAGGCATAATTCCAAATTGCTTTTCAGAGTGGTTGAATCAGTTCACAATTACTTTTCCTGTCCCAAGAATTATCTTTTCCTGTCATTTTAGCCCATCTGAGAGGTGTATAAGTGGTATCTCAGAGTTGTCTTAATTTGCATTTCTCTGATCATTAATGATTTAGAGCACCTTTTCAAATGACTAGAAGTGGTTTTAATTTTTTCACCTGAAAATTGTCTGTTCATAGCCTTTGACCATTTATCAATTGGAGAGTGGCTTGAATTCTTAAAAATTTGAATCAATTCTTTATATATTTTAGAAATGAGAGCCTTTTGTTCAAGTGGAATTTCTATTATTGTGCCACCTCAGGTGGGAGGGAGTCTCTAGAAACCTCACCTTTACTTATCCAATCAGAAAGCCAAGATTTTTGTCACCTGCGCTCCCTCCTCCTCATCCCCCATACCCACCCCCTATATTTCCTTTGTAGAAGATCTGCTTATGGCGTAGGTTTTTCCTAACTCCTTTTTAGGACTAAACCCACTCTCAGGTACTCTCTCCCACTAAGAGAGGCTTCCCTTTAATGGCTTCTTTCTCCTGGTTAATTGTGACCCAGCCTTCTATGAGATTCTCCTTTGTCATGGTGTCTTTCTCCTTGTTACATGTTTCTTTTTAGGGTACTAAATTTCTTTTAGGGTTAGCTTGCCAGTTAATGGTGTAATCCCTTTCCCCTACTAATCCTATCCTTTTGAGGTTGGTTTGATAAACCATATTCCTACTTCTTGGTGTCTTCCCTTTAATGGCTTCTTCCTCTCAATTAATTGTAAATTCTACTGGGGAACTTTTCTTGCCCCTTGTTAACCCCCTATCCTTGCTAAATCCTGTGCTGTTCACATAATAAATAGCAAAACTTTGTAATCTGTAATGAATAACTTGTCATGTTTGCTCCATGTCATGAACTTTTATGTAATATGCTTTTTAAAGGTTATTGCTCTCCTGAATCTATTTCTGTTTACCACTCCTAATCCTTGTTTTATCTCTTCACCAGTAGAAATCAGCTATCACTTAGGTTAGTTCTCTTATGGCACCTTTGTTTTTCAAAAGCAAGCCACTAGGTGACTGCTGAATGAATAGCTTTGGCTTCAGGGTATATTTAGTGAGTTTTTTATTTAAGTATTTTTTTAGTTAAGGTAATATGTTATCTTAAGCTTATTTTATATTTCCCAGAGTCCCATCACAGTATTGAATTGATTTGGTATGTTCTGAAATGACTTGTGGCATTTTTAGGTGGTTAGGTCATGAGACTTGAAATCAGGAAAACCTTGGTTCAAAAACCAGACGTAGACATTTAGTAACTGTATTAATATTGTGTTTATAGTCTCTTCATCTATAAAATTGGGGAGTTTAATTTGATAACCTTTTCCATTCTACTTTAAATCAATGAGCCTGTACGGATGACAATTTGAGAAGAGAGTAGGATCAGGCTTAAGATGATTTTTTTTACCGTTTTTAAATTTTTGTTGTATTGTTTTCTCTTGGGAAACATCTAGTCATGTTTTCCTCCTCCTTTATGGACAAGATAGGGTTGTTGCTTGGTGATGGTGGTGATGGTGGCGGTGGTTTCAGTCTTATGGGGGTTGTGTTGAGAGGGCCCTGGGATTTTTCTGAGCTATAGAAGAGGAAGCTCTTTTGTTCTTTAAAGAAGTATATAGTTAATGGAGATTTCCTAGCTCTTGAAAATAACCTTCAGAATTTCTGGGCTTCACTGAATCAAAATCATTGGGAAAGGAAGAGTAGCAGGATGGTGCGAAAGAGGATTACAGTCAGGAAAATGACCATGGGCAAATCACTTCTTTCTGGGGCTCAGTCTCTTAATTTGTCAAATATATGAGTTAAACACATTAGGGGAGCTTGATGGTCCCTTTCAGGGACCATCAGAGAATGTTGAAGCTTAGGGCCATCTAGAATATAGAGCATTAGAAATAGAAAGAGATTTAACTGTAATAGAAGTAGAGAATATTAGACCTGGAAAGGGACCTCGGAAAGAAGGAAACAAATATCGATTAAGCTCCTATTGTGTGCCAGGCACTTAACCAAGTGCTTTACAAGTGTGATTCCGGGAAGTAGATGCTATTGTTATCCCCATCTTACAGTTGAAGAAACATGGGTTCAAAGTGGTTTCCCCTAGTGTCACATACCTATTAATTTTATGAAGTTGTATTTGAACAGTATTTGAACCAGTCCTGATTCCAAAACTGGTTGCTTGAGAATGAAGATGATCCTACAGAACCCTAACCTTTTAGAGGTAAAGATGAAAGAGATTATCCTTTTATTCAAAGCCATAGTATTGTAAAGCTGGTCACGAGATCCAATATTCTTTCCAAAGTACCCAATAATTGACTTTATTCTTCCAGCTTCTCTGACTCACCTTTGGTTTCTCCTAACAGAAATAGATTATTATAAATAAAAATATGGGGATTCTATGCTGTGATTCAAACTTTATTAACTACTGGGCTTCTATTATTCTTTGTCCTTAACAAAATCAGTTTTTGCATTATATGGATCTGGGTACATGTTTTATCCCCTCTATTAGCTTGTAAAATCCATAAGGGCAAAGATGATCTTTCAGGACCTAAACAGTACTCTGTCTCTATTAGCATCAATTGAATTTGCAGACAAATCTGTTTCTGTATTTGCCTCTGGAAGAGGCAGTTTTCAGCTTTATTTATAGGGAGCTGGCTATGGAGACAGGATCATCTATTCCCCATCTCAACTTGGATCCTACCCCAGAGTAGTCAGGCTCGGATAGGTCTGAGCTTGGTTCTTGTCTTGCCCACAACCAGGCCTCCACGTTTCTCAGCAATTTCCACACTACACACTTGTACAAACCACCTTCTATGCCCTTCCACCTGCAGCTTTTCTTTTTGTGTTGATTTCTCCTCATTAAATACACACTTCTTTTGAGAGCAGGAACTGTCTTGCTTGAATTTATATCCCTACTACTTAGTATAGATTAAATGATTAATAAAATAAATGATTAAGTTATGCTTGATTAGTAAGATTAATAAATGCTTGCTCTAGCTTAGAGAGCTAAGTTGCCAGTCTGATGCTGTTCTAGTGGCAGTGCAGAGAGTTGTGGGAATCCCCTCTTTGGTTGGAGGCGCAGGAATGCCTGTGAATTCATTGTGAATTCACAATGTGAATGGAATTCACAAACCCAAAAGGTTTGAATGGCAAAAGGGAAATTTATTGGCACTGAGAAGTCAGCTTTGCGAGGAAGACAGATTTCTCAGTGGCAAAGCCCTGTTAGGGAAATAAAAGTCAGCACTGAGAAGAGAATGTCTTCACAGCAGGCAAGAGTCCTGGTAAGCAGCTGTGGCAAGAGGCGAGGTCCCTTGGCAAAAGCATAATTCCTACTTCAGACTTGTGCAAAGATTTGGAGTTCAGAATTATCCTTTATAGAAGGCTAAGGCTTCCAGTTGAAAAAAGAGCCAATGCCCCCAGGCCTAGATACTTATCTTGGAGTCTCAAGCTACTCAATATCAGGTCTAGATCTTCAATTGAATGAAATTCCTGAAGATCCAGCTACCCAAAAGATCAGTGGAGGGTGATTTGCCCAAGATCTCCAGTTGAATGAAACTGCTTATCTTAGAAAAGTTTGTCTGGAAAATGTGCTCTTTCCCAGACTCTCTGGAGTCAACTCTGCTTTGATAAAGAGAAATTACACTCTTAATGAATTTCCTACACTGTGAAATCACAGGTTGGACTAAAAAAAAAAAAAAACAACCCTTAAACCCATATAAAGTTGGGTGGTAACAATTTGGTTATAGATCGGGTGCTAATCTTGGAGACTGGTAGAAAATTTGGCTAGTGATATTTTTATAATGTTTTGGTTATCTCAATCATACATAGGATTTGAAAGGTGTTTTTCATATGAACTTTGGTCTAAAGTTGGTAGAGATCTCAGTTCAGCCCTCTCATTTTACATATAAGGAAACTGAGGTCCGTAAGGGAAGGTTAAATTGCTTTCCTGAAGTCCCACAGGTAGCAAGTAGCCAAGGTAGGATTTGAACCCAGAGTTTCTGACCTCAGACTTTGTACCATACTTTAGGGTAATGTTGAAAGCCATAGTTCTTGTTTGAGGAAGTATTGACAGAGAAGTTCCTTAGACTGAGGAAATTACACATCTGCCGTTTGTGCCAGTCTTTCTGCTAGTCTAGGCAAAAAGACCTTTATACCATTCGCTAAGAGCTACCCTGAGGGAAGATCTAACTAGATACATCAGAGCTATTCCTGGGGCTTTCTCTTCCTAGTAAAAAGTCTGTGACAGTAACCTAGTTTGTAGAGTAAAAATTAGAATGTGAATAGAACAGGTTTACATTTTGATATTTCTGCATAGATCAGTGTGTGTGTGCTGGGGGGGGAGGACGGAGGGAGGAGGGAGAAAGAGATAGTGACAGAGGTGGAGACAGATAGGGAGGGAGAGAGGGAACAACAGACAGATAAAGAGACAGAAAGAGTGATAGAGACAGAAAAAGAGAAAACAAAAGATGGAGAAAGAACAGGCAGAAAGAGAGAGATGAGAGAGAGACAGGAGAGGAGGAAACGGGGAGAAGAGGAGGATATTAAGTGGCTTGTACCATATGAAAATACGTTCCAAATCATTATTAATCAAAGAAATGCAAATTAAGACAACTCTGCGATACCACTACACACTTGTCAGATAGACTAGAATGACAGGGAAAGATAATGCGGAATGTTGGAGGGGATATGGGAAAACAGGAACACTGATACATTGTTGGTGGAATTGTGAACACATCCAGCCATTCTGGAGAGCAATTTGGAATTATGCTCAAAAAATTATCAAATTGTGCATACCCTTTGATCCAGCAGTGTTTCTATTGGGCTTATATCCCAAAGAAATACTACAGAAGGGAAAGGGACCTGTATGTGCCAAAATGTTTGTAGCAGCCCTGTTTGTAGTGGCTAGAAACTGGAAAATGAATGGATGCCCATCAATTGGAGAATGGCTGGGTAAATTGTGGTATATGAATGTTATGGAATATTATTGTTCTGTAAGAAATGACCAGCAGGATGAATACAGAGAGGACTGGCGAGACTTACATGAACTGATGCTAAGTGAAATGAGCAGAACCAGGAGATCATTATACACTTCGACAACGATATTGTATGAGGATGTATTCTGATGGAAGTGGATCTCTTTGACAAAGAGACCTAACTCAGTTTCAATTGATAAATGACGGACAAAAGCAGCTACACCCAAAGAAAGAACACTGGGAAACGAATGTGAACTATCTGCATTTTTGTTTTTCTTCCCGGGTTATTTATACCTTCTGAATCCAATTCTCCCTATGCAACAAGAGAACTGTTCAGTTCTGCAAACATATATTGTATCTAGGATATACTGCAACATATAAAGGACTGCTTGCCATCTAGGGGAGGGGGTGGAGAGAGGGATGGGAAAAAAATCGGAACAGAAACGAGTGCAAGGGATAATGTTGTAAAAAAAAATTACCCTGGCATGGATTCTGTCAATATAAAGTAATTATTAAATAAAAATTAAAAAAAAAAAAAAAGCAAACGTGGGAAAAAAAAAAGAGATCTAACTCAGTTTCAATTGATCAAAGATGGACAGAAGCAGCTACACCCAAAGAAAGGACACTGGGAAATGAATATAAACTGTTTGTTTTTCTTCCCAGGTTATTTATATCTTCTGAATCCAATTCTCCCTGTGCAACAAGAGAACTGTTCGGTTCTGCATACATATATTGTATCTAGGATATACTGTAACCTATTTAACATGTATAGGACTGCTTGCCATCTGGGGGAGGAGGTGGAGGGAGGGAGGGGAAAAATTGGAACAGAAAAGAGTGCAAAGGATAATGTTGTAAAAAATTACCCTGGCATGGGTTCTGTCAATAAAAAGTTATTTAAAAAAACAAAAAAAAAAAATTAAGTGGCTTGTAATTTCGGGGTCAGACAGCAAGGATTAGTTGGGTTGGATTCCTCTGGATTCTGGGACCAGTGCTCTGTCTATTTTGTCACCTAGCTTCCCCCAGGTCTTTTTAAGATGACATCATTGTCATCATCATCATCATCATGATAACACAATAGTTACTTAATTCTTGAAAGTTTGTCAGATATTATACATATGAGCTTATTTGATCCTTTCAGGACCTAGAAAGTAGGTAATATTATTATCTATGTTTCATAGATGAAGAAACTTAGGCTGAGAGCTAAAGTGACTTGCCCAAGATTAAGTATCTGAGACTGAATTTGAGCTTCAGGCCCAATCCTTTCTATTGTACCCTCTTGGTGTCTGAAGAAAACTTTTACATGAAGGAATCTGTTTTTGTTGTGAGTTTAATCACAGCCAAATGGTGACATTGCTAATTCCCCTCTCTCTCTTTCCCCTATGGAGTTCTGGCAGGTTTTACCAGGTTAGAAAAGAATCATGTTATAAATGGAAAGAGTGTATTGTATTAGACTTAAGACATCTGGGCTCATCTGTTAGTTCTGGTATACATAAATTTGTGTGGTTTGGGGCCATATTCTGTCTTGCATTTTTAGGTTTCAGTATCTCCATATGTAAAATGAGGAAGTCAGTGGAATAGATGTCCAAGAACCTTAGTAACTATACATTCATGATTCTGTGGAAACCCTCCTGTAACATGATTTTTGTCTGTTGTTCAAGGACCAACCTAAGTGAGTTTGGAGAGTACCATTATCATGTTGATGAGGGTTTTTTATTAGTTTTTGGTCACAACATTTTTTTTTCTTAATCGTATTTTATTTTTTCCTTAATAGATCCTTAATAATATTTTATTTTTTCCAATGACATGTAAAGACAGTTTTCAGCATTCATTTTGATATAATATATAAATATAAATGTTTAATAACATATAAACATTAAACATAAACATTTAAGCATACTATTTAATAAATATACTAGTCATGTTTTGAAAAAAATCAGAACAAAAGATAAAAATCACAAGAAAAAAGTGGACATAGTATGCTTTGAATCCCATTCAATTTCCATAGATTCTTCTGTGAATGCAGATGGCATCTTCTACCCTAGGTCTATTGGAATTGCTGAGAAAAGATAAGTGTCAGAGTTGACCATCACATAATATTAATGTTATCATGTGTAATATTCTGGTTGTGTTCACTTCACTCAGCATCAGTTCATGTAAGTCTTTCCAGGCTTGTCTGAAATCAGCCTGCTGATCAATTCTTATAGAACAATAGCATTCCATTACATATTCAAATAGCACAACTTATTCAACCCTTTCCCAATTGATGGATATCCCTTCAATTTTCATTTCTTTCCACCACAAAAAGAGCTGCAACAAACGTTTTTGCACATAGGTCACAACCATTCTTAGGACTGACTCGTTATTAGAAAGTTTTGGTCTGTATGCCCACACTAAAGAAAGCAAAGATCCCAGAAATATAAAGAAATAATCTAGACTCAATCAGCTTCATTAACATGTTATAATTAAATGCTGTTGTCACATGGCATAACTAGTGTTCAATGCCTTACAAAATAACTTGTGATCATCCTGTCCATGCTGACTTTCCGCAAGTCAGTGGGATTCTTGTGTACATAAATGTGTTTCTATTGTCCACTAACATTATTTCAGTTAATACCTCCCCACCCCACTCCCCTACCCCCTGGGGATACAGTTAATGTCAGGTCAACAAGCATTTATTAAGTACTTGGTGTTTGCTATGGTATTGTGCTAAGTTTGGGGATACAAAGAAAGGCAAAAAAATCCAAGTAATCTGGGTATGATGGGTATGCGTGATTTTTTTTTTTTTAAATTTTTCAAGGTTGCTGATTAACCTGCCCCAGATCCAAAGGTATAAACTTTAAAGTGAAGTTTCTAGATCATTTACCCATGACTTTTGGAGGGCAGGCTGGATGCTAATTTATAGGAAACCTCAGAAATGAAAGTTTACCACAGCTACTGTCTTTATTTGAAAAAACAGAACAAAACCTTTGCAAAGAGTGAGTATATGTGTTTTGTGTATATATGAAAGAATTAAATGATTGATGGTTTGCTCTAAATGGATATTCATTCTAACAATAGAGTGGCTAAGAATTTCATCCATCTGTTACCATCTTGGTGATGAAGGTTAACTAATTCTCAGATGGTACACCCCACTTGGGGCCACAAAAATAATCAAACCCAGTTTGATGTAATTGGTCAGAGCCAGTTGTGCTCCTCTGTTATAGTCCTGGAGAAACCCACAGTTCTCTCCAGGCCATAATTAAAACATTGACATAGGATTCTTGTAGAAATTGCCTGCTAAAAGTAGGGAAAATATATTCTCATGCAGGAGTATTTTTGTAGTACAATGTATATTTCTTTTTAATACACTAACCTAAGTGACTAAAGTACAGAATTTTTTCCTCTTCAGTTTTGTGCAGTTGGAACTAGGTGAGACCTTAAAGAGTCATTCCATCTTTATGATTCTTTGCAGGGCATTCTCTGGCGAATTGCTCTGATATTCCATTGAATGAGGAGTTCAAAGGGGCTGTCTTTTATCCCTTAAGTCCTCTGTGACTTAAAAGATTCTCAACTGACTCAGAACTTTTTTCCCCAGGGATCCTTGTCACAAATCTCGTCCAAATCCATCCAAGCTTATTTGTGGAATATTTTTGTGGAAGCTTAGATCTCCTTATTTTCAACCATGTTGAAGGTGTAACTGCCATTTATGGGCCCCTTCCCACTGTTGATCAATATAGAAAGCTTCTACTTGAAGGGACCCTTCTGCTTCAGCCCCAGTACTGGGGGCTACAGGCATGCAACCTCACTCTCTTGTCCCCCACAAATTTATTATTATTATTGCTTTTAACAGTGGAAACCATTTTTAGAAACATTCAGGCTCTTTGCTTTTTTCTTGAGTTCCTACTCTCAAATATGAGTTGCATTTGTGGTCACTCTGCCAACATTAGTTTCTTGTTCTGCTTGTTCAGCAAAATATCCTCAGCAGCTTAACTTGAAAATATAGCTTGTAGCTTTCATAAGTCCTTTTATTTGGCACAGCAGGCAACCCTCTCATTTGAAGGTGTTGATTGGTTCCTTGAAAAATAAGATTCCTAAGATAGAAAAAGATAATTAGGAGGCAGTGGAAGTCCAGGGAAATCTTTTGTTAGCTTGGAGGTTGAGATGTGAGGGGAGAGTAGAAGAAGCTTATATGAAAAGTGATCAGAAAACTCAAAATACTTTTATGATAATTGAACAAGATGGAGTGAGATCTCTCAAGACAGTTGTGAAAATTGAGTAAGGCTTCATCTACCCCAGAGTTGGAATAGGTCTGAAGGTCCTTGGGCATTGACTCAGCGGCATATCTAAGTCCCCCTCCTGCTATTCTCCCTTGACATCATTTTCTTCCTACCTCAATCAAATATTGGCAACTATGTACCTATTGGCCAAAGTTCAATTTCCTGGGTAGTTGCCAAGTTTAGAATGTAAGACCCTAAGCCGCTGAGGTGAGGGTCAGTGGTTTGAGGGATATTTTCACTGGGGACTATTTAAAGTGTAAAACCTATCCCAAAAGTGCCTCCTCCTTTTGATTGCTTGTCGAACTGGAGGGACGCCTACTTTTCATGAGAATGTATAATAAACTTTAGTTTTGCTCTCTAGCTTTTTTATTAAAGGGTGATCACTCACCATTTTGAGCCACACATAATGTACACTCTTTACCCTTGCCAGATTGAAGATACTAAGCTTGTGAAATATTCCCAGGGTTTCCAAAATATCTTTCTTTCAGAAAATGAATAAATTGCAGCATTGAGATTAAAGTTACTTGTTTCTTGCTCAGCTAATCCAACCTCTGCATTTGTGTTCCATAAACAGTCCTTGAAAATTGTCCCCCTGTGGCAAGCATTAGTGTCCATGGGAGAGGCATTGAACCTTCCTGGGAACATAGATAAGTTGATTTATTACAAAGTAAAAGGTATCTGAGTAAAATTTCCTGGTATTACCATATATGCACAGTACATAAAATTTTTTTTTAGATTGACCTGTGATTTAAATAGCAGAGAATGCTCTGTAAAGAACTTCTTTTGGCTCTACTACTGTGTGGCCTCTCTCATTTGTCATTATATGATTCAAGTTTAGCATATTATAATGGAAATCACAGTAACTCAAAGTTAGAAGACCTGGATTTTAGCTGTAGCTGTGCTAGTACCTAGATATGCGACAGAGTATATGGTAGACCTAGAAAAGAGATGTGAGTTTAATTTCCAGCTTTGTCACTGGTGTGCTGTGTGATTTCATTCAAATCATTTATTCTCTTTTAATCTGTCATCTTTATCTTTAATCTTTATTATCTATAGGAAGATCTGTTTTTTTTTTTTTTTTTTTTTTTTTTTTTACAAATCTACAAATTTCATTCTCTAAACTTCTGTTTTCTTTACTGAAAATCTCTAGTTAGTAAAGATTTAGAATGTTTCTTACTATGTCTAAAGTCTTGGGCAGGTGCTGGAAATACAAAAAGTTTGAAGGAATTTATATTCTAATATGAAGGGGTTAGGTGAAAGGAAGCACAAGAGGATTATATAGCTAAGTTCCAGGATACTTTATGAATATTATATCACTTGATCCTAATAACAACCCTGCGAGTTAGTTGTGATGAAAAGAATGTTGGGTTGTGTTGGTGATCTTTTTCTTCTCAAAAAGCAGCCAGGTGATAAAAGTTCAGATCTTTTATTGTTTCCAATATAGCCCGGTTAGCTTAGAGGCCTATCTCTCTGCTTGGTTCCAAGAGCTCTCTCCAAATGTCTTTAAATCCAAAGGTCTGGTCCTTCAGCCTCTGCCTCTGCTTTCTTCAGCCTCCAGCCAGCTCCAGTCTTCATGTCATTCCGGTGAAATCTCGACTTGTAGCGTCTTCCTCTCTGAAGAACTTTCCGACTGGCCCATTGGCCTATTTATGCTCCTTCCAGAGAGAGGGATTATGGGTAGTTCTACTTAGTACCTTGTTTTAGGTTCTGCCCAAAACATCTTCTTGTAAGATTAGATCAACTCTAATTAGTTAGCAGTTAGTAAGGATTCCAACAGGGTTGAGAGACAGAGTTTTCTCTATAACGTTGAACAGTCATGGCCCTTAATTTGTAGAATATAAATTGGCATGACAAAACCTATGGAATCTATATGTTTCATTATGAGATCAAATGTGATACTGTTTTGTAATGGGCTGAGGCTTGAGTTGATGCACTGAGGTCCCAAGCACATGAGGCTAAATAGTAATTGGACCATACTCTATTAATATATAAGCTTGGAGAAAGAACGGCCCCCGCCCACTCTTTGTGCAAGTCCTGATGTGTTGTATAGGAAATGACGATTTTGGTGAGTGGAGGCAGGGGAGTGGAAAAGGAAGGGGAAGGAGAGACTGCTTGCATTTGCCATTGCGACGGCCCTTTCAGCTTAGATTCCCCCTCTGTTAGCTGGCTTCCTGTCGCAGCTGCCCATATTGCTATCGCAATCTTTCTTGCCCATATTGCTATCGCAATCCTTTTTCACCTCTTCACTTCAATAAAGATTGAAGATTTTTCCCTTAACCTGAATTCCTGACTCCGGCTGATTTTAAATATGCGGTCATTACACTGTTTGCCAAAGGATTTCCAAATTTTTAAATCTGTTGATGCTATTTATTTGTTATAACTTGAGAAGTGGACAGGATGATTTTGCAAGGCTCCCATTATGGCCTTAACTCCATTCAAGTTTTTTTGTATAAGAAAATTATATATCATCATACTTTTAATGTTTAGGCTTTGAAGATGAGAAAGATAGACTTTAGCCTTTCCTGGCTTCTTGTGCTATGTCAGTTTTTTCTCCCCTAGAAAATGAAAGGTTTGGATTACATGATCTTTGGCGTTCCTTCCAGGTCTCAACCCTCTGATCTTGACTTCAGAGTAGATAGATGGATAAGCTTGAAGAAAACTTTTTGAGAAACCATCTTGAGAGGAAGTTGATAGATCTTAGTAAGAGGCTTAGTGGGGGCAGAGGAATGGAGAATCCTGAATTTTCACCATAGATAAATCCAGTGGTGTCCCAACCTTCTGTTCTTATGAAAAGATTTTAATGGCATAAAAAATGCTTGGAAAATACACAAAGGAAGGTGGACAGCTTCCAAATCAGAAATGTTTACCTTTTGAGGATCTGACTGGAACATGAAGAGCCTATTTTCTAAACAGCTTTTGGTTGTCAGGTCTACACTGTGTGAGGCAAATTCCAAGAGAGGAGAAATTCAAATAGTTGAGGCTGCCTGTTTCCCCTCATCATCAGCCTGCATCTAGAGAGAGAAGGATACTTCTGAGGAATATACAACTCTCTTCTAGGCTTCCCAAAAATACTGCCATAAAGCTTAATTTTGGAAATGTGCCAAGTTAGGGGGAATGATTGAAAAGGGACATTGGAGGTACATCTAGGCAATCTGTTTGTCATTTGTAGCTTGACCTGTCTCACTTGAGTATGCTTCTTGCCCAGATTACCATATCCCTCCCTTAGGTGCCTTATAGTTCAGGACTATGTACCTTTAACCTTTCTTCCCCAGTTTTGGGAATTTGAGGGGAGCAGGGCAGTGAAATAGATTGAAAAAGAGTCCTAAGTCTAGAATACCACACCAAAAGGCCTTTTCTTTCCTATCATAGTTTGCACTTCCATATCTAATCACAGGGAAAGGAATTGTATATGTGGCCTTTAACAAGTAGCCTATTAATTTGTCAGCGCCTTAGTTTTTTCTTCTGTGAAATGGCCCCATCTTTTTCACAGAGTTATTGTGAAGATCAAGTGAGTATGGATATAGAACAGTTTGCAGACATAATTTAGAGAAGGAAAGAATCTTAGATGATGTCTCATGTAATCCTTTTATTTGACACAGAGGAAGAAGCTGAGACTGTGGAATAATATATGATTTCCATAACATCACACAGGTCTTTTGACTACAAGGAAAACACTTTACTCAAACATGGTTCAGTATAAAGTATTAGAAGTGAGATCCAAGGACCTAGATTGGAATCCCAGTTTTGCAAGTTATTGCCTGTGTTACCTCAGTTTCCTCAGCTATAAAATGATAAAAATCAGATTTTGAAACAATAGATCTTTTTAAAGTGTGAGCTATTATAACATAGTATGATTATATTTCATTATTTTAATATTGTGAGTCAATTTTTCTTAGTAGATAAAAAGCCAGGTTGGAATCAAGAGTGGATCTGTCTCAAAAAGCCTTTATTAAGGGCTTAAAAAATCAATCACACCAGATTCAACTTAATAGGGATTTATTCACTATTTGTTTTGTTTTACACTTGTTTTAAGTGCTCAGTTTGAATCCTGCCTCAAAATTTACATCCTTCAAAAATCATTTAAGTTCTATCAGCTTTAGTTTCCTTATTTATAAAATGGGGATAATAATGCCTACCTCACAGAATTGCAGTGAGAATCTATTGAAATTTTACATTTTTTACTTTGCAAACCTTCATGTACTGTTCAATATATAATTATATAACTTTGTTATGTGATATATCACAATATAACTATTTGTCCATAGATGAAAGAAAAGGCACATGCTTTGTTTTTAAGAAATTTGTTGGCAAGCTTAGGTGTATTTAGAGAAAAATAATGAAAATATAATATATACTATAATACAAATTATATATCATATCATATCATTTCATATCGTTATATCATCAGTATATATGTAAGATAGAAAACTTGAAGAGCCAAAAGATTTCAGTTCAAGTCCTACCTATTGAAGCTGTGACCCTGGGCAAGTTTTTTAAACTTTTTAGTGTATTAAGTAGTTCTACAAGGCTAAGTTCTAGAGAAGGTGCTGACTTGTATTGTTAGGAGGACTTTGCTCCTTTGGGAATTCTCTATATTGGTGAAATCAAAGATCTGATCTCTGTCTTTCTCTTTGTTCTGTCTGCCCATCTTTTTATCCATGTCTGCTATGCATTTAGCATCCAACCCCTTCTCTCTGCTTTTACAGTTGTAAGATTAATTCAGGCCCTCTTTATTTAATGCCTAGATTAATTCTGGTGGCCCTCCTATTAGTCTTCATGACTCTAGTTTTCTCCACATTCTAGTCCATCTTCCATTCTGTTGTAATTGATTTTCCTCAAGCATAGCTCTGACCATGTCATACTCTTTCTTCAGTTGACTTTCTAGTCCTTCTGAAGGTAAAATGTAAACTCTTTTGTTTAGCTTTTAAAGCCTTAGCTGACCCAACTCCTATCTTTCCTGCCTCATTGGACACAACTGTGTCCATACTGTGGGATCATTCTGGCCTTTCTGTTCTTCCATATGACATAGCATCTCTCATTTCTATGCCTTTGGACTGGCTATCCCTATACTTGGAATGCCCTCCTTTATCTCTATCACATTGCTTTTCTCTTCTCTTCAAGATGCAGTTTAAGTACTACTTTCTATATGAAATATTGTCTGATTTCAACACTATTCCTCTTTTCTCTCCTCAGTGTTTTCTACTTCTCCTTCTTAATCTACTTTGCATTTATTTTATGTACATATGTGTGTATACATGTGTATATATGTACACATATGTACACACATACACACGTCTCCCTCATTAAAATAAAAAACTTTTTGTATACAGAGATGTTTTATTTGTTGTATTTGCCTTCTCAGTTACTAACATATGAACTAATATATAGTAGATACTTACTAAATGCTGACTGATATATTCAGTGTTTGGCAATTGAGAATGGTATCACTGCTTTAAAGACTGAAATATTGTTCTTTCTGTCTCTTATTGCTTTAGCTCAACCTTAGCAGACCAATTGAGGAGCAGGGCCCACTGGATGTGATCATACACAAACTGACTGATGTCATCCTGGAAGCTGATCAGAATGACAGCCAATCCTTGGAGTTGGTTCAGAGATTCCAGGTGGGTAGTGTCCATTGCTTAAAGAAGCCTCTGTTTATCTGTTTATCTATTTATTTGTTCATTTTTAGCATCATCATCATTTTCCTCTTCCTTTCCAGTTTGCTGATCTGTTCTAAGAATCAAGGATAATAAAAGAATTTCTGTAGATTATGATCTCAGTCCATTTGGGCTTGTGCAGATACAATCATCACTGTATACTATGCAGTGAAATGTGATCAGGGTACATGTAGAGAATAAACAATGTATTTTGTGGTCTTTGAGGAAAATCAAGCCCGTCTGTAATAGAACCTTCCTCATCACTTTTCCTCTTTTTTACCTCAAAGGCTTTCTCAGCATTCACTCATATAGTCTCTTACATCTCTTACCTGCCCATATCTTATTGAATATCTTTTCTTGTCGTGCTTTAACCTTGAATTAGTTCCACCCCTTATTGCCTTTTCTCCCACTTGTGTACTGCTCAATGAAATTAGAGAAAATTTGGGCCCATAGTAATTTTCTGTAGTCAGAATCTTTTTCTGTTGTCTGCTAATTTTTCCAGTATATTACTGGGCTTTTAATTCTTTGTTAAAATAGGGCTCCATTTACAGGGTGGAGGATACACTGTCCTAAATTGTTTTTAGAGATCCTTCTAGGGACCTGATTACAAGTATACTTTTCTGCTAAAACTGTGAGGAGTGCCCCAATCCTCTGTTTCTGTAAGTCCTAGTTTGTTAAAGCAACAAAGCCCTTCTAGCTCCAGTAAGAAAACTTTCTATGAGCTGAGGCCTCTGGAAGCTTCCATGATCACCTTTGCCCTTGCCCAGTGCTGGTTTGCCCAGGCCCTCTCATCCTACTGACAGAGCTTTCCTGCTTGTTTTCCTGCTTACCTTCCAACTTATCTTTGGTGTCCCTGAGATGAGAAACCTAAAAACCACTAGTACTGCCTCTGATTCAGAGGCCCAGACTGCATCAGGGTTCTGTGCTGGACTCCCACTCTGGTGCCACAGACCTTTCCTACTGACCTTTTAAGTTATTTTCAACTGGAACATTTTCTGCTCTGTCTTTTTTTGTGTGTTCTGAGGTGCTAAAATCTGTTTAGAATCATTATTTAGAGGAATTTGGAACAGTTTGGGGGAAAGCTCAGCGAGTCCCTGCCTTTTCTCTACCATCTTGGTTCTGCCTTTCATCCTTATTGTCTCCTGCATCCTCTCTTCCTTGATACCCACTTCTTTCTAGGGTAGTAACACTTTTTAGTAGTGATACTGTCCTCTCCTAGTTTTCTTCCTGCCTATTTGAGTTCTCCTCAGTCTCCTTGGCTAGGGTTATGTTTAGGCCACATTTATTAACATTGAATGTTCCACAGGACCTCTTTTCTTCCTCTCCTTCTTTACTGTTTTGCTCAATGATCTCTTCAGTTTTCCTGGAGCCAGTTGATTCTTAGATTATTTATCCAGGCCTAACCATTTCTTGTGATTCTCCGTTCTTTTCCACCTCAAAGTGTATGTTACACAGACATATTAAATTCAGAATGTCATAAATTGAATTAATTATCTTTCCTCTTAATATCTCTATTACTCTCTGGGGCACTACCATCCTTCAAGTCATCTAGGTTTAAAACATTGGTGTCAATTCCTCACTTTCTTACCCTTTAAATATCCAATCACTTGCCAAAATTCTCTTGATTTTACCTTTGTATTATTTCTCTTGTATATACCACCTTCTCTTTTTTGATACTGCCATCTTGACTCATACCTTTATCACTTTACAACTGGGCCTGTTATATTAGCATTTTTGATCTTCCCACCTTAGATTTCTCCCTACTCCATTCCATCTTTTGCTTGGTAGAAAAATTGATGCCACTGAAATGTTGATATGAGTTAAGCCTCTGTTGAATCACCTCTAGTGGCACCCTTTTACCTTTAGGAAAAAATATAAAATTTTCTGTTTGGCCTTCAAAATCCTTCATTACCTTGCCCTTTCCTACTTTTCTAATCCTATACCTTAACAGTGATCTAGTGGTGATGACTTCTTGGCTGTTTTCTTTGTACAAGATGATCTCCAACTCTTGTTTTCATATTTGCTTGTCTCCTATACCTAGAATTCTGACCCTTTTTGACCTTCAGCTCCTGTTTTCCCTTAAATTTCTGCCAAAATCCTACCTTTTATAAGGAGACTTCTCTTAATTTTAATGCCTTTAACGCCCAGTTTATTATATTTATAGTGTGTGTGTGTGTGTGTGTGTGTGTGTGTGTGTGTGTGTAGTGTGTGTGTGTGTGTGTGTATGTGTGTGTGTGTTTCTTTGTATTCCAAACTCTTAGTACAGTGTTTGGTATATAGTAGGTGTTTAAAAATGTGTGCTGACTGACTGACCTGCCATACCCTCCTTATTTGCTGCAGTTCTTGAGAAAGAACTAATATTTATTATTACCAAGTCTAATTTCTTTGCTTGTTGTGCTTTTTAACTCCACCCTCTCCATTTTCTAAAAGGAGTTTCCCCATTAAATATATCCTCCCTATTCATTCTGTCTCTCTGTCTTCCTCCTTTAATCACCCCTTACTTTTCATGTGTTGATCTTTTTGATTTCTCGAAAACACACTTTTTAAAAATAAATCTTTTCAAGTGGCCCCACGACCTCTTCAAGTTATTAACTCATATAACTCTATTCCTTTTCACTGCCAAATGTTGAAAAAGATTCATTTCTACTTGTTGCCTTTGTTTCTTTATTCATCACCCCCTCAATTAGCTATGTTGCAAAAGAAAATTCAGAATAAAATAATAAAAACAGAATTTTAAAAAATTATATTTCAATTGATATTCAGAGTTAATCAATTCCTTCTCTGGAGATGGATAGCATTTTCCATTATGAATCCTTTGGAATAGTCTTAGGTCATTGTCTTGTTCAGAGTAGCTAGCATCTTTATAATATTTCTGGGATTTTTTTCCCCCATTCTTTTGACTTTGTTCTATTGCTTCTTGATATCTTATGAAATCATTGTATTCTACTTTCCCAATTCTAATTTTTAAGGAATTATTTTCTCCTGTGAGCTTTTGTATCTCTTTTCCCATTTGGCCAATTCTGCTTTTTAGGAAGTTTTTATATCTCAGTGAATTTTTGTTACTCTTTTCCCATTTGAACAGTACCATTTTTTTTCCTTCAGTATTTTTTTGTGTGTGTGTCTCTTCCCAAGCTGTTGTCTTTTCATAATTTTCTTCCTTTGCTATAATTTCTTTCTTGACAGGAGGCGGTTGTTGTTAAGTGACTTGCTCAGGGTCAGGTAGCTAGAAAGTTTTGGAATCTGGATTTAAACACAAGTCCTTCTGATTCCAGGGCAGATGCTGTATTTGCTGCATCATCTGTCTTTGTTTTCATTTCTTGGCCTAATTTTCTCTCTGTAACTCTTATTTGATTTTATTCTGGGGTTTTGGAAGATTTGGGGACTTCCAGGGTAGTATGATCTGGAGAGCACTGTGGTTACTCTTTTTCCTGTAAGAAAGAAAGAAGAAAATCTGGTTCTTTAGGGTCCCTTGTCTTTGGGGCTGGAAGTGATAACTCTTTCTTAAGTCTTCCATTTCCTCTAGACATAAAGGGCTCCTTTCTAACTTTAATTATGGATATAGACAATGGAGTTGCCTTGTCCTATGTCTATTGCTAGCACAGGAGTCTCCTATAATCTTTTTCTGACTATTTGTCGATCTCCTTATTGTCTGTTTTGAGAACTTTTGAAGCTGCTATTGCTTCTCTTGCTACCACATAGTCCCACCACTGGTTTGACCTATGGGGATTCCCAAGCCATCCTCCTTCCTCATGATCTCTCTTTTTAGCCTATTTTTTCTTAGGCTAGTTGAATATGTCACTATAACCTTTTATTGCCTTTACCATTTCAGAATACAGTTTAATGTGATTTAACAAAATTTTTTTGAGGGGAATGTTGGAAGAGATCAGCTGAACACTCTCTGAACTCCACCATCTTGGTTCCCCCTTACTAATGTCTATTATCTTCATCATTTTCTTACAGCTGTTTCACGATTACCCATGAACCACCTATTAAATCTGGTAGGCTTTTCTTCATCCTTGTCTTCCCTAGGAACTTTTGATGTTGGGAAGGATACCTTCCATCTGGATACTATTTCTTCTTTAGACTTCTTGCTACTGTTCTAGCCTGAGTCTCTTTCTACCTGTTTTTCAGTTTCCTTTGTTAGAATCAATTTTCTGTCTCTTAAGTGTAGATGTCTTAGGTCCCTTCTTATTTTTTCTGGTTGTTGTTGTTGCTTGCATCCTCTACTAAAATGAAAATTCCTCAATACCAAGGTCTTTCCCTTTTTCCCCTCCTGTATTTTTAGCACCTCGTACAGTGTTTTATACATTAGTAATGTTTAACTTGTTTGTGGAATGGGTTATAACTCAGACTAGAGGATCAGAGTTGGTTCCCACTTAGTAGGAGTTTAGAAAAAGGTTTGCAGGAGATGTAGGTATCTGAGTTGGTCTTTAACATTGGGTAATAATTTAACTAGTGAAGAGGGGAGTAAAAGGGTATTCCAGGTAGAGGAATTAGTATACCCACAGAATTATGATCAGATGAACAACAGTAACATGATTTGGCCAAAGCATAGAATAAGTAGGATGTGAGGGGGGAATATTATATAAAGCTAGAAAAACTTAGTTATGTCAGGTTGGGAATGACAAGCAGAGGAGTCAGACATTCAGTATTTCCATGTTCAAAGTATTAGGGTTATTTTTGAATCTTCTATTTCTCTCATTGGTGGGTTTTTTTTCTTTTTTTAAATCATATTATGTTGTTCTAGAGCTAGATCATCTGTGTTAATGGTGACTAACTTTTTTCACTCTTAAGCTATAGTGGCTAGCTTTTTTTTTGATTGTTGTTATTATTCACTGTTGAGCTTTTTGAGACCTTGAGATTTTTCTGGTAAGTTCTCTTAAAATCACATCAAGAAACATTTATTAAGCTTTTACTAAATGCCAGATAGTGTATTAGGCAAGAATAAACATGAAATTGTCCCTGCTCTCAGAGAACTTGCATTTTATCGGAATGAATAAGTCTACTTTTCCTTCCCCTTTCCCCCTTCTCCTTTCCACACCCTTCTTCTCTCTCTCACAGGGCCATGGCAAGTGAGATGAATTGGAATTGTCTTTGTGTAAGATTGGGATTCTTAACCTATTTGTGCATATGCTGTGGGGTCTTTTAATAATTTGGTAAAATATATTGGATTACTTGTTGTCTAGGGAAGCGGGGTTGGGGCAAGGGAGAGAGAAACATTTGGAACACAAGGTTTTGCAAGGATGAATGTTGCATATATTTTGAAATTTAAAAAGCTATTATTTAAGGAACAGTTTGATAAAACTTGTGGACTCCTTTTCAGATTCATTAAATAAAATATGTAGAATTACAAAGGAAACCAATTTTATTGAAATATGATCAGTAAAGTCAATAGTCAACATTTATTACATAGCTAACCTGGACTAGACACTGTGCCATGTGCTAGGGATACAAATACAAAAAGAAAGAAAGGAACATTGGGTAGGAAGGAGGTCCTTGAGATCCCTGCTCTTAAGGAGCTTATAACCTAATGAAAAAAGACAACACTGAAAAGGAAGCAATGGATATATGTCTGTATATTTGTATGTGTGGGGGGAATGGAATGAAGATGTTCAAAGGAAGATTATGCTGGATCCCCTTCTTAAAAAGGAGCCACTGAGCTCATGGCTCTGCCTTATAGTCAGAGTGGCTAATCAGATAGGCAGAGGGTACTGATGATTTGTAAGTGCCACAGCTGATTTAGTCTTGCAAGATATTCAAGAAGGGGCAGAAGATGAAATGTGAGTACTATTAGTATATTGGTATATATTGGCTATTGGTAGCCTATATAGCTATTTTTTTAAAAGGTCAAGGACCTAATGTTATAAGAAAATATTGCATTAAAGATGGCACTTGAATGTTCAAAGAGAACAGAGATTCTATGAAGTTTATTTCAGGTGTAGTGCATGAACTTGTGTAAATGCATGCAAGGGGGAGTTCGAATGTCATATGTAGGGAATGGCCAAGGAGGCCATTTTAACTGGAACATAGGAATGTAGAATGTGTGAAATAATGTGCAAAAAATTAAAAAATATATCTGATAAAGATCAGGGAATTTTCCCACCTCAGGACTAGGACTATACCATAAGAAAGAGATGCTATATATTGGACTATTTGCCATCTAGGGGAGGGGGGGGGGAAGAAATTGGAACATAAGGTTTTGCAAGAGTTAATGTCGAAGAATTACCTGTACATGATTTGAAAAAAAAAAGCTTTAATAAAAAAATAAAAAAGAAAGAGATGCTAAACTTTCAAAGATCCATAGAATAGTGTTAAATGTAAACTTCTGAATGAGATCGAATGCCCTAATTCTTCATAAGTCTAGCTCAATTCATACATTTTTGCCAAGAAAATCTTTCTTACTAGCCTAAGGTGTTTTGTTTTTTTCTTCTTCTCAGAACTCCTGGAAACATTACAGATCTGAAACATGTATTTATTAGCATTTTCTTTATATACCTGAAAAAGAGATTTAAATTCTTCTGTTTGGCCTTACAGGGCAGAATTTAGGAACTTTAAAAAGAAGCGAATTTTGGCTTAATGTTTACGAAGACTTCCTAACAATCTGGAATTGTTCCTTAGTGGATTGGGCTGTTTTGAGACTGCAGATCCCCTATCACTGACAATCTATAAAACAACACCTATCAAATATTGTAAAGGATATTTTTGTTCAGCTGATGCTTAGGTTAGGTGAATCTCAGGTGTTCTGTCACATAGTAAATGTTTAATAAGTCTCTATTTAGCTTCCCCTGATTTTCCTATCCCATGTATCTTTATCTCTCTTTCTGTTTGTCTATCTGTAATTTATTGTAATTCCCAAAGAAATAACAGGGGCTGTTGGGGGAAAACAGAGCAGAAACATTTAAATTTTGTTATTTTAGGTAATTTGTACTGTTTGACTTCCTGTTACCATGGTACAATAGATAAAACCCTAAACTTGGAATCAGAAAGAACTGTGTTCAAGTCCTACCTCAGGTCCTATCTGGCTATTTGACTCTGGTCTTAATTTCTCTGTGCCTTAGTTTTTTTATCTTTAAAACTAGGGGATTGAACTTGAACTTTATGGCCCCTTTTAGCTCTTAATCTATAATCCTGTGTTTTGTGTGCAGTCTCATTCAGTTTCTAAAGGAGTCTCCCACTATCCCATCAGTTTGCCAGTTAATTTTATGTCAGATACTTCTTAAAAATGGTGCTTTATAAATAATAAAAAAAGATTGTTTGTCCTGGCAGCTCAGATTGAACATGTTTTGTCCAGAGTCAATATTTAAGATTATAGGGAAGGGACAAAGGAAGAATGAGTTATTCCTGAAATCTTACTGCTTTGGGTGGTTAACGATCATTTGTGCAATCAACTGTCTGTCATTTAGCACAGTGCTTGGCACCTGCAACGGGTGCTTAATATAATAATTAAAAATATTAAGTGATAAAATAAAATAATACATTGATTAATTGAACTAACACTGGTTAAGCACATAGTCTGTACCAGGTTTAGTATACCTGATGTGCTACACTGAAAACAACAGTAATGTATTTGGGAATATGAAGATGTGGGAATCAAATTACAGCTGTGCTGATTGCTACCCATATAACTTACAGCAGGTTATTTCCATCTCTCTCATCCTCACTTACTTATAAAAATGGGAAATTGTGCCACCAATCCACAATGGCTATGGTAGGGAAAATCTTTTTTGTAAGCTATAAATCAACTAAGAAGATGGAAGTGAAAATTCTTTAAATTAATAATAATACTAATAACAGTCATGTAGGATTTAGAAGAATAACTGTAGCCATTGTTAGTGGGTTTTTTCTGGAGATGTGCTCAAGTCCTGGGGAGTTGTATGATTTGTATAGTGTTGGAGGCCATTTTTTTGGGTTGAGGCTGAAATGATTCTGGCTTGATGATTCAGTTGTTTTCATGTTTCCAAAGTTTATCCAGTAAAGCCAAAGACCTCCTGCTGTTTCTGTTTATTGACTGATACGTCTTTACCCTCCCTTTCTTTTAGGTTATGCTATCAGGAGATAGAATCATTCAAAGTTCATAAGGCTGACTCTCGACTTGTTTTCCCGGAGCAGCAGTTTCTTATGTTGTAAAGGAACGAGTTGCTATAACAAACAGCAGTAAAAATGGTGGTTCAAATGTTTTAATAGCTTTTAATTATATGGTTATTCTGTTTTACATAGTTTACATAGTAGTACTATTATTTAGTATTCTCTTCTGGTGCCTCATCGTGGTGAGTAGTAATCTTGGATTCCTAAAGGTTATAACAGGAGAATATAAGTTCTGGGAAGCATTTCTGACTTGGTTTCTGAGTTTCTAGTTCAGGGTTATCTTTATTATTTTTAATTTTGAAATTCAGTTTTGTTTTATTTTCATTTCCCTATGGGGATTTCAAGAATACTTTAGGTGGTGAATGCTTTAGATCTGTGGTTATTTTCATTGTGTTGTTCACAGTTCCTAAGATACTTTTTTATTCTTGTTAATGCATAAATTTTTTGGGGGAGGAATTAAGATTAGCTAATTGCATTATTGTGTCTCTTTATGTAGTTTTATAGATTACAAAGAGCTTTTTATCTCAGAAGGTTTCTGCTATAATAACTGAAACTGTATGTATAGCACTTTATCTAGGACCTTTACCTCTGTTAATCATATTTTAGCCCCATCCTATCCTGCAAGTAAGTACTATAACTAACCAATAAGAATTTATTAGGCACCTGTTTTATGCCAGGTGCTGTGCTATTTGATAGGATATAACTACTAAAAAAAAAATCTCTGAAACAATTCATTTTCTCAGAGAGTTTATATTCTGTGTGTAGGGAAATTCAAAATAAATATCTAAAGAGTCGACTGCTGATTCCATTAAGAGGTTAGTAATTTCCAAATGGGGAAAATCTCTATTCCAGTGATAGCATCTGTTCTAAAATTTGTAATCTAGGAGAGTTTCCAAGAGCATTGGGAGAATACACACACACACACACACACACACACACACACACACACACACACACACACACACACACAATAATTAGAAGGGACAAATTAATTATAGTAGAAAGTACAAAAAGAATAGTACAATTAGAGAGGACTTGCGGAGGAGCAAGGAAAGCATCGTGGTCTATATGTTGGAGGAAATGAGGAATCTATAGATGTAGAGATGAAGAAGAGGGAGTATATTCCATGAATGTGGAGTAGTCTCTGTAAAGATTTAAGAAAGGAGAATGGAAGGTCCTGTGTAAGGAACAGAGGGGAACATCATTTTGACTAGACTATGTTATTTAGAAAGAGGAGTCACGTATTATCAAGCTGGAAAGCTAGGTTGGGACCAAGTTGTCAAGATCCTTAAAAAACAAATATCATTTATTATAGAGTCAGTAAGGTCTCACTGGAGTTAATTGAGAATGAAAAATCTCTTTGGTAGTTCTATGGAATATGGATTAGAGTAGAGAGAGAATTGAGACTCATTAGAAAGCCACCGTTCTGAAGAGAGGTGATGAGGGTTTGTCTCAAGATCAGGGTTTCTCTGTGGGTAGAGAGAAAGGTACTTTTTAAATCTTCAAGTGCCTTTTAAATGATAGCTAGTAGTATTGTCATTGTTACAGCTTCTATGGGTGTGATTTAGAGTCTGTGCTTATCTGAAAGTATCTTGAAGCATTCCTTCCAGCCATAGCATTTTTTGGGGGGGGGGGGCTCAGGGCTCCACCAAGTGAATTTAATAGTCCACATTAATAATGCTCAGATAAAAATGTTTAATGGTCTGTCCTTTGGAGTCAGGATGGGTTAAATTGTATTAATCTGAATTCCCATTAGTCCTGTATTGTCACAGGCAATATATGATAAATTGAGATAAAATGGTGAATTTGGAGTCAAAGGCCTTGGATTTATATCTTGCTTTTGTAATTTACTATTTGTGCTGTTTTGGGCAAATAATTTACTTCCCTGGGCCCCAGGTTCGGTTGATACACCTCAATATCATGTGAATCCTGAATGTTTTAAGACCTTAGATAGGCTCTCTGCATTTTATATTTTACAAGGTTTATGGATGAGAAAAAGGAAGCTTTAAATCAAAGGTGATGAGCTCTGTGGTATGGTAGAGAGAATATTGCATTTGGAGTTAAAAGACTTGGATTTAAATCCCATTTTTGCTGCTTTCAAGCTAAGTGATCTTGGGAAGTCCATTCTTCTCTTTTAAGTGTCAATATCTTTATTTATAGGATGAAGGAATTAATATAGATGATCTCTAAGGTATTCTCCCAATATAAATTTCCGTAATTGACAGCCATGTTTATCACTTCCCTACAAAGATGTAATGGGAGTGTGACATGCTCAGGATGGAAGGGGGTGAGGGAAAGAAGGAAACTCTCAGACATACAATTACTTTCAAAATAGACCTATGCTCACATAGTTTCCTTTGCTCTCAAAAGAATAAACTATGTGTTTTCAAGAACAAGAGGCCTTCATCCAGAAATGGGAAGTCTGATAATGATGGCTGAACCCTTCTAAGCTCTGAATACAACTGTCCTTTATTTTTGTATAACCAAATGTAAGCTGTATAATTAGAGTGAATGGTACTCAGTACAGGACTCCTTGCACTAGGCATGAAAGAAATATAAAAACACCAGAGGCATGTGTTCTTCCTCCCACCCCCACCCCTTATAATTCTATATGGACTGGCAGAATGAACTTATTTTGTTGCATAATCATTCTTGTGGATGGTGTGAAGGAAGACAGTGGCAATAGTATATACATTATTGCTGGCTTTCTAAATGTATGTGAAGTAAAATACGTTATCATCTAATTTCTATAATATGTGTAATCTCCCATTGAGGCTACTGATTGCCAGGGCCATACATACCAATCTTTCCCGGATTCACATGAAGACGAGAGAATGATAAGGTGCCAAACAGCCTTTCTTCTTCATTGGTGTTCTCTGCAGGGGTTAGCAGGAAGGAAGAGCAGGTGTATGTCTGTCTGTGCATCTCTCTCTCTGCTTCCCTGAATCTCTCTACATCTCTGCCTCTCTCTACTTCTTTCCGCATCCTTTACCTATGGACTCAAAGCTGGTTATTTATATTTATTCTCCTCTGTGATTACCCTGTGCCTAGCCCATTCAGCACTGCGTAGGTGGATCCACAGAAGGGAGACACCTGGAATTAGTTCTGCGTCCTAAGAAAAGATCTAACACCTGTAAGACACACCTCCTGCCTCAGAGGCCAAGACCCTTTTTACCTCCTGGGTCCGCCCTACCAGCTGACATGACATACATGGCAATTCTCAAAAGGAAAGTCCCTAACAAATATGGAAAGAAAAAAACATTTATTAAGTACCTACTGTATGTGATATAGTGTGCTAAGTACTATACAGATCTTATCTCATCTGATCCTCAAAATAGCCTTAGGAAATAGATGCTATTCTTATTACCCCTTTTTTACAGTTGAAGATAGACAAAAGTTAAGTGACTCATCCTGGATCACACAGTTAGTGTCTGAACCTGAATTTGAATTTGGATCTTTCTAACTCCACTGCTCCACTATATCCCTTAAAAGTTTTCAAAGACTTTCTTTACAACACCATTGTGGAATGAGCAGTGCAAGTATTGTTCTTCTCATTTGACAGTTGAAGAAACTGAGGTTCAGATAGTGACTGTTCTTTCCAATTAGTATTAACCTCTAATGCAGGTGGTCTTCAGAGTTAGAGCTAGGTTTTCTAATCACATCTCTCCTTGCTTCAGGTCTAGTTTTCTTGCTGCCAAACTATTTTACCCTTCAAAACATTGGAAAGTACTGCCTATAGGTTTGCATGATTCCTTTGTTTCTTGACCTGGGCTTATCCTCTGTTTGAGGAGATTTGCATTTTATAGTCAAATGGATCATCTGGGTTGGCAGGAGTGGAAAAAACATGAAGGGATGAATATAAGGATGTTTTTGTTTATTTTTGCTGAGGCAATTGGGGGTTAAGAGACTTGCCCAAGGCCCCCAGCTAGGAAATGTTAAGTGTCTGAGACCAGATTTGGACTCAGGTCCTCCTGACTTCAGGGCTTGTACTCTAATCACTGTACCATCTAGCTGTCCAGGGATGATTTTTTGAACAATCAAAAGTTGACCCAAGTCTAAAATACAACTAGAGAAATTTGTAATGGTAGACGAACTGCTTCCTCTTAGAGTGGTAAGAAAGGTTTTGTGAAGAAGGGAGATGTAAGCTGGAACTTGAAAGAGGGATGGAACTTGGAAAAGTAGAGAGGGACAAGAAGGACATTTTAGGTGAAGGTAATGCAAAGTGTGGAAGTGATAAACTGTAAGGACTCTGCCTAAACTTACTTGGCTAGAATATACACTAATTTTTAAATCAAAATAGAGGATTTCATTTTGATTTAGGAGTGGCCATAGAGATCATCTTTTTGCAGTAGCATCATTTTACAAAGGAAGATAATGCAGGTTAGTAATGGGGAGATTTAAATAGTTAAATAATCATCAGAGCCTAGATTCTAACCTAGGAGCTGGTGGTGCAGTGGATGGATTTAAATGTGCATTTACATGTGGACTCATACACTTACTAGCTATGTGACCCTGATCAAATCATTTAACAACTATCTGCATGTTTCCTCATCTGGAAAATAGGAATTAAAATATCACCTATCTCTCAGGATGATTCTGAGGATCAAATGATACTGATATTTGTAAAGCACTTGACACAGCTGGCAGCATAGTTTGTGCTTAATAAATGCTTATTTCCTGCTTTTTTACTTTCAGTGGGAAATGAGGCTAGAAAAGCAGAATGGGAGAACATTAAGAGGAAATTAACAGGAGAGGAAACAGTAAGCTTTGTTTGTAACAGTGAAAAGATGGCTGCTTTGGATGTGACGTCCGATCTGCTACTTTGTGACTTTGGAATCATGTATAACTTTCATGGGCCTCTTCTTTTAAATGAACTTTAACTTTGTTTCCAGCCCTAAATCTATAATCTTATTCAGAATGTTTTCTGGTAATGTAACCCAGTGGGTTGTTGTATTTGTTAATCAACAATTATTAAGTCAGTAATAATAGAAGGAGGTGACTAAGTGACCTTGGCATGCTGTTATTGAGTATGGTTCCCTATAGATACTTGAGAAGAGCATTGCGCTATAACTTCTATAACTGGAGTCTTTGAAAGACATGTCTATAAAGAGATGTCAACCCTTTTCATCATAGACATGCATTTTATAGTGTTACAGATATGGTGAGGGTGTAATTATTAATACCAATTTAGCTACTAAGACCCACTATACAAGTCTTCTGTAAAAGTCATTCAAAAAGATGACAACAAAGCACATGGAACCTGCAGAGTTGTGTGTGTGTATGTGTGTGTGTGTGTGTGTGTGTGTGGGCAGATTACATGTTGAACACAATATACTCATTGTACTATTTAGTACCATTAACCTCTATTGTCAGCACCAGTAGCTCAACAACTATACCATTATTATTAGGTTTTCCCATATGAATGGCAGTGGAGGTCTCAGCATACCTGATTACCTTATGGCTCATTTAGGAGTGTGGAAAAACTCTATTTTATATGACTTTGGGGCCTTGAGGGGGCCTTGAGCTTTCAAAATAAGTAGGAAGAATAGTTACATTGTCCTGTTTAATATGTGTCCATAACATAATAGATGCTACTGTTCATATAAAGGACCATTGAACATAAAGTGTTAAAGAGTTAGAGCAGAGAGAAGAGAACTTAAGGGGTATCTTGTCTAAGTCTCATTTTATAGATTAAAGGAACCAAGGCCTAGAGAAGTTAATGAAACACACACACACACACACACACACACACACACACACACACACACACACACAAATGTAAAATGCTTGACTCATGTTCAATAATTATCTCTCATTTTAAAAAATGCTTTATACTTTACTAGAACACTTATACATGTTTTATTTCATTAGTTCTTTTTAGCAATGACAGGTAGGAAGGGTAGAGTTATACTTAGAGTCACAGAAATTAAGTGTCTTTCTCAAGGTCACATAGCTTCCTAGTGACAGCAGAAGGAGAAGATATTTTCTAATTCTAAACTTTCCTTCCCTACACATATTCTTGTCTTTTCTTCCTTCTTGGAGATGATCACTACATCAGGGAGGTGATGTCATGACATGCAAGTGAATTGGATTTAAGTGAGGGAGGACTTGGTAAGGTCACCTGCCTTACTTTCCCTTTCAGAGCCATCTGGGTCCAGTGGCAGGATGGAGATCAGGAGAACTAGATTGGCCCTAGTTACAAGGCCTTTTTATGCTAAAGGTCTTAGTTTGACTGGGGTTGCATCCATTCAATAAGAAAGAAATGAAGCAAAGAAAGACCCTTTTTGCTTAGGTTTAAAAAAAAAATCAATCTGGAAGGTTTTTGGCCAGAGTCAAAATAATTGGTATTTACATTCACTCTGAACAAGGCAGGGCCAAAACAATGACCAAATGGGGCTTGGCCCGGTACCTTTTGTGGGCCAATCAATGGAAGCTTAAGTGATGTGGGCCTGAACCCTCCATTGTATAGTGAGAAGAAAACTTTTGTCTACAATAAATGCCTAATATTAGACTCCATGTCTAGGTGTGGCTGTAAGTGAGTGGGCTGATGAATGGATAGAGACTGGATCTGTTACTTCATTGTTGAAAGGAATTTCCTCATTACTTGTGTAGTTAAGCAATTTTTTGCCCCTTGTAGTCTTAGAAAAGCCGACTGGAGTGCTCATAGTCTGAGGAACTTGTCAGGGGGTCATGTAGCTAGGACAGATCAGAGGTGTAAGGCTTGAACCTAGGTCTCCTGGTCTTTAAGCCAGCTGTCTCTCCATAGAGGTTAAGTGATATGCCTCAAGATTGCACAACAAATTAGTAGTAAAGCTTGGGTTTCTTGCCTCCTTGGCTGGAGTTCTGTCCATTGCATTGTATGTTTCATTTAACCAGTCACTACTGTAAAACCTGTGCCCCATTTCTTCCCCCACAAGGAAAAAAAACAAAAACCACCAGCTTATTTCTTAGTACTTGAATTTTGTACCACAGTGTATAGCCTTTGCTTATGCAGTGCCTTATGCATTCATTGTTGGATTTATATTCCTAACTTGATTATTAACATTGTGTAACAGTCATTAACAGTGCTTGAGTCCTGTCTTCACAACTTAATAAATGGGAGCCTTTGGGCAAGTGCCTTTCCCTTCAGTCTGAAAAATGGAGAAATTGGACTAGATACACTTCAAAAAGGCTGCTTTTAGCTCAGATATTCCATATTAAAAAAAAAAAAACCACTTCATATGTGCCAAACACTCACCCACGGAGGTTATCTAATAATGAGAGAGACAGCATGGAACCAACTATGTTCCAGCAAGCTATATGTTGGACAGTTTGGAGATAATCATTAGAGGGAAGGCATGGCCGTGTTCAGATCATCTATTGTATCTTGTTTTCTAGGAATCTTCCTACTTTCAGCATCCTCTGTTCTAGATTCAATCAGCTTATGTTTTAGTATTCTCAGTTTTAACGTTTGATATTTTATTATTCTTCAGATCAGTACATCATGATCATTTCACCCACTTTACTATATATACTTAGGTTCAGATTTCCTTTAATTTAGTACATAATGGAATACTTTTCATTTATGCCTTCTCATGTGTTATAATATCTCATGCTCTTCCATAGGTTCTCCATAGAGAATGTATCAGACTTGTCAAGATATATTCTTAAAACCAAGTTGGTCTCAGCTAGATGGACTTTTTTCCCTTATCTTTCCCAGAACTGGGCTTCCACCTAATTTCTTGGCTAAGCAGCTTCAACTCTAGCCATCTAAGTGGGAAGAATCCCTCCTTTCACTTTTCTTTATGTGTTGTCTTTTCCCCATTAGAAATTGTTTTCATATCCCCAGTGCTTAGCACAGTTCATGGCACAAAGGAAGCTTCTTTTTCTACTCTTTTTTTTTCCCCCTCTCTTCTTCTCCCCACGCTTTTCTGTTTAAAACAAACTGAGGAATAAATTCTTGCTCTCATTTTTCCAAGCCCTCTCTTAGGAGCCTATAATTTCATTTATTATAGAAGCTTATTATATGAAATTAAGGGCATAGAGATTAGGAAAGATAGAAGATCTGCTGAGGTTAATGGGCAAACAGGTTGACTGTCTTCCATTAACTAAAGCTTGTCATTCAAACCCCAAAGACTGATCATCTTCCCAACTTTCTGCCTTTTTTTCCACTTAAAAGACAGACACAGTGTTAAACATCTATTCATTATTCTTCTTTAATGGACTTATTTTATAGAGAACCTTAGCTCACGTCATCTTTACTATCTGGAATCCCTTTCCCTGGCTTCTTCATTTGTCCCAGTTTTCTCCCTACCTTAAAATTCAACTCAAGTTGAATTTCCCTCCAACTTTCCCTCCAAACCTATTTTATTGCCCCAGCCTTTGGTGATTGCTGTGTTCCAGGTCACCAAATCATAAAATGTCTAATGAGGAAAGAATCTTAATGATCATCTAGTCCAATGGTGTCAAACCCAAATAGAAACATCCTTGGAGAACATATGTCAGTGATCTCGGCCCAGCAACTTTCATTTTACATAGAAGGAAACAAACTTAAAGAGTTATGACATGCCTCTCCAAGATCACACTGCTAGGAAGTAGCAAAGGTCTGATTCAATCCCAGGAATATTGATCCCAGGTCACTTTTCTTTTTAGCACGCCATCCTGTCCTGGGAAAAGGTAATTGACTGCTATCATTACCCAAAGTGCTTATTTATCAATAGCAATACATCCTTTTGTTGTTATCCCATTTTATACATCTTCTGTCCATATAGCTAGCTTGCTCTTTTCAGAGTAGGGTTAGTTAATCCAGGTCCCTCATTTTACAGATGAGGAATCTGAGACCCAAGGAGTCATGCATCAGAAGATTACATTTGCAATCTGCCACAATTATTGAATTGACAATAATCTTCAGTGGATATGCTTTGGAAAAAGTAATTGGACCATTTTGGCCTTGATGTTTTAAAAAAAAAAAAAAACCAATTTAGGGAATTTTCTTTCCTTTTTTTTTTTTTTTTTTTTTTAAATAGGGCAATAGATTAGGGTATACATGTTTATATTGCCCTTATGACATAGTTTAAGGTTTACAAAGTATTTTCGTAATAGATTTAGACAGCTCTTTGAAAGGGAATAGTGCAAGAAATATTCACATTTTCATAGAGATAAAATGACTTTGTCCCAGGGTCCATAAGCCATATAAATATTAGGATTTGGATTTGATTTTGGGTTTTGTGGTTCCGGATCTAGCTGTCTTTTCACTCTAGCCCAGTAAAAATTGTACAATGTCCCCTCTGCCCGGACATGACCTAACTGGACCCAAGTCCTCTGGGTCCAAAACACGGCATTTTTCTCTTGTTCCACAGCTGGCTTAGAGATGACAGCCAGTTTTATATTTCACTATGTCCAGAGCACAAGATGTGTGAATTCCAGGTTCTAATGGATCTTGGCTAAGGGAGAAAGATCAAACAGCCCTCTGGCAACATTTCTATATACAAAGACTAGATAGAGCCTGCTTTCCTCCCAGAATCATTTGATATCATTTAGAGCCAGTATTTTCTAGACTTGGGTGGCAGAGATAATGTGTGTTTTTTCTATTATTGATGGGCATCCAAGGTGAAAGCTTATCTCCTTGTATGGAGACAGTCACCTTTTTTTGTTGTCTCTGGTATCCAATACAGGAGTGAGCTAGTGTTTGCAAGCTGCAAGAGGAGGTTGAGATATACTGTGGAAGGCAAGGATTGGAGGAAGTAAGTTTCAGGGCCAGAATTCAGGGGCTTATTTTCTTTTGAAAGTGATATTTGGCCGCAGCTCAGTGGTGCAGTAGATAGAGTATCAGCCCTGAAGTCAGGAACATTTGAGTTCAAATCTGGTCTTAGACACTTATTACTTCCTACCTGTGTGATCCTGGGCAAGTCACTTAACCCCAATTGCCTCAGCAAAAAAAAAAAAAAGAAAAGAAAAGAAAAGAAAAAAAGAAAGTGATATTTGTCATGTTTGCCTTCAGGACACCTTCTAGAGTCCTTTTTCATTTAGAAGGATATTTTATTTTATTTTATTTTATTATTTTATTTTTTTTAAAATAATTTTTTATTGATAGAACGCATGCCAGGGTAATTTTTTACAGCATTATCCCTTGCATTCATTTCTGTTCTGATTTTTCCCCTCCCTCCCTCCACCCCTTCCCCCAGATGGCAAGAGTCCTTTACATGTTGAGTGGGTTGCAGTATATCCTAGATACAATATATGTGTGCAGAACCAAACAGTTTTCTTGTTGCACAGGGAGAATTGAATTCAGAAGGTATAAATAACCCGGGAGAAAAAACATAAATGCAAGCAGTTTATATTCATTTCCAGTGTTCTTTCTCTGGGTGTAGCTGCTTCTGCCCATCTTTGATCAATTAAGGCTCTCTTTATCAAAGAAGTCCACTTCCATCAGAATACATCCTCAAACAGTATCATTGTTGAGGTATATAATGATCTCCTGGTTCTGCTCATTTCACTCAGCATCAGTTCATGTAAGTCTTGCCAGTCCTCTCTGTATTCATCCTGCTGGTCGTTCCTTACAGAACAATAATATTCCATAACGTAGAAGGATATTTTAGATATTTACATTGGCCTTGTAGGGAAAGGGTTTGCTAATAATAATAATAATACCACATTTCCCAAATGACTTAAATTTTAAAAAGCATTTTCTTCATGGCAATAGGATTAGTATTTTCATTTTATAGATGAGAAAACAGACTCAAAGTTACTAAATGAAAAAGTGTTATTTAAGCCATTTTTCAGTGGTGTTCCATTTTCTATAACCTTATTTAGGATTTTCTTGGTAGAGAGGCTGGACTGGTTTTCTGTTTTCTTTTTGGGCTTGTTTTACAGATGAGGGACTGCATCAAATAGGGTTAAATGACTTGTCCAGAGTCACAGAGCCAGTAAGTGTCTGAGGTCAGATTTGAACTCAAGAAGATGAGTCTGTGGAGCCACCTAGCTGCCCCAGATAGAAAAATAGCCCTTTCTTTATACAGTGCTTTACTTACCCTCCATCTCATTCAGCCTCATAATTATCCTTTTGAAATAGGTATTGTGGGTACTATTTATTATTCCCTTCTTGTAGAGAAGAATGCTCCAGTGATCATTTAGATATTTAGTTAATCTCATGACAGACCTTGATATTTTCTTGGAGCTATATAAGGCTAGCTTTGGCTCACTCTTTAGTAAATACGTGGGAGAGGGAGAGGGACAGAGAAAGAGTGTGTGTGTGTGTGTGTGTTTCTAATTTCTCTGCTTTAGGATGAAAGACAGCTACCTGGACTGGTCACAGAGGTCTTTTGTGTTTGGAACATAGATTCAAGGAATAATACTCTGGCGCCAATTCGAGGCGTTAGGTATATTATTTGCCTAGTTGGCAGGTACACTGTGCTGAGTTAAGTACTATTCCAAAAGACTCAAAGGAAGTTAAAGAATCCTTATAAATAAAGCTTGACAAAACCAAGAAGAAAAGGAAATACTGTTTTCAGAACAATGGGTTTTAGGCAAAGAAATTTGTGATCTTAAAATGAAGAAATGTTTTTCTTGCCTTTCTGCTCTTACATTTTGTGGCATCCAAGGGCAAGCTTCTTTTTTGGCCAGGCCTGAACCCTGTGAACAGATTACTTATTTTATAAAAGATGATTTTTTTCCTTTCATAGTTAAAAACTCTTGTGTCCATGTCTTTTTAGATTCAGTTATCATATATACGATTTTTGTCAGGATACCTTTGAAAGGGGGTACTACTTCTCGGGCTTCCTTTGTTCCAGTTAAAATATTACCCTCTGCTTCTAATTTCAGTGCCTTCCCTATGTTAGTTTTTTTATATTTCTCCTTTATGTAGCTTTCTGTATATAAATTTGTTTGCCTGTTGTCTTTTCCATGAGATTGTAAACTCCTTGAGAGCATGAACTGCCTTTTGCCTCTTTTTGGATCCTTAGGCTGACACATTGTAGATGCTTACCAAATGTTGATTTATTAATTGATTTGATTTTCTTGTATGTCATAATTCACCTGACTGGGAAAAATGGGCATGGTCATTCTTTGTTGGCTTAGATCTCTAGCCATAAAAAGTGAGACATCAGGAAATATTGTTGGTTTGGAGCTAGAGGACCTGGACTTTTGGATGCTTTGTCTCTATCCTCTGTTTCCTGTGACACCTTAGTCAAATTTTCTCACTTTTTTAGGCTTTGGTTGAAAGAATCTAGTAATAGGGAACCAAATGTCTCCCAAAAAAGTCCCTTTCTTATTTTGAACTGGCCTAATTGTTAAGACATTTTTCCTTATATAAACAAAAATATGTCTTTCTTTAATGTCTACTAATCACTTCCAAATTTAAACCTTTGGAGTCACAAAGAGTAAGGTTAATTCTTTTGCTGTATGACAGCTCTTCAGATACTGGAAAATAGCCTTCCTATGTCTATCTCCTCCCTTCTCATCAGGTTTTCTCTTCTCCAAGTTAAGCATTTTTAGTTCCTTTGTTGGTGAAGATAACCAGTCCTTATATAGCATGATTTCAAGGACCTTCATCATTATGATCAACCATCTGTGGTGGTTTTCCTGCTTACTGATGCCTTTATTGAAATTTTATATCCAAAACTGAATTGCACTACCCAGTTTTGGCCTGACCATAAGCCTAGATACTTTTCTCATTCTGAGTTTTAACACTGTTAATACTGTTCTTAGTGGCCTGTGTCATAATTTTATATTTCTCTTGAATTATCTGCCCTCGAATGCAGTCTGAGATAATAATAGCGTTTTGTTTTTTTTTTTTTGGATGCTGCATTTGACTGTTTACTCACATCATTCAGAATCTCTCTAATTTATTTCAAATAAATATTTATATAGCTATACTTCTTACATCTTAAGCTTGGTAACTTTTTTGAACTTAAGCATGCACTTAGAACAGTGCCTGACACATAATAAGAATGTAAGGCCTAGAGTTGGGAAGACTTACCTTCCCAAGTTCAAATGTGACCTTAATCAAATCACGTAACTTTTCATTATTCAAAATAGCTTCATAAGAATAGATACCTGATCTGCATTGATAAAATGAATTTCCTGTACTGGTGACATTATAGTCATTTTCATAATTTCTTCTTTGGGAATTTACATTATTATAATTACTAGATGGGTTTATTGTTTTTATGATTCTTATTTTAATTATGTCTCAGTTCATGAGCATCTTCCCAGTTTTTGTTGTGGGAAATTTCATCTATCATTTCTTATTGCACAGTATTTTGTTATAATCATATGATAATATATTCAAGGCGTCCCTTAATTACTGGCCACTTCCTTTGTTTATAGTTCTGTTACAAGAAAAAGTATTGCTGTGAATATTTTAATATTTATTGGGTCTTTTTTTCCTCCTTTTCTGTTTTGATTTTCCAATAGGAGATGATTGGGTCAAAGATATAAGCAGTTTAGTTACTTTTCTTGGTTAATTTCGAATTGTCTTCTAGAATGGTTGTATCCATTCACAGATGCATCATTAATGTATTAAAATCCTCATGTATTTTTCTGTGACTCACCCAGTATCTTCCCTTCCCCCATTTTTGCTAAATTTAGTAAATTTGGAGTTTTAAATTAGCATGTTTCCATCTAGTTGTTTTAGAATTTTTCTTTTGAAAGTTCATATCCTTTGACTACTTATCTTTTGAGGGTTCTTTGTGACTATTGTTTCCTTTTCAAATTCACTTATTATCAGTTTCCTCAAACATTTTCAGGAGCTGAATTTGATTTTACCAGATTACAGTTTATAGAAGACAATCTCCCCCAATCCAGAACCCCACTTCATTATCTCATACTTCTTTGATTGTTGATTTATCTCCTTGGAAGCCGTTTTTGTTCTGTCCTTTTTAGCTCAGTAATGTTTCTTCTTACCAGAGAAAACAATATCCTATAATCCATTATCATGGTCTTAAAAACAGTAATTGTATTCTATCCCTGATAATCTCCTTTTCCTTAATATAGAAAGAAAAATACCTGCTTGCCCCTATTTTGTTGTTCTTTGTAGCAAATCTTAAATTAGTTTAAGTTTGAGCACTTTTAATGCTCTTTTTATTGACTTGTGCCACAATTTTTTCTTTTTATTACCTGCCCTTGATTCTGTCATCTAAATCTTTTCAAAATCTAAGTTGTTTGATGACTTCGTTTTCCTTTTTAGACCACTCCCTTGTTTCTTCCAAAATCGTAATTATTTCTCTGTAGATATTCATAAGATCATACTTTATAGTTTCTTACTTCCCCTGTAGAATTTTGGACTTTTCAATTCTATCTTTTCTGTGAAGTCTTTGAAATTCATCCTCTCACAATAGAGAATTAATTTCTGCCCAACTTTTTTCTGTCATAAAATTTAAGGCATAGTGGTCACTGTCCACCAGAGTTCCTATAACTTCAGATTTAGCAATGTGTCTTATTGAAACTCTGTTGCTTTTTCCACCTTTTTAAGAATATTATCATGATGGTGTATCAAGAATCTTTGTAATATTTTATTTTGACAGAGATATGCCAGATGTCTGAATTAATTGAGGTCCTTCATCATCACTACAGGGCTGGTGCTCTATCCACTGTGCCACCTAGCTGCCCCCTGTTATCTTTCTTGAAACATTTTTTGTTTTCTATTTTTCTAGGAGTGATCAGTAGTATATTCCAATGACAATTAGTGCACTTATATGTATTTCTTCCTTTGATCATTACCTATATGTTGCATTAAACTGTATATTTATGTATGTATATTCATGTATACATATCCCCATATATACACATGTGTCAAATGTGTGTATGTATGTGTGTATTAGATATATTCCCAGACAAGAATAGTTTTAAGAAAAGAGCCAGAAATAAAGCCATGTGGCTGAAGATGTCTCATCAGTCAACAAGTGTTATTAAAAGCTTAACTTTTGCTCATTACTGTGTCATTACTTAACATTGGCATTGCATTTAGGGATAGGGATTCAAAAAGAGAAAAACAGAGTCTTCAAGGATTTCACATTTTAATGAAAGAGACAATATGTAAACAACCATACAAAAAAAAAAAAAAGAGTAGATTGGACATAATCCCAATGGAACATCTCTAGGATTAAAGCTTTCTGCAGGTTGGATTTTAGGGAGATACATATATGACAAATGAGTTGAACTAGCAATTTTAACACAAAGCAACAAATTTGAATTCATAAAAATATTACTGAGATTTGCTAAGATAGAATATGTCTTCAAATGCCATACCTTATTCAGAAGGAAAAGCATACATAAAATGAGGGAAGACTGAATAGCATTGCATTTGTTTATTAGAGAATATTTAAAGTATATTCTCTAGTGGGAAAAGAAAATTAGGAATGGGGGTAGAATGAAGAGAAAGCAGTCACAGACTTGAACTTTAGCATACACATAATCCAATTTGTACCTGAATACAAATTCCCTCTTTGATCTCTTCAAGTGGTCATCTAACCTCCACTTGATCTCCAGTGAGAACTAACCTATTAATGTTGAGGTGTGAGAAATGAGGGTTGAGAGATCCTCTGACAGCAATGGGATCCCCTTTGGCTGGTAGCAGGCTTTGCAAAAGAATTCGCAAACCCCAATGAATACAGGTTTGAGGTTTGTGGCAAGAATGGATTTATTATGCTAAGAAAACAGCTTTTTTAGTGGGCAAAATCCTGTTAGGATTTTTGCATAAATCTGGGCACATAGTCTCTTGGCTTCGAGCCAGGACCAATCTCCAAATAGATGTATGAGGAACTAATTTTCAGCTTACTAGAAGAGTTGACCATGCCCCAGGCTGAGATTTCCAATTGAAAGAGATTACTTATCTGGGAGTTTCCCCTAGGAAGGTGGTGACCCTCCCAAAAGCTGGGAGGGTTTGAGACCAAGGACCACCCTTTCCCAAAAGATTCCTTTCCAACCCTTCCCTCCCCAAAGATTAAAAGGGGGGGAGGGGAGGGGAACAAAGTTTATATAACTAAGATTATCAATTTTGCCTTTAACAAGTTTTTCCTTAAATTGAGTCTAATATTCCCTCCTCTAGGACATTTATCCATTCTTCTTAATTCTATCCTGTGGAGCTAAGGCAAATAGCTCTTTCCCTCTCTCCTGTGGATTGTTGTTGTCCAGTACTTTCCTCATGATTTTGTAAACCATGCCAATAATGTTGATGTGGTTTTTTGGGCAGAAATTCCATTTTGCCATTTCCTTCTGTAATGGATTAAGTCAAACACATGTTAGGTGACATACCTAGGGTCACTAGTAAGTGCTAGTAAGTGTTTGAGGCTAGATTTAATTCTAATCTTCCTGATTCCAGGTCTTGTACTCTGTCCACTAAAGCATCTAGCTATCCCATATAGCTCCAAGATGGATATAATTTTACACTTAAATCTTTTTATCTTAAAACTGAATGTTGCTAACTTTTAAATTATCAATTTTATCTCATCTTGGACATGGCTCCCTCGAAATCACAAATCCTACAGATGTGCATTGTCTGAATTAATGAAGTATTTATTAAGTGCTTATTATATGCAGAGCACTCTGCTAAGCCCTAGGGATACAAATAGAAAAGCTGGATAGTTCCTGTTCCCAAGAAGATTACATTCTAATGGAGGAGATAGCATGTATAAAAGGTTTCATTTTCAAGTGAAAATTCTTGGATTTTTGCCATAATCTTTTCTCTCTATGTGGAGTGGTGTAATGGCAGAGAAACTAAGCCAAGATAGAGACTAGAGAGTATTTAATGTTTTATTTGAAAGGGAGAGATTTACTAGGACCAAATGAATCTGTAGTTTGGTCCCAGAGCTGAATGAGACTATCATCTCCAAGAATCCAGCAAACAATGTGAGTTCTCAATGACATATATACATGTGGCTCAGACTCGGGGTAGACTGAGGCAGGGGTGGAGTCAGAGCACTGAGAGCCGGAAGGGGACTCTGACATAATGGAGGGAAGGCACTGAAGATGGGGGGAGAGAGGCATCTTGATAAGACAGTATCTGATATTCTGATAGATTGGGATGGGGAGAGGCATTCTGATATTCTAAAATATAAGATCTTTAATCTTATCAAATATTCTGATAATTAAAAGGGAGGGATGGTTTTGCAGGATTGAGCAGAACAATTGAGGCAGAACAATTCAGAGAAACCGAGGCAGGACAATTTAGGGAAACTGAGTCAGGATGATAAAAGAGAACTGGGGTACAACATTCCATACTCTTTCTTCTGAATATTCAAATCATTGAATTACCTTCCTCTAGATAGGTCTTAGCACCATGATTTTGACCAACCCTATCTAAAGCAAATAAACTAAAATAAAACTAGAAAAATGCAAGGACTTATGGCAATGACAAGCCTCTCCCTGATAACCCCAGAGTTAAACAGCAATACAAAGGTTCCCTGTTGCTACCATATCAGGTCCTCTGCAGTTGGGACATCTCAGCCAGAGAATCTGGTTTGAGATGGACAGTTCACTGTGAGTTAGATCTGTGGTCATTTGTGCATTTAACTCAGCCTCTGCTTATATAGGGAGTAGCAGTCCTGCTGCCCATCCTAAGAGGGGAACCCCAAGTCTGTCAGGGATTCCAAAAGAGGAAAAAAGTGGGACCTGGAATAGCCCCATCTTTCCCCTCTGATACTTCAGGAGCCACAACTAGGAAAAAGATTTCTGAGCAGATTATTCATTTACACCAAGGCAGACAATCCCCTAAATATTTGGAGGCCTGATACCAAAATGCTGAAGTACTAATTAAGGAACTGGGGTAACTGGAGTGGAGAAACAGATCAGAGAAATTGCCAGTCCCAAAACAGGCGTCTGATTTCTGGTTGTTTCTAAAAAACAATCCCCCAAATTGAATCTGTCAGGGCAATTCCAACAAAATAAGGGATTTCAAAGTTAAAGGATAACCAGAAAATTTAAGCAAGGAGTAAAAACATAAAGGACTGTATCAATTTATTTATTTTTAGCTTTTAGAAATGGGAATTTATTTATTTTATTTCTTGTTATTATAGCTTTTTATGGGTAATTTTTCAGCATTATCAATTGCAAAAACTTTTGTTCCAATTTTTCCCCTCTGAAAAGAACTGTTTAAAGGAAAATAGACCAGTTTCCCCAATTTCCTATCTCTTCCTCCCTTTTTTTTCTCATGGAAAAGAATTATCAAATAAATTTGATAAAATTTGATAAGAATCAAAATTCTTATACATAACAGACTAGTACAGTAAGTTTTCTAAAATCCTTCAAACCTACAGCAATAATTATACAGTTTTAACAATTTCCATTCCAAATCTTAAACACACAGTAATAGATGACCCAATCAGGGTTCCCAAATTCCCCATATCAGTCCAAAATATAGTAGGAGCAGGGACGATGGTCTCTCAGAAACTGCTTCAGGCTAGGTACTGATGGAGACTCTCAATCCATGCAGGGGATACGTGTGATATGATATGCTGGCATTCTAAGCTGATCTAGGTCCCAGAAGCAAGTCAGTAATCTATAATTTGACCAAAATATAAAACAAAAAACCCACAAATCTAACAAATAAAGGTTAGAATAATGTGAGATAGAAAGAGTGGTCCACAATTGGCCAGCAGTTTTCTATGTGAAGAGATGCTTGTCTCACAGGCAAAAGGCTGTCAGCTATAGTCCCAAATAAATAGCAATAAGGTCTCACTGTGCTAATTATCCTCTCCTTATTTAGAAACTTCTTAAAAAAAAAAAAAAAAAGAACACTTGAATATCATAGACATAATATCTAGTAACAGATAGATGATCAGGCTAAAATACTTATTTGCCCAAGTATTTAGGATATAATGATTACATATAACCAGATTGAAAATAGCAAGGTATGACATAATTGAATTGCATTAACAGTTTCTATTGACCATTGCTCTGATCATAGAAATCAATTACAGGAGGAAAAAAATGCAGGGTCACAACTATAACATAACATAAGCAGTTAAAACTCAACTTTCAGCACATACAGGATAAAATAGCTTTAATTCATTTTTACTCCAGTTAATTGCCCCCACCAACTGTCAGAGGGTGGAGCTTTAAAACTCCCAAATAACATTAATTATAAGCCCAAGAAATTTTACTTCCAATAACAAATCCCATTAACTGTAGTTTCAGATAAAACCTAAACAGATATTTACCATAATCTTATATTTATAGCAGTAAGAATGTCTCAGTAAATTAACTTCTTTCATATCTAAGCAGATAGTTTCATAAGTGAACATTATACATACAAATAATTTTGCTTTAAAATATCCAATATATAGACAAATATTCCAAATTGCATATTGTCCATAACAGAAAACATTTTCAAAAGGACAAAAAAGAAAAAAAAAACACTTATTTTCAGAGGCTCTTTAAATGACCTCAGGATGACCTAATACAATCAATTAAAACTTAGGTAGAATCTTATAGAAAATATCTTAATACCATATAAAAGAATCCAAGAGGTTCTTAAAAATATTAAGCTGTTAGAAATACCATAACCTTATATTGATAACAGTAAGAAATTTGTCTCAGTAAATTTACAAGTTATCTTTCATATTTAACAGAAACATTTTCATAAGGACAAAGGAAAAAAAAACTTATTTTCAGAAGCCCTTTAAATAATGGGCATAATCTTAGGATATAATCAATACAATCAATTAAACTTATACAGAATACTCAGTTCCACATAAAAGAATCTGAAAATTTCTTTAAAATATCAATTAAACTTTTAGAAATAGCCCTGTCAAATTATAGGTCACATTTATGATCATATTTCTTAACCAAGGAAATCATTATGCATTTAAATAAACATTAAATAATTTGCTGAAGACAGATGGGATATCTTAGTAGAAATAAATTACTTTCAGAAAACTTACAGTTTTAACAAGCTTCTTAGAGCAACTGTAGATTTGAAAAATAAAAATAAAACATTAAGTTATTAACACCATGTACGTTTTTCCTTTAAACAGTAGAAGCAATTAGTGTTTGAACCAGCAAGGAGCTGCAGTTTGTTAAAAAGCCACTATACTTAATGGGAGGAGGGGGATTAGATCACCTGACAAGGCCCTTTTCTACGTGGTTGCCCTTCCCTCATTCCACCATGCATCCCTACCCCAACTTCTCATAGCTTTTTATGGTGCTAGCTAAAGACAGGCCCCAACCTCATGGGGTATCTCCTTTCCCATGACAAATGGCGAATTCTCTATGGGTTTGTGCCTTTTTGTTCCCTATTTCTGGAAAGCCATTTTCCTCTCTCTTCCTCCTTCTGTCAAACCATCTCTTCCTGTCCCATCTCTGTCTCCTCCCAAAGCCTACTTGCTCAAACCTTCTCTGACATGCTTTAAATACTCCTAAACCAATATTAGATGCTCCATTTAAACTATTAATTGCTTTTGCAAATCAATCTTTCTTGTCCCTTGTCGTTAAATCACTTTTTTAACTTTAAACTTCAAGATTCGCAAATAACTTTGAACCAAATATAAAAACTTGGACATATACCCAGCAAAGCTGACAAATTTTTAAGGCATTACTCATAGTTTACAAATTACCCAATACTTCTAGAAAGCTTCATATCATCTAAGTAAGCCAATACAAACACGGCCTCCCCCCAAGGTAAGCTACTGGCATTTTGTTTTAATAACCTATATTTTAACTTAAAATCCAATCAAATACAGCTTTAAATTCTCCATAATATAAAACTGCTTTTGCTATCATATTTCAAATAATGAGTTTCACTAAACAGCATAGTTTCTTTCTCTTCCTCTGGACCCACGTGGCCATTATTCCCAATGGACTTTTCCTAAGCTCCAACTTGGCCAGAGTTGGAACCTTCAGAAAAGTCAGACTCTACTCTTCTCTCTCTCTCTCTCTCTCTCTCTCTCTCCCCCTCTCCTTCTCCCTCTCCCTCTCCCTCTCCCTCTCTCTTTTTCTCTCTCCTCTTTAGGTAATAAAGGTTTCAGTATTCAAACAAATTCTAAGATCTTATACTCAGAATAAACAAATCTAGCATGCATAGACAATAGTAAAATTATTTCCCATAATTTCAGAATCAACCTAAAATTCCTAATCAAATATTTTCTACTTGAATTTCAATCAGATAAGGTTTTATTGCCCTTTACTCTAGCAGACTTTGAAAACCTGTTCCAAAGCAAAAAACTGTCAGCCAGTTTAAAATACTTACAAATTAGTGCAACAAGTTAAAAGTTTAAAATCACAAGCAAATTTTATACTAAGTACAGTTGCAACATTGAAATAATCAATTCTCAAATTTCTTAATCATTGTTCTTAAACCTTTAGCAAAGCTCTTTAACAGACAAATCACACGGAACACAGAACACAAATCACACAGATTGCACAATTACAATATTAAACAAAACATTTCACATGTATAACCAGAGTGTCCAAAAATCAGATCAGACCAGATGTGTCTTAGAAGACACCCAAACTAGAGGGCATCATCCAGCATCCTGGAATAATACCCATCTCAGAATTTAATGCCTGTCAGCATTTTATTATTCTGAGAATCCAGATGCTAGCATAGACAGACAGATAAACAGATCAGATTGTTTCCTAAAACATCCAGACTTACTCTTCCATGGCCTGAATGGAGTGTCCACCATTGGGCTTCAAGCATGGTTGTGGCTGAAAATTGCTTTCTTTCCCGGTGATTCTAGAAACAAATCCAGAGGGCCAGCTCTCCAGGCCAAGAACCCAGATCTCTAGTCGCTGTGAGGCCCAAGGCAGAGACCCAAAGGTCTTCTCTAATTTCTCTAATATTCTCTAATCCTGCTCTCATTTTCTGATACCTTGGTGGGAAGCCTTCAAAATGTAATACCAAAGAGACTGAGGCAAGTTAGAGATTAGAGAATATTTAATATTTTATTTGAAAGGGAGAGATTTACTGGGACCAGATGGATCCATGGTTTGGTCCCAGGGCTGAATGAGACAATAGTCTCCAAGAATCCAACAAACAATTGAGTTCTCAATGACCTATAGATACAGGGGGTAGGGGTGGAATCAGGGTATTAAGAGCAAGACTCCCACAGGATCGGGGGAGGCATCTACTAAAATTCTGGAAAGAACTTTGGACTTGGGGACTTGGTACAGATCTTTGAGTTGACACATTCTAGTTATGTAACTGTGGATCAGTTTACTTGTATTTTTAGTGTTTTGGAAAATGGTGGGGAAGGAGAGAATGCTGATGGTGATGATTACACTGCAAGTTTGTTTTGAGAAAAGTGATTTGTTAACTATAATGTGTTATATAATTATGAGCTATTATGAATGTGGATTCTGCTGGAATCCTCCTTTAATCCCAGAGCTATTTGTATCTGCCTTTCTCTAACTTCTTTTCCATTGACTGGTTAAAGCCAGGCTTTAGTTTTTAAGTCCAGTGAATGGTATTTTGGAGAAGCAGCCTAGCAATTGCTTCAAATGAAACTGTGTTTACCATTTGTTATGGAAACAGCCCAGGTCCTTCCTTTTTCTATAACAGTACATAGTGCATATCCCTTTTAAGCATATCTTTGGTAATTCTAAAAAAAAGTATTAAAATTTTATGAAGCTTGTGACACAATAGATAGGCTGAGAGACTTAGAGAAGGAAATCCACTTGTGGATGGTAGACCCATTGGAAAAACCCTTTCTTCCTCTTGTGAAAGCCTCCTTTCTTCCTTAATTTGTTATTCCCTCTAATGAATGTGTTTAAAAATAGTTCTTCCATTAAGATCATTGGCATGCATTCTGTGTCAAAAGCTTATTTTAGCACTTGCTTATATTTTCCCTTTCCTCTCTTCCTCTTGTTTTCCTTTTTTTTTTTTCATTTACAGATTGGAATGAACTAACTTCATTAATCTGATTTCTGTCTCTGTGTCTCTCTCTCCATTCCTAATTAATAAAAATTCTCTTACAAAACTATTTTTTGGTCCAGAAATTTGTCAGTCCTGGGTCTTCATTATTATTGCTTCAGACTTTCTCCCCATTTTTGAAGTACATTTAGTAAGTGAAGAACTTTGTATTTTCCAATTTTATATGTGAGTGGTTTGTAAATATGAAATTCTATCTGCAAAATCACAAGAATTTATTGCTATTTAGTTATTAAGAATCAGTACTTTTTTTTTCATTAAGAATTTATTTTACCAAATATATGCAAAGATAATATCAGTACTGTTCTTTATGATAATGCATATTATGTGTTTTTGTTAACTTCAATCATACTGATGTTGTGCCACAGTTCCCTTTTTATGTCCTGACTTAGTTTCCCTAATTGTCCTATTTAGTTACTCTGCCTCAGGTTATAACCTTTCCCTCTTAATGTTTGATAAGATAAAGGTCTACCTCAGTTGCTCTGCCCCCAAACCCCAGGCTATATCATTCCCTCTTAAATGGTTGATGAGATAAAGGTTTTATATCTTTAGGTTATAATCATTCCTTCTTAATGTTTGACAGGATAAACGTTTATCCATTTTAGATGTCATTAAAATATCAGTAACCTCTCCATTATCTCCCTCTATTGTGTCATGCTAGGTACCTCCCCCCATTAGGTTATCCCCATCCAGGTACCTCCCCCATTATGTCATTCATTTTTCTTATTATCCTATCAAAGAGTCTTGCTGTCTAATGCTCAATGCTGGATTCTTTGAGATGATAGTCTCATCTAGCCCTGAGACCAAGATCCATTTGGTTCCAGTATATCTCTCCATTTAATAAACTATTAAATTGGTCTCTAATCTCTGTCTTGCTCACTTTCTCCAGCATTATACTGAAATTCTTTGGTGAAACATGGCAAATTCACTGAAAAAAATCAATGTAATATTTGAGTTCTTAAATGTAACATCTAAAAGGTGTCTATATTAAAACATTTAAATTAACACCTCTCCACCCCAAGGGGGAAAAAATTTAAAAGACTCTTACTTTAATGCCTGTGTGTTGCTTTTGGCTAATTTGGAGTTTGATTATGTAGCAACAAGTCAATAAAACTTGAGAAAAAATTTTCTCCCTCGAGAAAATTGCCTTGTATTGGCTAAAGTCGGTCAAATCATATGTAGTTCAATTCTTTTCAACAAACATTAATTGTCTACTCTGTGTGAGACTCCATAGTCCACACGGGATTAGCTAGTTGTAGCTAATGTAGATAATAGTATGAAAAGGGAACAATATTAAAGAAGCTTAGAAATAGGGACTAGAGCCAGATTAGGAAGAAGTTTATATTTGAAGCTGCAGACTTTACACAATAGAACACAGTAGGATATTCTTGGAGTGTAGGGACCTGATCAAGACTAGTACTTGAGGAAGATTATTTTGATGGATTGGATAAGAGACTATATCCTAGGAATCCAAATAGAGAACATATAAAAAGAGAAAAGAGCCTGCAGTTTAGAAGCTAGGAGGACATTCACTATTAAGGGATAGGATATGGTTCAAATTAGCCAAGAAAACGGAGAAGGAGCAAGTAATTTCATTTAGATTTGAAGTCAGAAATAAGATTTTAAATTGTTTAGTGCTGAAGTGGAGGCCCGTATGTCTGGCATGTAGTAAAATAGTATGTAAATGTTACCTATTATTACTTAATCTATTTTCCTCGATTTCCTCTTCCTTAAAATGGAAATAATAATAACCTCAGGGTTGTTGTGAGGATCAAATGAGATCCTTTTTTTTTTTTTTTTTGTAAAGTGTTTAATTTAGCACTGTGAGTGGCAATTTTTGTGTTAGCTATTATTATTAATAATGGAATTTCTAAATGTCTGCTCTGCACCTATATCTCACATTTTACCCTTTGTTCTTGATCTCCCATAGATAGCACTAGACTGTGCCATGCATTTTTATACATAGAAAGCATATAAAAGGAATATGAGATGAAAAAATGACCTAGTCCTTTATCAAAGAAATGACAAAACATAGGGTATTTCATTTATAGACATATAAGTAGGATTCAAAGTAAAGGTTAATAAGTAGAAAGCAAAAAGCCAGGCAAAATCATTTAGAAATAAAGCAAGCCTTTGGGATGTCATGACCCCTTAAGTTTACTAGACTTCACCTCTAAAAATGTCTATCCCTGATTCAGAATAGTATAAGGGCTTTGAAAATACTCTCAGATTGGGTAAAACTCAAACCAAGAGGGTTGGTCTTTGTTTTTTTTTTTTTAAAAAAAAAGGCTAACGAAAAGACTTTAAAAAAATTATTACTATAGAATTGTAATATATTAATATGTAGTTTCTAGGTGTTGAAGTGGATAGAGTGCTGGGCCTTCAGTCAGGAAGATCTGAGTTCAAGTATAATCTCATACACTTAGCTATTTGACACTGGGCAATTCCCTTCATGTTTTGCTTCATTTCCTTATTTGTAAAATGAGCTGGAGAAGGAAATGGCAAACCACTTCAATGTCTTTGCCAAGAAAACCCCAAAGTGGGTCAGATGGTATTGGACACAACTGAAGAACAGTAATATTAACCTATTATATATAATATTTAAATACGTATATAATATATATTAGTATATAAATGATACAATTATGTAGTAATAAACTTATATTAGTAGAACTTAACTGTCATTGTTGTGATGAGTACAAAATAGTATTCGTAAAGGCTTAGAAGACTTTAAAAAGCCACACACACACACACACACACACACACACACACACACACGTTATTGTTGCTGTTTTTATTTTGTTCTGGTGGTGGGTATTGGCTATGGTTGTCTTAGATGTTATTCCTTGCCTTTCATTTTTTGGCTCTAGGAATATAATCGAGGAATCAACACCTAATGGCATTTTGATCTGGGAAGTCTGATGGGAAAGGGTGTGTATGTGTGTGTGTTTGGGTGGAGAGGTGGAGGGGTGCAGCCATCAGGCATTTTACTGACTCAAGTATTTTAAAAGGTATGAATTTCTTTTCCCATAGCAGTAGGAATCAAGATGCTCTTTTGTTCTCATTGGAGAGAAGATAAGACTCCTTTGACAGAACTGCAACTTCCTGACAAATATTCTCCACTGCTTAATCACCACCACTACCACCACCACCACCACCACCACCACCACCATTTATTTATATGACAGGTTACAGTTTGTTAAGCCTAGCTTTACATATGACCTCTTATCCTATTCACAATAGCCTTATAAAATAGTCGCTGTTAGTCCCACTTTTTACAAATGAAATTGAGCTAGTAAATGCCTGATCCTCTTGACTCTGAGTCCTGCATTCTTTCTACTGTGCCATTTAGCTTTCTCTCAAATGAAAATATTTTTTCCTTTTAGGAATATATTGATGCTCACCCGGAGACCATTATCTTGGACCCCCTCCCTGCCATTAGGACCCTTCTAGATCGATCCAAGTCTTATGAACTTATTCGAAAGATTGAAGCCTACATGAAAGGTAACCTTCTTCCTGGTGGGACAATCATGTGACAAACCTGATTTTCTTTGGGAACTTCCAGGCACAGCTGACTGAAAATTCATTGGGTGACTGTTTAGTTTGGCCAGGAAAAATGTCTTGTGGGGCTTAAATAGTCAAGGTTCAGTAATAATAGCAGTAAGCTGCTCTTTTTGTGTCAATAAAATGAAGCCTTGGATGATTTCATAAATATTGGGAGGTTCTTAATGGTATTGGATCACCCATAGAAAGAGGTAGACAATGAAATATTGAAAATTTGTAATAGCCATATTAATTGGTCATGTTATATAACAAGGTAAAAGAAAGAAAAAGGCAAGGAAGAAGTCAAGGCACCTTTTTTTTTTTTAAATAACTTTTTATTGATAGAACCCATGCCAGGGTAATTTTTTTTTACAGCATTTATCCCTTGCATTCACTTCTATTCCGATTTTTCCCCTCTCTCCCTCCACCTCCTCCCCTAGATGGCAAGCAGTCCTTTACATGTTGAATAGGTTATAGTATATCCTAGATACAATATATGTGTGCAGAACTGAACAGTTTTCTTGTTGCACAGGGAGAATTGAATTCAGAAGGTATAAATAACCCGGGAAGAAAAGCAAAAATGCCAGCAGTTTATATTCATTTCCCAGTGTTCTTTCTTTGGGTGTAGCTGCTTCTGTCCATCTTTGATCTGAATTAACTCTCTTTATCGAAGAGATCCACTTCCATCAGAATAATCCTCAAATAATATCATTGTTGAGGTATATAATGATCTCCTGGTTCTGCTCATTTCACTTAGCATCAGTTCATGTAAGTCTCGCCAGTCCTCTCTGTATTCATCCTGCTGGTCATTCCTTACAGAACAATAATATTCCATAACATTCATATATCACAATTTACTCAACCATTCTCCAATTGATGGGCATCCATTCATTTTCCAGCTTCTAGCCACTACAAACAGGGCTGCCACAAACATTTTGGCACATACAGGTCCCTTTCCTTTCTTTAGTATCTCTTTGGGGTATAAGCCCAGTAGAAACACTGCTGGATCAAAGGGTATGCACAGTTTGATAACTTTTTGAGCATAGTTCCAAATTGCTCTCCAGAATGGCTGGATGTGTTCACAATTCCACCAACAATGTATCAGTGTCCCTGTTTTCCCACATCCCCTCAAACATTCCCCATTATCTTTCCCTGTCATTCTAGCCAATCTGACAGGTGTGTAGTGGTATCTCAGAGTTGTCTTAATTTGCATTTCTCTGATTAATAATGATTTGGAGCATATTTTCATATGTCTATAAATAGTTTCAGTTTCTTCATCTGAGAATTGTCTGTTCATATCCTTTGACTATTTATCAATTGGAGAATGGTTTGATTTCTTACAAATTAGAGTCAATTCTCTATTTTAGAAATGAGGCCTTTATCAGAACCTTTGATTGTAAAAATGTTTTCCCAGTTTATTGTTTCCCTTCTAATCTTGTCTGCATTTGTTTTGTTTGTACAAAAACTTTTCAATTTGATATAATCAAAATTTTCTATTTTGTGGTCAATAGTGATCTCTAGTTCTTCTTTGGTTATAAATTCCTCCCTCTTCCACAGGTCTACGAGGTAAACTATCCTATGCTCTTCCAATTTATTTATTATCTCATTCTTTATGCCTAGGTCATGAACCCATTTTGATCTTATCTAGGTGTATGGTGTTAAGTGTGGGTCAATGCCTAGTTTCTGCCATACTAATTTCCAATTTTCCCAGCAATTTTTGTCAAATAGTGCATTCTTATCCCAGAAACTGGTGTCTTTGGGTTTGTCAAACACTATATTATTAAAGTTATTGGCTGTTTTGTCCTTTGAACCTAACCTATTCCATTGATCAATTAGTCTATTTCTTAGCCAATACCAGATGGTTTTAGTAACTGCTGCTTTATAATATAATTTTAGATCTGGTACAGCTAGGGAAGTCAAGGCACCTTTGAGGAAATTCATCAAGACATGTAAACTAAGGCCTTCTAAAGGGTGCTGCTTTTCTTCATAAGTGGTAGACATTTCTTCTCCCCGGTAGTCACCCATCCAGAGAATCTTGGTATTGAGTGTTTATGACTTATCCAGTTCAGTTTTGTTGGAATTATTTTCTTCTGGGATACATATACATATATATATTAATATCAGCTTATCTTTATAAATATCTGAGAACTTTTCTGGTGATATTTGAATTAACATTTCTTATATACTGAATAAATGTTACATAATAAGGGCTCAGGTTCAGGATAAAGTAAATACATCTCTTTGAGTCTTAGTAATTTCTGTCTCATTTGTAGCACAACAGAGGTATGTTGGTATCCTCACATGGAATTCCCTATTGAATTTGTTTCTTGTCTTGATTTTGGACTCAGATCCCTGAGTCTGTTTTGATCACAAGGGGAATGGATAGTCCATTGTAACCTGTCCTGGATCTTGGTATAACAACTCTACAGTATGTGCCCTGCTGAGAGTGGGTCAGGGTGCCTCTTCTTTTCTCTTTGGGATAACATTTATTGTATTAAGGGATTAGCTGCATTGTGCTGGTAAGAGCCAGACCTCTCTTGTTTGAAATTTCTCTTTTCCTCTGATAGAGAGGTCATGTGATATCTTTGAAAGAATCCTGAGACTAGTTGTCAGGAAAATCAAGTTCTAAGCCTGGCCATTCGGTTGGAAGACAGTGAGCTGCTTGGATGGGTGATTTTGCTCTTTAATTTATAAAAGGAAGTGATTAGATTAGATGGTTTCTGTGGTTGTTATGCCACTGAGATTCCATGCTTCTGTGGTATAGTTTTGTGCTTCCCTCAGAGAGGGAGATAACATGAACCACATAGTAGCAGTGTCATAGAGTGGTAGGGCTGATAGGAAAGTGTCCTGGAAATCATTTATTCCTTTGAAAGATGGGCATACAGAAGCCCATAAATATCACATAGCTATTAAATACAAAAAAAAAGTAGTATCTATATTCAGATTTTCTGCTGGTAGATCTTCTTTTCTGCTAGGCCATAACTTTCTATAAGAGACTATTTTATAATGAAGGCCTTTTATTGGGTAACTAAACTCCCTTAAAAGATATCTAGGATTGCGAACACATCTAGCCATTCTGGAGAGCAACTTGGAACTATGCTCTAAAAGTTATCAAACTGTGCCTAGATCCAGCAGTGTTTCTGCTGGGTTTATACCCCAAAGAGATACTAAAGAAGGGAAAGGGACCTATATGTGCCAAAATGTTTGTGGCAGCCCTGTTTGTAGTGGCTAGAAGCTGGAAAATGAATGGATGCCCATAAGTTGGAGAATGGTTGAACAAATTGTGGTATATGAATGTTATGGAATATTATTGTTCTGTAAGAAATGACCAGCAGGATGAATACAGAGAGGACTGGCGAGACTTGCATGAACTGATGCTAAGTGAAATGAGCAGAACCAGGAGATCATTATGTACCTCAACAACGATACTGTTTGAGGATGTATTCTGATGGAAGTGGATCTCTTCGATAAAGAGAGCTAATTCAATTTCAATTGATCAAGGATGGACAGAAGCGGCTACACCCAAAGAAAGAACACTGGGAAATGAATATAAACTGCTTGCATTTTTGCTTTTCTTCCCGGGTTATTTATACCTTCTGAATCCAATTCTGTGCAACAAGAGAACTGTTCGGTTCTGCACACATATATTGTATCTAGGATATACTCTAATCTATTTAACACGTAAAGGACTGCTTGCCATCTGGAGGAGGGGGTGGAGGAAGGGAGGGGAAAAATCGGAACAGAAGTGAGTGCAAGGGATAATGTTATAAAAAATTACTCTGGCATGGGTTCTGTCAATAAAAAGTTATTAAAAAAAAAAAGATCTCTAGGAACTGTCTTTCTTGCAAAATTTTGCTGTACATTGAATTGTGTTATAGTGTGTTTCCTAGTGCCCTTATGAAGGGATTCCAGAACATTACCATTTCCCCATAAAGCTAACAGTTAATTTTAAAGCATCTTATTTTGTGCCAGGCCCTATGCTTAGTGCTTTATAAATGTTACCTTATTTGTTCTTTATAACAATTCTGAGAGTTAGATGCTATTATTATCCTCATTTACTTTTTCTACCGTTGCTACTAGTACTCACACCCATCCTACCCCACCCCTCACATTTATATAGTGCCTAGTATATGTGCCAGCCACAGTTCTAAATGATTTTCAGATATCTTAATTGACAATTACAAAAACCATGAGATAGATGTTGTTATTGTTCCCATTTTATAAATGAAAAAACTGAGGGAAATAAGTGACTCTTGTCCAGGGATACATGGCTTAGTAAGTATCTAAGGCTGGATTTGAATGCAAACTCAGCTTTCCATTATACCCATGAAATTCTTATTGCCTTAATATATTGGAAGTCATTCTTAAAAATGATTCATCATCTAGAGATGATAGTACGGGAAGCAGAACCAGGAGGTAGAGTTTAGGTAGGGCAAGTTCAGGGTTATGGTTAAGGTTAGGGTTTATGCTAGAGATAGAGTATTAAGATCAGGTTAGAGTTAGTTTATACTTACAATTAGCTTTTATGCTATAGTAATAGAATTAGAATCAAAGATGAGATTGGCTTCTGAGGCAATTATGGTTAGGATTATCTTTAGTATAAGGCTGTGGGTAAAGTAAGGTTTAACGTGTGGGTAAGGTTAAGGTTGTAGTTTAAGGTAAATATTAGGGCAAATGTACATATAGATAGGAAGTTGTAATTTGTCCCAGGGAACAATTGGTCAGAGATATAGTGAGTCTAGTCTTCAAAAAAGCCAGGACTGTCTCTTACCCTATTGCGAGAGATAGAAAGAAAATCTCCCATTCCCCTATTAGAAAATAGAAGGTTAATAGGGGTAGCCCTATTAACAGTTCATATATTCAGGAAGGAGTCTGTCTTTCCCTTCTTCATTGGTAGTATTTGATAATTTTATTTTGAGTCAGAAGACCTAGGTTTGAATACTGGTTTTTCCAGTTATTAACTTTGTGACCTTGAGTGTATCACTCTTTCTGATCCTAAGTTTTCTC